>NC_092140.1:1407836-1722836 GCF_043159975.1 Macaca nemestrina
GAGGCTGAGGCAGGAGAATCGCTTGAACCCCAAGGTGGAGGCTGCAGTGACAAGATGGCTCCACTGCTCTCCAGCTTGGATGACAGAGCGAGGCTCCGTCTCAAACAAACAAACAAGCAACAAAAAACGGGGTCACACCACACAGGGTTTTTTTCAGGATTCAGAGTAAAGACACAGGTAGTCAGGAAGCTCTCCAGGGCAAGAGGATGGAGACCCCAGCCTCTCTGTGTTCCCAGACAGGATCAGCGACACAGTTCAGCCAGCCCCACAGCCAGAGGCTTCCATCAGCAAAGCAAAGCTGAAACCAGGCACCAAACTGTCTGTGTCAAGTAGCAGGTTTCCTAACGACTCATTAACAACCCATTGTCCAAACGGCATCAGAAAGCCACGTGGCATGTCCCCTGGAGGGCTGGCATCCAGTTCCAGCCGAAGTAAAAATCCACCCTGTGCTGATGGGACTGACCAGAGGACACAAACTGACCAAGGGAAACATCTCGAGCAACTCCAGGAGGGGCACAAAAAATTCGGCGAGAAGGTTCACAGCTGCACTCTTCAAGGAAGACACAGGTGGCAGCCTCCAAACGCGCGTCCACTGACGAAGGGATACACAGAAGGGAAGGAAGCGCTGACACCCACACCAACACACGTGGGGCCAGAAAGCATCCCGCGTGTGGAGCAGCACCGTGTTGTGAGTCCATTCTGATGAAATGCCCAGAAAAGGTGAACGCAGGGACGGGGGCTGATGGGGGCTGATGGGGGCTGACAGGGGGTGCGGGGGCTGCCGGGGGCTGGGCGAATGGCTGCCCAGGGGATGAAAACCTTCTGGGTTGGAGGGTGGTGGTAGTTGCTGATGGTCCCTGACCGGCAGGTGAAAACCTTCTGGGTTAGAGGGAGGTGGTGGGTGCACGACTGAATATTTTCCAGTTGGAACCAACGGATTGCATGCTTTAAAAGGGAGGATTTTAAGGTATGTGAATTATACCTCAGTAAAAATGTTGTATTTTCTTTTTAACGAGACAGAGTTTTGCTCTCATCACCCAGGCTGGAGTGCAGTGGCAAAACCTCGGCTCACTGCAAACTGCACTTCCAGGTTTAAGCAATACTCCTGCCTCAGCCTCCCTAGTAGCTGGGATTATAGGCAAGCACCACCACGTCCAGCTAATTTTGTATTTTTAGTAGAAATGGTATTTCACCATGTTGGCCAGGTTGGCCTCAAACTCCCGACCTCAGGTGATCCGCCCGCCTCAGCCTCCCAAAGTGCTGGGATGACAGGCGTAAGCCACCGCATCCAGCAGGAAAAGTCATTCCTAGATGTCAGAATTGCTTCTCTGTTTCAGTCTTCCATGTAAATTCTAGAAACTTAGATATAAAGCTCTTCCTGAAAATCTCCGAGGAAGTGAAAATGATTTACTTTTAAAACATAATTACTTTTTTTAGAGATGGGGTATTGCTGTGCTGTCCTGGCTGGAGCACAGTGGCTATTCACTGCAGTGACCGTTCACAGGGACAATTAGAGTGCACCGTAGCCTTGAACTCCTGGGCTCACGCAGTGCTCCCTGTGCAGCTTCCCAAAGCACTGAGATTGCAGGCATGCCACCACGCCCCCCAAATTACTTCAACTTAAAATGAGAATGTATTTCCAGCTATCTCAGTGTTTTAACAACTCTGAAAAGAGTTACAAGGTTTTGGCCCGGCTGCCATTTCTTACACAGCATAACTGCATGGGAGCTGGAGTGTGCGGGGGCTTTCAAAGCTGCTAACCCCGACCACCTTCTCTCACAGAGCCGCTCAGCTCAGCAAACCTCCGCCAACTGCACCTCACACACTGATGAGAGGCACGTGGAGGCTTCAAGGCCTCAGGGCCTCCGGTGTGCTTTCTATCCACCACATCAGCTGCTCACCTGGCCGCTAAAAAATACATTTTTGCAAAAGGTATGTGTGGTATGATGCTAAACATGACCATCTGCCTCATTTCCACGACTCACACAGAAGACTGTAGAAGAAGGAACAGGAAGGAGTGCCACAGGGTTGGGAAAACAGGAAAATGGACCCCAGCGTGCCTTCCAGACAGAGGCACCCGCACATGGGCTGTGCCTTCCTTCCGGGCCAGGCCCAGGCCTCTCCATGCAGGGTGCCATGAGAGGACCTCTGAGAGGAATTCCACATCTGGAGTTGCGGGAGAAAGAAACAGTGAGTGGCGCGTGGGCAGCGCGTGGGGAGGGGGCGGCAGGGCCTCCCGGCTGCATGGAGCCCACGGTGGAGGAAGTCTCACGTCCCTTCTCCTAATATGTGTGCTCAGGACACAGCACTGTGCAGCGTCCTGGCCGCCTTCCCACCCCCCTTCCAGCGGGAGGGGGCTTCGCAGAGGGGCAGCTGTAACTGCGTAGCACAGGAGTGTCAGAGAAAATGTCACCACAAATCGCAACAGTGCAGCTACCTGGGCAGCCTCCGGGGCTCCTTCCCTTAATTATTATTATTATTATTATTTTCTTCTTCTGAGACAAAGTCTCGCTCTTGTCCCCCAGGCTGGAGTGCAATGGCGTGATCTCGGCTCACTGCAACCTCCGCCTCCCAGGTTCAAGCAATTCTCCTGCCTCAGCCTCCCAAGTAGCTGGGATGACAGGCGTGAGACACCACGCCTGGCTAATTTCTGTATTTTTAGTAGAGACGGGGTTTCACCATGTTGGCCAGGCTGGTCTTGAACTCCTGGCCTCAGGCGGTTTGCTCGCCTTGGCCTCCCAAAGTGCTGGGATTACAGGTGTGAGCCACCGTGCCATCTTGATTATTTTTTTAAAGATACTTTTGACATTTGGGATTGATCCACTGCTGCCTGAAAACACACAGTCTTTGTGCACGTGCCTGGCAGTGTTGCTTTCTGACAGGTGCCAGCGCCTGAGCCCGGTGGTGCCTGGCAGTGTGGCTTTCTGACAGGTGCCAGCGCCTGAGCCCGGTGGTGCCTGGCAGTGTGGCTTTCTGACTGGTGCCCAGCACCTGTGTTCAGTGACTGAGGAAAATTTCCCCAAGGAGCAAACGCCCCTGAGGCCACTGCCATGGGAGCATGAACTCTAAACCCACAGTGCAGAGAGGCTCCAGGGGCGAGACGCTGCGTTTCAGAAGATCTACGATGCGACACTCTCAGTGTGCACCACAGCACGTGGCCAGAAATTAATCCCAGGCCAGGAGCTGGAGCCTGTCACCTGACAGGTCATCTCAGCCGGGCGCAGGGGCTCACGCCTGTAATCCCAGCACTTTGGGAGGCCCAGGTGGGTGGATCACCTGAGGTCAGGGGTTTAAGACCAGCCTGGCCAATACAGTGAAACCTCGTCTCTACTAAAAATACAAAAATTAGGCAGGAGTGGTGGCACATGCCTGTAGTCCCAGCTACTTGGGAGGCTGAGGCAGGGAGAATGGCTTGAACCTGGGAGGTGGAGGTTGCAGTGAGCCAGGATCGTGCCACTGCATTTCTGCCTGGACGACAGAGTGCGACTCTGTCTCAAAAAAATAAATAAATAAAATAGAATTTACTATTGCTTCCCATTTGACAGAGCGTGACGACAAACCCAGAACCATCGCCACACAGGCCGGAGCGCTGCGTGCAAACCCACCCCCGATCAGTTATCCAGATGGTTTAGGCAGCGTTCAGTGTCACACAGCACAGGGGTGGCACTGGCCTCGCTGGCCCTGTGACCCTCCCCGCAGTTCTCTGTTAATGAAGTGTGGAAGTGAACAGGGCAAGGGAGAGGATGGAGCAGGCAGCATGGAGGAATTGGCTCCAACGTGCCCAGTCTGGGGATGGAAGGAGGGTCTGGCATCTGCCCTGCACTTTTACTCACACACAGGACACACGAGAGGGTGTGTGGGGAACTGCCAAGGATGTGGCCGACTCAGCAGCCCTGAGGCGTGCCTTCATGCAGACGGGCTCACTTTAGGATGAGTAACAGATGTCAACATGAATCCCCATGGAAACAAACGGCGGCCACCGGAACAAGCAGCAGTGGCCACGGACTCTGAGCTGCAGGTCGGCGCCTCCACAGGCTCCCAGGGACTCCAGCCAGGCCAGGAAGGCAGGAAGGAGTCCAGGGAAGAGGCCTCGGAGGGCAGCCATGGGCCTGGTGGGGTGGGGGGTGCATGGGCTCACGCCTGGGAGGCGCGGCATCCTGTGGGGCTGGCAAGGGGGGCGGTATTTGCTGTTCTCTGGCTGGCCCTAAGTTGGAACTGGGGGCAGAAACTAGGTCGTTGTGAACTAAGCTGCGCCCGCCCTGTGCCAGGGCTATGGAGGTGTGGGCTGGGGTTCCCTGGCCACAAATGGCTCAGCCACTGTCCCTCTTCAGGAAGGATGACGCCTCTCCAGATACGCCCACTCACAGGTGGAGGGGGGCATTATGAAATAATTCAAACATGCAGAAAACTGGAGTAAGGAAATAATCACCCAGAATTCACAAATGTTAACATTTTTGCTATATTTGTACCAACCAATTTTTTTCTTACAGAAATAAACTTAAAACATAGAGTTTTATATAAGTCATTTGAAAGTATTCTTTTTAAAAAATCTGGCAATGGGTGAGTAAGAGAGGAGAAAACTGCAGTTACCTAACACCCCTTTAGAGGAGGGATGTCCTCGAGGCCCCAACCTGCTCAGCCAAAAGCACCCTGAAGCTGCTGGGAGGGGCTCCTCCTGTCAGCGCCCCCCGACCGATGGAAGCCCGCCTGTGTGCATCCCGTGCCTCTGGCTGTGTGGTAGGAAGGAAGAGGATGGGGCTAAGGCGGAGTCGGATGATGAGCCCTTCAGCAGACAGGGGGCGCCGTCGGCAGCATCTTCACAGCAGGGCTTCACGCCGTGCTCTGCTAACCCCACTGGAAGAAGAAACACCTAGAAGCCACGCAGCCAGCCACGGGTACTTCACCTGCACATCAAGGGCCTGCCTCAAAGCAGGGAAAGACCGATAAACTGAGTCACACCAAATGCTGCTAGCTCTCTAAGCCAGTGCAAGCAAGACCCCTGCGGGCAACCCACTTGCAGTCCCTCAGACATCACATCCGAGGCACACACCGCAGCCTGCTGGCCTTGCCACCGACCCCGAGGAAGGGTGGGACCACGAAACAATGACGCCCCCATTCCCTAGGGTCTTGTAACTCTGCAGCTCCCGTGACAGGGGACGAAGGTGGAAGGAGCTGCTCACACACACAGCCTCGCTCGCCAACGACACTTTTCACCGATGCCGGCAGACGTGTGTTGCTTCGTCAGTCTGACACACACAGGGCAGTGATAGGAAGAGGCCCGAAGGAAAGAGCGTTCATTCAGACCTGAGCCAGAGACCCAGGGCTCTCACACTCTGAGACTGTGACCTGGGATGAGAAATACGTTGTAAGTCACCGTGCAGTCCAGGCTGTGGTGCAAACACAGGAAGGCGAAGCCTCCCCGTCTGCTCTGTCTGGTCCCCTGCTCTGGTTCTGCGGTCTTTCAGTGCTGCTTTACCTCGAAATGAGCTGCAACTGTGATCTGGTATGCGTCTTCAGTGAGTGGGTGCAGCACATCACACATTTGCAATTTGTAAGTTGGAATCTCAACCTCCCCTGAGAGTACCGATTAAAATAGTTGCTGGAATGGGATCTATGTTCCTCTAAAGTACCATCGTCTCCCATTTCTCCAAATACAATAAACAGGGCCCAGGCTTGACATCTTCTCAAGGGCGTCACCCAGGAAGACATGGTCCTCAACCACCCTCTTCTAATTTCTGCAACTGGAGATACCGGAAGCTTTGATGTAAGACACCTGGCTTCCAGTTTAGACCAGATGACTTACGAAACCTGGGAGGTGTCAGCTGACTTTACAAGTAAAGAAAAATCCTAGCACCAGACTAGACCCAAGTAATTTTCTTTCATAAAAGTTCTGTTAAAAAACGAGTAAAATCAAAATAGCCTGCAGTCTATCCTTTATATTGGACATTTCCTAGAAGGCTGCAACCTTCAGCCGCAGTGCTTAGCCAGGTTCCCTCTCCTCCAGACACAGGAGGGAATTCCTTCGGTCCCAGTGCTTAGCCAGGTTCTCTCTCCTCCAGACACAGGAGGGGATTTCTAGTTCTCCTTGAGAGACGGACAGGAAGCAGTGAGGCAGCAGGCACTGCGTTTGAGGAGCTGAGGTTCCTGGTGCACCTGTTTTCTAACTTGCAATGAAGAAAACCCTTCAGGTCTTCCCAAAGGCTGCCATGAACGCTGTGAACCTGGGCACTGCGGGTCCTGAAATGCAAAAGCAGAGCCCTTCCTCTAATTTCAAATCCACTACCAGAAACCACGGCAGTGTCCTAACCCAGGCAGAAACTTAACAGATCCTTCCCATCCTGTTGCTCCAACACACGCCCAGGTGTGCGGAGGTTGCATGGGCCGGGGTACTGGAAGTGCAGAGCCAGCCCTCCCTCCCCTTGGGAGTAGAGGGAGGAAAGGATCCCTGCAATTCGGGAAATACTTTAATCGAGAGCCCGCGGCAGAAAAAGGGCAGCTTGTCCCTTTCCCTCTTTTCAGGGACAGCGAGGTGGACTGAAATGGGCTGACGTGGAGGCGCTGGGCTGGTCTAGCACAGAATGAGGAAGATGAGCTGAATGGGGGAGGCCTTCCAAATCACGCAGCCAGGGCTCAAGCACGCCCCCACCCCCTAGTCCCCACACGAAGGCAGTCTCCGGCTTTGATGCCTTCCAGCCTTCCACCACCCTGTGAGCTCCCCTGGGACCCCTTCTCTTCCCAAGGCAGCAGAGGCACAGACAGGACTTCCCTGGAAGGCACAAGGTGGGGTGGAGGGTGGAGGTGGTGTGGAAATCCTTCACAGGTGCGTCTCTCCACACCCCGTGACGCACGTCACCCACAGACGCAGATCGCCACTCACGCACGCGGAGCGTTGGTGGCTGCCACACAGAGGGCACCGCAACTAAAAACACCGTGTTCCGCTGCAGGCTGCATGGAGCCCAGCGCCACAGCTGCTATCGACAGTGTTGAGGAAGGACCAGTTACCCAAAAAAGCACAGGAAAAAAGCTGTTTCTGCAGACAAAGCCCTGGGCCTTTCCTGGGACCCCCATCCGCCGCAGGGCAGCACGTTTACAAAAGGGCTACAGCTTCCCAGAGGTTCAAGGATTCCCTTCGTTTGCTCTTTCAGGGGGCAGGGAGAGTGGGCAAGGACTCCTGGTCACCAGCGGAGTGCCGGGCATTGGCTCGGGACCCATACAGCCCGGGGAAGCAAGATTCTCCCGTGGGAAGAAAAAGGCATGGTGGGTTTGGTCAACACAGAGAGAGGGCGGCATTTCCTTTGCTTAGATTAAGCAGCAAATAAATTAAAATACATGAAAACAGAAGGGCTGGGTGACACCACGCAAACTGTTGCAGGCCAATCCAGGCCACCACTAAGCAGTTTACAGCCTGCACTCTGTTCTGGGGGTGGCGATGGTGGGGCAGGGCAGGAGGTGCCACAGCTCATCAGAACCCAGATGGCACCCTCCGGGGAGGGAGATGGACAGGCCGTGGCCTGGG
Organism: Macaca nemestrina; assembly: GCF_043159975.1. Taxonomy (NCBI): domain Eukaryota; kingdom Metazoa; phylum Chordata; class Mammalia; order Primates; family Cercopithecidae; genus Macaca; species Macaca nemestrina. Next base: position 1,415,353 of record NC_092140.1, read on the forward strand.
GCAGCACCTCACAGGCCACAGCCTTCGGGGTTCTGGGAGGGTCCAGAGTTCCGCCCAGACACAGACCACCGTGGGCCAGGCCTTCCCCGTGTGGCCCGCATGCACACACACAGGGTTCCTGGGCTTTCACGGCAGAGCCGTTCCCTACGTGGAGCACTGTGATCAGATGCCAATCGTATATGATTAGGGATTGTACCTGGAATATATACAGAACGATTCAAACTCAAAAACAGAAAGACAAGGCGGAGCTCCTCTAGGGACCTGCAAATGACCAGCAAGCCCAGGAGAGGACGCAGAGCATCCTCAGTCACCAGGGAGATGCGGGGCAGCCCCGCCAAGCAGCAGAGCCAGTCGTAAAGCCCCAGGCTGCTTGACTCCACCCACAAGAAGTGTCCACACGGGCAAATCTGCAGCGACAGAATGTGGATTAGCAACTGCCCAGGGCTGGGCTGGGGCGGGAGGGGAGGGGAGCTGGGGACACAGCTTGGGAGCGCCTCGTACTGGGGACGGGGTTTCACTGGAGGGTGATGAAAATGTCTAAAATTAGATTGTGGTGATGTTGTGTAGCTTGGTAAACACAATAAAAATCATCAAATTGTTTAAGTGGGTCACTTTATGATATGTAAGTGATATTTCAACAAAGCTCTCTTCCTACACACTCGCGACAGGCTGAGCACTGCTCACGACCCTGCTCCCAGTCACACGGCCCCACCACGGCCGCTCCAGGTCAGCACCCCTCACCACTGGAACCTTCTACCTGCTCATCTTCTGCACAAACAGGCTTCTCTCAATTTTCGTGTAAGCAACATTTTTAAAGTTTAGTTTTTATATAGTATATAGATCACTGTTGATATAACAAACTCCATCTTAGAAAAAGACTTTGTTTTACATTTCACAGCGCACTTTGCCAACAAAGATAAGGTGATTTGCTTAATAAACAAACAAACAAAAAATAAAGACAGTATCCAACCAGGTAAGGACACAGAAAGCACACCGTTGCACTCAGTTCTCACGGGAGGACTCTGCCTCAGCCGCTGCCGCCTCGCAGTCACTTGTGATAAGAATTTGGCATCTGCCCCGCAGGCTCTGCCATCTGAGTCCTCCTCACAAGACCACGGACCACCCCGCCCAGCCCAGGGGTGGTGTCTGCTTCACTCCCCCCGACTGGTTCATTAACCCTTCCTCCTATCTCCCTTTTTCTCTTGATGTTAAATGTTACTTTGTTTGTTGAGGAGTATTTAAAACATTTATGTATTGATTAGGTATACTATAACTATGGTTTACAATATTGACCAATGTGAGGAGTGGCTTGAGCCTGGGTGCCCGCTGCTGGAACTACCCAGTGACAGGAAGCACCAGCAGTTCCTGGCTTTTGTGATTGAAATAACGTCAACAAAAGCCTCACACTACGGAAAGACACAAGTGCACGTGGACCCGGTTATCTCTAACCTTGCACCACTCATGACAAACAGCATCTCATAGGGGGTAAAAGTGAGCCCAGTAAGTTTCCAAAGGAGTATGCCTAAGAGCAGAGAAACTAGAATAAAAGAGATTATTCCCAAAGTAAGAAGAGAGAAACAGCTGAGGGCAAGCACCATGCAGCCGCGTCCTCCGGGTTTAACCAAGGGGGCAACTCCTCCCACCAGGGCAGATACAGTTGCCTGCGCCCGTCCCAGAACCCAGCAGACACGTCCAGGCTGGGTGGGATTCCAAGGTGTCTCCGTCTGGCGCACGCCTTTCCTCCCCTTGTTGCCCCAGTAAGGGCAAGATGTTTCCGCATTCAACGTTCCATCAGAAAATCGCCGGATCACCCGAAATAACCAACCTTCCACCGTGGGTCACGCCTTCCCCAACCTCACCATCAACTCTGCTAGGGTCTGCGTTGTGGCTGCCAGTCAGGTTAGAATGGGGTTAGAACGCATGCAAGGACAAAGGAGATTTTTAAAAAACAGGCTGAAAACCACTTTTAGCCAGGGTTAGTCCCTAAGGGAAGTTTCACGTTTCAGCTGAGACAAACAAAACCTATTAGCTGAACGACACCGGGGGCAGAGAAGAAGCAAACCAGCCAGCCTCAGTCACTGGATCAATGTTTACGGCGGCCATTCCCCCTAATGGCCGGTTTTCAAACGTACAGGTATCCAGTGACACAGCAACTTCTTGTTCTGCTGTCTGTTTATAGCTTCAAACAGCAGCGCTCCTTGTTTGATGGTCAGAAGATCGTGGGCACTTAGGCGTTTCTAAAAATAGGCTTCCTCCTGACTCGCTGTCTCTGCCGCCTCACAGTCCAGGGAAGCGACGCGTGGCGCCTGTGCCTGCAAGTCTCTCAGCGGCTCCCGGGAGCACCCTGGACCCCAGTGGACGTGTGGGGCTTGCTTGGGTGTAAAAAACGCAAACAAGCCCTCTGCAGGTGGACCGCGTTTCCACCGCTGTGCTGAGACACACGGCTCTCCCCCACCGTTGTCCCAGCATGCAAGCAGGGCCTGGGGTCTGGGGTGAGGCTTCATGTGGGTGCGCCCGTCCCTCTGTCCTCCTTGGTCAGAGCCACTGGCATCTGCTGGGGCAGGATCAGAAGCGCCACTGGTTCTCCCCACTCTCATCACACTCATGGTAATGATGACTGGATTTCTCTCCTTCCTTTTTTCTTATTTTTCCCCCAGACAAATCTCAGGTATTTTCAAGGCTCTCGGTGGCACTTTCCTGCCATGAAAATATTTTTCACACAAAATCACTTGGGTCACAATGATCCACAAAAGCACAGGGACATCCCTTTGATCTGGAAACACAGTAAACCTGGGAAATGCTGGATGCCAGCAAACCTAGACCATAGTTTACTGGGTCCAGAACTGAAATAACGATATAAATTCTCACCCCAAATCATTCTTGGCCTACTCTGGATTGCCTAATTCTGATAGTCTGCAGCAGTGGGAAGAAACACAGCTTCCTAAGAGTCCAGACACAGGAGACACAGAGGAAAAGAGCCGGCAACCAAAGCATCGCTTGGAGCCCACGGCACGTCCACGGATCAGGTGGGCGCAGTTAGAACAGACTCCGCAGACTCATGAAATGCAGCAAGAGCAAAAATAACGCTGATTTCATGCATTTCACCCTCCATTTTTGACAGGAATACATTTCTGACCAGGCAGCTTGTGAAGCAGCAGCCGTGGTTAGTGGCTTCCGTTTACAGCCGCGTGGGATGCCACAGAACGTGCAAGGAAGCAATCAGACAGACCTGGCTTCCCCGTGGCTCTGAAGCCGGCCTCGGCACGGTGCCTGCACGGTGCCTCCGTTGGGACAGAGACGCCTCTTCATCACAGGGCACCGGGCAGGCTCACCCATCCCTCTGCAAATCAGTGCTAGAAATCGGCAGCTTCCTCTTAGACTCAGGCCGGTGCGTTCCTCACGGCCACGTGTTTCTGCCTGTAACTGAGGCTCATCTCACCTGGAAAACCAGGGTGGTGACGAGGTTCACATGACTGAGCTAAGGGCCAGCTCTGGGGAAGCTGGGAGAGCTATAAACTCCGGCATTAGAGCTTGAGGCCAAGGTCCCTGCTCCAGTGTGCAGACAAGAACCTGGTTTTGGCTTTGGCCAGAGGAAGCGCAGCAAAGAGGCCACGGCTGCCAGGGACCCGGGTCACGGGCTCCTTCAGTTCACCTCCAAACGCAGCAGGCAGAGGGTCGCAAGCCACTGGCCAGGACAACCATCCCGGGAGCCCCGGGGCTGAGGCCATGCTGCACCTGCTGTGCCTTTGCACCTCAGAGAAGAGGGCAGGGAGGTCCTGTGCCGGGTGTGGAGCTCAGTCCTGGCACACGCTTGGGGGTGTGAGTGGTGCTGAGTCAAGAAGAGAAAGGTAAGTGGGGGAAGCCGGGCGTGGGGAAGGGTAGGAGCCTGGGAGGAGCTGGGGGGCGGCCCTTGGGGCCCCATCATTGCTCCTGTCTCCTGACTTGCAAACCTGCCCCCAAAGCAGTTCCACCCCCGACCACAAACACCTCCCTATCAATACACTCTGGCTCATCCCGTTTCTAACGTCACAGTGCAGCCTCCACTGCCCCTCGCAAGTGAACCGCAGGTGAAGACAAGAGAGCGCCAGGAATCGGAAAACAGGCCCAGCATGAGGATGAGCAGCAACTCCGCCCTGAGGACTAGGTGAAACCAACTGGCAGGAGAAACGCTCGAGCCTCAGCACCCGACCTCCAGACTCTTCCCAAGCCGCCGGAAAACACTGCGTCCCCTGCGAGCCCAGCGGGAACACTGAGGGGTCACTGTGTTTATTTCCCACGACTCAGTCCCTCCGTCTAAAGATAAATTAGCCAGAAAACTAAGCAGGCATATCCCAATTCCAATTCAAACAAACATGTTAGTATACGTGTCGCCTTTTAAGAAGCAGAAATTATATACCTTCCAAATGCATTGTAGGCATATTTCCAAAATATTGAATATATATCTAATGAAGACAACTGCAGGACTGCGAGTCAGTAATTACAGCCTGCTGTTTGGTGAAAATACAGGCAAATTGGATAACAGCATACACTGAACAACTCCAGACACCGCGGCGGTTCAGCTGGCGACAGTCTGCGAATGCGCTGCCTGCAATCCCGCGGGCACCCTGGATCCCCGAAGCTGAGACTCCACCGAAGGGACAGCGCAGCGTCCACTGGAGAGGCTGAGGTTGCCCCACAGCCAGTGGCCGATGCCAACTCTGCAGAGGAAGAGGCCGCAGAGGGCAGAAGTGGAAGTGAAGACGCTGCTGGTGGAGGTAGAGGCGGGTGCCTGGGGCTGCCTCTGTGTCCCACGTAACTCATCACAGTGGCCAGGCTCCGTGCCATCTTGGGAGGCCAGAATAAAAGGAAGGACGGCTATAAGGAAGGAGGAGGAGGCACAGAGGGAATTCCCAGACGCAAACAGGCACTTGGAAAACCTTCAGGAGAAAGGAAAGAAACAGGAGGACGTGGATCCCAGGGGTGACGGGGCTGCCACCAAAGCCACCACCGAGCCAGGCCAGAGAGCAGTGACCAGAGAAGGGCATTTCTGTGACCAGTACTTGGTGGGGAAGTGAGGAGCCAGACGGGGTTCCCCACCCAGCAGCGAAACCACAAGTCCGCGAGCCACACCTAAGTGCTGCGGGGGGTCCACACACAGGCACTGCCACCGAGCAGGTGACAAGGATGAGCCTCAAGTCAAGCCCACTGCCACAGGTGCACTCACACTCTGGGGTCCTAGACCCGAGCTCTGAGAGATTTCAGAGTTTGCAGTGTGGATACTGATATCACTGACCAAGTGGGGAAAGTAAAGGTGGCAACTTTTTATTATGAGACTGGATATCAGAAAAACGTCCTCTCTTCACAGTAAGAGAAAAGAGTCACACACGTTTCAAAAGCCGGTTATGTGCAGATGATCAGACAGTCACAGATATTCTGTGGTTAGGCAAAAAGCCAGGCTCCCAACAGCACCCCCACATCCTCCCCACCTTCCCACAGGGCTCCCAACACCCCCACATCCTCCCCACCTTCCCAAAGGGGCCCCCAACACCCACATCCTCCCCACCTTCCCACAGGGGCCCCCGACACCCCCACATCCTCCCCACCTTCCCACAGGGGCCCCCGACACCCCCACATCCTCCCCACCTTCCCACAGGGGCCCCCGACACCCCCACATCCTCCCCACCTTCCCACAGGGGCCCCCGACACCCCCACATCCTCCCCACCTTCCCACAGGGGCCCCCGACACCCCCACATCCTCCCCACCTTCCCACAGGGGCCCCCGACACCCCCACGTCCTCCCCACCTTCCCACAGGGCCCCCCGACACCCCCACGTCCTCCCCACCTTCCCACAGGGCCCCCCGACACCCCCACGTCCTCCTCACCTTCCCACAGGGGCCCCCCGGCACCCCCACATCCTCCCCACCTTCACACAGGGGCCCCCGACACCCCCACGTCCTCCTCACCTTCCCACAGGGGCCCCTAATACCCCCACATCCCTCCTCACCTTCCCACAGGGGCCCCCAACACCCCCACATCCTCCTCACCTTCCCACAGGGGCCCCTAATACCCCCACATCCCTCCTCACCTTCCCACAAGGGCCCCCGACACCCCCACATCCTCCCCACCTTCCCACAGGGGCCCCCCGACACCCCCACATCCTCCCCACCTTCCCACAGGGCCCCCCGACACCCCCACGTCCTCCCCACCTTCCCACAGGGGCCCCCCGACACCCCCACGTCCTCCCCACCTTCCCACAGGGCCCCCCGACACCCCCACGTCCTCCCCACATTTCCACAGGGCCCCCCGACACCCCCACGTCCTCCCCACCTTCCCACAGGGGCCCCCCAACACCCCCACGTCCTCCCCACCTTCCCACAAGGGCGCCAGGCACCCCCACATCCTCCTCACCTTCCCACAAGGGCCCCAGGCACCCCCACGTCCTCCCCACCTTCCCACAAGGGCCCCAGGCACCCCCACGTCCTCCCCACCTTCCCACAAGGGCCCCCAACACCCCCACATCCTCCCCACCTTCCCACAAGGGCCCCCGACACCCCCACATCCTCCTCACCTTCCCACAAGGGCCCCAGGCACCCCCACATTCTCCTCACCTTCCCACAGGGGCCCCAGGCACCCCCACGTCCTCCCCACCTTCCCACAAGGGCCCCCAACACCCCCACATCCTCCCCACCTTCCCACAAGGGCCCCCGACACCCCCACATCCTCCTCACCTTCCCACAAGGGCCCCAGGCACCCCCACATTCTCCTCACCTTCCCACAGGGGCCCCAGGCACCCCCACATCCTCCCCACCTTCCCACAGGGGCCCCCAACACCCCCACATCTTCCTCACCTTCCCACAAGGGCCCCAGGCACCCCCACGTCCTCCCCACCTTCCCACAAGGGCCCCAGGCACCCCCACGTCCTCCCCACCTTCCCACAAGGGCCCCCAACACCCCCACATCCTCCCCACCTTCCCACAAGGGCCCCCGACACCCCCACATCCTCCTCACCTTCCCACAAGGGCCCCAGGCACCCCCACGTCCTCCCCACCTTCCCACAAGGGCCCCCCGAGACCCCCACGTCCTCCTCACCTTCCCACAAGGGCCCCAGGCACCTCCACGTCCTCCCCACCTTCCCACAAGGGCCCCAGGCACCCCCACGTCCTCCCCACAAGGGCCCCCCGACACCCCCACATCCTCCTCACCTTCCCACAAGGGCCCCAGGCACCCCCACGTCCTCCCCACCTTCCCACAATGGCCCCAGGCACCCCCACGTCCTCCCCACCTTCCCACAGGGCCCCCCAACACCCCCACGTCCTCCCCACCTTCCCACAAGGGCCCCAGGCACCCCCACATCCTTCCCCCCACCTTCCCACAGGGCCCCCCGACACCCCCACGTCCTCCCCACCTTCCCACAGGGGCCCCCCGACACCCCCACGTCCTCCCCACCTTCCCACAGGGCCCCCGACACCCCCACGTCCTCCCCACCTTCCCACAGGGGCCCCCCGACACCCCCACGTCCTCCCCACCTTCCCACAGGGCCCCCGACACCCCCACGTCCTCCCCACCTTCCCACAGGGGCCCCCCGACACCCCCACCTTCCCACAGGGCCCCCGACACCCCCACGTCCTCCCCACAGGAATCCGTGTTCAAAGCTGTTTCCTGCAGAACTGGGCACCTACTTCAGCTTCCAGCACAGTGAGCATGGAGGGAAGAGGCTCCCTCAGGTGCTCTGCCCCATCCTGGGGGGGTGGGCGGAAGCTGGTGAGGGAAACCCTCCCCCTTACCCTTCCAGTCTCCCCAGGGAGACGGATGCAAGCATGTGACAGCGGCCCTGCAAGGACCCTGACCCCAGAAGACACTGCCGGGGCAGTCGCTGAGCTGAGGCTGCAATAGAGGTTCAGCCAGGATGCCCCTTCCGGATGCAGCTCTGCAGGGAGGAGAGTCTGGTAAAAAGAGGGTCCCAGGAATGCCCCGTGACAGCCTCTGGGTGAGGAGCTTCTCCCTCCAGCAGGGGTGTCCAAGGGAGAGAATGCATTTATGGGTTCTTACTTTCTGTTTGTGGTTGAGCCAGTAAAGCCCCTTCCTCATTCCTCTTCCTCTTATTACTAGAGACAGAAACGAAAAACCATGGCTTCAAGCTGCTAAAAGCCTAAAACAAGACGAAACAGAAAGACAACAACAAAATAGGGCAGGTCGGATGACCTTGCACGGAGAGGCAGAGATCGCCTCGTCTGAAGAATAAGAAGCCCGTCTCCACCACTATTCCTTCCTCAGGCAGGCGGGCATGTCGGAAAATGCTGCGTCAATTTCTACAACCTGTGACGGGGGATCCAACCCCGACCATATCCAAAGAATCCACACTTATGAACTAAAACTGCCCGTGGTCAGCTCAAGGAACAATGCTGGACACCGGCCTGCAAGGAAGCCGCGGCTTCAGAACAGGGAGGACCCTGGCGGTCACGCCTGCTCTGTGCCGTGAGGGAAGCAGCTGCTTTACAGGAGTTCATTACATAAAACTGTCTGTGTTGTTGGTTTGCTAAGCTCCGCACCGAGAATTGTTCATGAACATCCTTCAGATCCACTAGAGCAGGCTCCGGTCAGTCAGTCGCTTTCACTCGCAGAGACGTTTCCCGACACCTAAGTGGAGTATTTAGCACCCAAGATGCTTTGTTGAAAGTGAATCTAGTTTTCAGATTGAATGGTTCTTACGTCTCTCGCAAACCCGTGACTCATTCAAAAGATCAACCCTCGTTCTCACCATGAACATGGACTGAACGCTTCCTCCTGTGTCTGAAGTTCACTTCGGCGATTTCAGTACGTTCTCCCTCACTCAGAGGCCGCTCCTTCATCTTAACTGTGTCCCAGAGACACGCTCAGAAGAACGTGGAGTGGACAAAGAAACGGGGCCGAATCGGATGGAGTGAAGGGAAGGGAACAGAGGCGGGGCCTGCCCAGAGGAGGCTGTGCCAGCGAGACCACGAAGGCGTAATTCAGGCAGGACTGAGGGTGAAGACATCAGAGGTGAAGCGTCCAGGAGCGATGTCGCCGTGAACACAGAGGCACCACTGTGCCAGGACGCCTGGGGCTGGGGTTCCGTGACCCCACACAGATACTCCTGCTTTTACGGGGGGCGACAGCGCAAGAGGGCTACTGTAAGCTGTGACTTCCAAGACCATAACAATTCCTGATAACACCTCGAACTAAAGACGTCATCTCTTTCCGCAACTTACGCTTACACCAAAAAGTATCCGAAACAAGTCTCAATCAATTTAGGGGTTTGTTTTGCCAAAGTTAAAACTGTGGCCTGTGACGTGGCTCCAGGAGGTCCTGAGAACATGTTCCCAAGGTGGCTGGGGCACAGCTTGATTTGACATGTTTTAGGAAGACAGAAGCGACAGGCAAAGACCTAAACCAACACATGGAAGGTGGCGCTGGTCCGGCCCGGGAAGGTGCAGCATCTCCAAGCAGGGGGTGGTGGGGCCTCCAGGCCACACGTGGACACAAAGATTTCCTGACTGGCGACTGGGTGAAAAGGTGAAACTCGGCACGAAGAGTTGAAGTCAGCGCGAAGTTAAGGAGCTCGTGGAAGCCAAGCTTCCTCCACGCAGAAGGCTCCTCCAGGTAGCTTCGGAGAGTACCAGAGCTTAAAAGGGTCCAGACTCTCCAGAAAAGAGCTGGAGAGGGAAGGTGATTCTCTGTAGAATGCAGATTTCCCCCCCAAGAGGCAGTGTGAGGGGCCATTTCAAAAGATGTCAATGAAACGTATTTGGAGGTGAGATAACGTCTCCCAGGGTCTGCCATCTGTCACGCGAGGGTGCACTAGATTCAGGTGGAAAACTGGTCTCTTGTTGGTACAAAGAGTCTGTTTTGCCCGTCTCAGGTCTCTGTTTAATGTCACTGCTGGTCCAAAGGAAGGAGAGTGGGATGAGGCCTGTCCGAGTCCCTCTTCCCATCAGAGCCTGAACTCGCCTTTCCCGTTTCCTTGGGGTCCCCGTGGCCGAGAGGCAGGTCCATTCCGTTGGTTGGGGGCTTAGAATTTTGTTTTCAGTTTACAACGTAATAGCTGTTGTTATAACGTGTGCCTGGGATTTGCTATAATCAGGCGTGGTAAGACATGCAGGCATAGAAATGCTCACCAAGATAGATCTTTATACTCAACTCCCCAGACACAGGCACTCAGCCACCACGCAGGGCTGCTCCAGGATGCACTTTTCTGCGTGTGTCAAATGCTTTTTGAAATTATAGGCATAAAATGGAGCGAACTGAAGAATGGCTTTATTCTTTGCCCCTAAGAAGTTACCAGAAAAGGATGGGTCACTGCCACCGCCTGCCTCACTCAGAGCCCAGGAGCCGCACACGGCGAGGAAGGCCTGCGCGCCCGGCACACACACGACTGAGTGCCCCGGCCTCCACACCACTCCTGGAGGGCTGCCCGTCATACTGTGGGCATTTGTAAAGAGACACTTTTTGCTTGTGATGTTTTACGTTTTATGATCTTTATTCCATGGAACTTAGCTGAGCATAACTGGGTTTGGAGGTCACGACTTTACAGCAATGGAATTGTACCGCAAGGACACAGGAGTTAAGGGGAAGAACAACGAACCACTCCCGCACATTTCCGGCCTGTGTCACACCCAAGACACCCCGTCCGTAGCTAACTTTTATCTTCAGGTGAGGAAAACGATGGAGCAGCATCCTGAAGGAGTTTATCGTGGTCTCCTCTGAACCACGGCTGGGACTGAAGACACCTCCTGTCAACGAGCGTTTGTTCCATCAGGCGCACGGCAGTCTCGGAGGCCCACAGAGACAGTTCTCACAAAGGCCTGGCCGTCAGCTGTCTTTCCAACAGCGGCCTGTCAGGTCACAGCTCATACTCTCAGAAACCGCTTCTCAGCTTCAGAGACCCATTTCCTAATCTCAGCGTCAGGCATCAGGAATGATGCAGAAACGCCAGTCCCGCAGTACAGATCCCAACCTCCCTGCGACAGGAGGCCAGCAGGACCCGGCCCAGAAGCCCACCCCGAGCTGGGCGGAGGAGGAGAAGGGCGTTGGGAGGTCTGCAGTTAGCTGCCCTGTGAAGGTTTCCCACACACTTAAAACACACATACACTTCATAAGCACGAGTCTCCATGATCGTAGTGAAAATGCCTCGATAACAGGGACTGTTTCCTGTTGCTTTCTATCTTCTATCACGGTCACGAACTCAAACAGCTGCTGCCAGCTTGGCCAAAATGTCCCTGGGGAGGCCCCACCCCTGCGGCAGGTTCACCGTGCAACCTGGCCACGCAGGTGCATCTCAAGGCTTTTCTAAAAGCACAGCTAGAATGAGCCACAACGTTCCAGCCGGGGCCACACCTGCTGACAAGTGGCCGACTTAAGGTGTGCAATGGTGAGGGTGTAGCATCCCCCTTATCCTCAGGGGTACCTCCAAGACCTGCAGGGATTCCTGACACAGATAGTACCTAACCCCATGTTCACGATGGGGTACCTCCAAGACCCCAGGGGATTCCTGAAACCAAGAGAGTACCAAACCCTATGTACACGATGTTTTCCCTATGAACACACACCCCTGATAAAGTTTAATTTATAATTTAGGCACAGTAAGAGATTAGCAATAACTAATAACAAAATAGAACAATTATGATAATATGCTGTCCCCAGTTTCACAGACAGAACATTCCATCTGACTGGAGATCTTGGCAACCTGAGCGTACCGTTTTCTTTTTCCTTATTAAGTCGAGAACTTTCACTTTTAACCTAAAGGAGCACCTTCCCACTTCTCTTATGTGTACCCGCCTCGCCAGGCTCACTGCTCTTGTGCTTTGGGGCCATGATGAAGTCAAATGAGGGTTCCTTGAACACAAGCACCGCGACCCCTGGACCGTGGATCTGACAACCGAGAGGCCATAAGGGGGCGGGGAGCGTCCGCAGCCTGGAGACGCTGGACGAAGGGAGGGTTCAGTCCAGGTGGGACCGAGCGGGCAGTGCCAGATTTCACCACGCTCCGCAGAAGGGTGCAAAGTTAAAACTTGGGAATTGTTTATTTCTGCAATTTTCCTGTTAACACTTTCATACCTCAGTTACCTCGAGTAACTGAAATCACAGAAAGGGAAACTGTGGCGAAGGGGCCGTCATCCCCACTCCACCTCCCAACAACATCGAAAAAGACCTGTGGGCTGAAGGAATAAGGAAAGCATCATTACAATTACCTTTGATCCTTCCGGGTCACTGTGTTTTAAATCTCAGTTTGATTATCAAACGCAGATCAAAGCAATAAATATTTATTGGCAGAACTGTTAACAACTGCGCTGGTAACTATATTTACATAATACAGTGTAACTATATTTACGCCAACATGACCTGGTGCGTGGGAAGTCCTTCCAGCCTCGAGCAAGAAGAGGGGAACAGGACCAGCTTATGAACGCACACTGAATGTCCGTGTGAACTAGCTGAAAAAAATTAGGCAGTTTGTTTATACTGAGATCAAATCTTTTTTAAAAAGAACATTAAAAGAACAACTTAATAAACCAACCCAAATCATGTGGATATCATTTGAGCACGTTTCTATCTGGTATGTCACCAGGAACTCGTCTTCCAGAGTCCTCAGCCGAGCGGGCGATGCTAAACTTACTGGGGGCCTCTGGATGCGTCTCTGCCACCCACCCTGGACTCGGCGGGGGCCCTATACACACAGCACCAGGACGCAGCAGCCTCTGGACTCGGCGGGCCCTATACACACAGCACCAGGAGGCAGCAGCCTCTGGACTCGGCGGGCCCTATACACACAGCACCCAGGACGCAGCAGCCTCTGGTTAGGATCTACGGGATGAAGGGAAGCATGAAACTTACAGTGAGGTGCCCCCTCCTCAACTGTACTTCTATGAATTTTGAATAATTAGAGAAAAACAAGAAAAGTCACTTTTATTCCCACTTTCTGGACTGCTTACATGAAGACTGAGAAATGAAAAGACTCATATTTTGCTTTTAAAATGTTAAAAGGAATCCGGCTTGGGGATGACACACGACTCTTCAACACAGTCAAGTCTTTCTATTTATCCTCCTTTAAGCCTCAAGCTGCATCTGCCACCCTAACGCATATTGACAGACGGCTTCCTGTGGTTCCTATCCAGTTAATGATGACAGGAATTAGCTCAGCATATCGACTGGACAAGGTTGTGTTTTCCGTTGTAGGCACTTTTTTTTTTTTTTAAGTGAAAAGCAACTCACATGAAAAATGCATAACTTGTTACCAAGAAGGGCACAATAGTTCTCCAAGCAAATAACCTACCCAGGGGCATTTACAAAACTTCACGTGATTATCTGGTTATAAAATGTTTATAACATTTTGTAAACAGAAGAATTTGCCATTTCAGAACTGACTTCATTCTGTCTCCTTGGCAAAATAGGAAAAAATAAAATTTTTCTATTAAAAAAATTAAGTTTACAAAACAGGCACTGAAAACCTTCCAGATCATCCTAGAAACATCCTTTACACAGTGAGCAGAAGATAAAGAGTACCAACTTCCAATTTCTGCATCAATAAATGAAAGTACATTTGCCAAGCCCTTCACGGTGACAGAGAAGTTTTATTGGTGTATAAGTTCAATGAACTGTTAACGTAAAACTGAAAAGTCATCGTCACAGCTGACTGAATTTGTTACATCGCTCAGGTTAAAAATGTGTCCACGCGTTGTTGTTGAAAGAGCACGCAGGTTAGGAAGTCTTCAGAGCGGGATCTTGGGAGCAACCCCCACCGTCAGGACAGTCCAAAGTCTCCGGACCCTGCCAGGCGTGTTCTGGGTGGCTGGACCAAGACTGCTCCCAGGTGAGAGCCTCTGCTTCAGAGTGAGACAGATCCAGGTTTAAACCCCAGCACGCAACAGGGAAAACCTCTCCGGAGCGCTGGAGGATGTGGCCGCCTCCACCTCGAGTTGCCCCCAGCTCCCACAGCCTCCTCCTGCTCTAAGCCCAGCCTTTGCTGCAGGCACCAGTGTTTCTGCAGCAAATCCTCAGCTCTGTCTGAGCCCTCGCCCAGCATAAGAGGGGAACACCACGTGGGGAACGGATGAATTTCTATATCCTGCACATGCTGCTGTTTTTACAAGAGAAGCATTTGATGTTGTGTTTACCCACGGAAGTGACAAAACATAAATGTCACTCAACTTTTTATTAAATGAATTGGTTCAATGATTTTCAATCTTAACTGAAAATGTAACGTACAAAATGAAGACTACAAAACTGTACATTCCAAAGCCAATTTTTTGGATGACGGCTGTTTCTGAGTCAGTTTGCATTTATGAAGAGCACACACCCCACGGTAATGAACCGTTCTGAGATAATGTAACTGTGTATGAAAATTGAAAAATGCTTCACAAGTGTTAGTTACTGGAGTGTTTGATCTAAGTGCAAGAGGAGCTAGCAAGATGGATTTAAGAAATGTGGGCCGGGCACAGTGGCTCACGCCTCTAATCCCAGCACTTTGGGAGGCCGAGACGGGTGGATCACGAGGTCAGGAGATCAAGACCATCCTGGCTAACACGACGAACCCCGTCTCTACTAAAAATACAAAAAAATTAGCCAGGGGTGGTGGCAGTAGTAGTCCAGCTACTTGGGAGGCTGAGCCAGGAGAATGGCGTGAACCTGGGAGGTGGAGTTTGCAGTGAGCCGAGATCGCACCACTGCACTCCAGCCTGGGGACAGAGCAAGACTCCGTCTCAAAAAAAAAAAAAAAAAGTGAAGTGTTTACTGACCCATTCTTCTTACTTCAAATGTCTTTAGTGGCCGGGCGCGGTGGCTCACGCCTATAATCCCAGCATTTTGGGAGGCAGCGGTGGGTGGATCACCTGAGGTCAGAAGTTCAAGATCAGCCTGGCCAACATGGTGAAACCCTGTCTCTACTAAAAATACAAAAATTAGTCAGACAAGGTGGCAGGCACCTGTAATCCCAGCTAGTTGGGAGGCTGAGGCAGGAGAATTGCTTGAACCTGGGAAGTGGAGCTTGCAATGAGCCGAGATCGTGCCACTGCACTCCAGCCTGGTGACAGAGCAAGACTCCGTCTCAAAAACAACAACAAAAATGTCTTTAGGGTAAAAACAAAGGCTGAGACTTGGATGGAACCTGAGTAGCATGTGTCCTGCACTCATGCATGTGGCATGGACTCCCTGGAAGCTTCTGGAAGTTCAGAAACAGCTCTCTGGGAACCCCACCACACTGGCCCCTGGCTCCCCTGACATGGTGTGCAGACATGCAGCCACTCACCCTCGCCAGAACCTTGCCTTCCTGCCGCACACACACGATCCTCGACAGACTGCGGTGAAACACACAGCAAGGCAATCGGGAAGAAAGACGTTTTGAGTAGGTGTTTTTAAAGACTTTTGTTCTTAAAACAACTTAATTGTTTATATAATTTAATGTTTAACAGTGTCTCCTGAGATTCCTGAACACTGAACAACTGGCCTGCTGGTCCGTGCCCCCTTGCCCCAACTTCCCTCGTGGGGTGAGACGAGGAGGCCAGCCTGGGAAGGGAATGGGTGTCCTGTCCACCTCCGTGAGGGGACCTCTCGCTTTTCCTGATTCAAATCAGTTCTCCTCTGCAAGGCTCTAAAAATAACAGCCCCGTTGTGGAAACACCAAGTAAAATGTGAAAAAATAGAGAAGCTAGTCTTGACCTGAACAGACCTTGCAGTTTTCGCAAATACCTGTGACAGTAATTAACACAGACATAAGAGGAAGTCATGATGACAGTAAGAGACTCGGAAAACAAGTGGATTAAACACATTGCCTTCTAGAAAAAGCTGCGTGAAATGGGTTTGGAATTTCTGTTTACTCGAAAGATGAAAGCTTCCTATGTTTGTTCACCACTGGAGAGAACACAAGAGCCAGAAAAACAGCACGTCTTTGTTTTGCCATGAGCACAGCTCTGTTCCCGGACCCTCGCCCCTGCTTTCTGTCACAGGCGGCCGTTCTTGTAGGGTGGACTCCCTAAATCCACGAGCTTGGATAGCTCCACTTCAGATCGTGGCAGCAGTAACTTTCTATCTTTTGCCTAAATAAAAAGCACTTAGTATGCTATCTCATGCACAGTAGGTGCTCACATCGATGTGGAATAAATCCACATAAACCTAATTCTTAAAAGATGATCATTTTGTAAACGATGTAACTGGTATGTAACAATTTCAACTAGCAAATTACTAGATGTAGTTGATGTGTTGGGAGCAGGCCCCACCCTGGGAGCAGGCCCCCCATCAACTGCCACAAGCTGCTCTGACTGCCGTGGAAATCATCCGACACCACACAGGCTGCCCTGGGGTGCAGAGGGCCGTGCCCCAGAAGAAAGGCAAAGAGGCGTCTGGGAAGCTTGGTCACCAGCCGAGAAGCACCTCTGACACCGTCCAGCCTCTCCAGGTGAGGCCCACCTGAACTCAACCGCCGCCAGCCGATCTGAAATCGTGTCTGCTGTTTTTCATGCCATCCCCTACCTGCCCTGCCATCCGCTAGACTCTGGGAGGTAAGGTCTGGTGACAGGGACCCTGTTGCCAAGAGAGTGCCCCAGTGAGTGGTCAGGTTCAACAGGCACACACGCTCTGGGCAGAAGGCAGATGCAGGGGCAGGGGCCTCTCCGGGACTGGGCGGGGACCCTGATCCTAAAGCCCAACACGCAGGTGAGAGAGGTGGCCTGCGGGGTCTAGAGAGAAAGAACTGCCAGGAAAAACACTTGCCCCTTTCCTGAAGGCACCGCAACGATGGACATGACCCTTAGTTATTTGGGGTCAGAGGTCGATTTGCACAGCCAGCCAGAATCATAGGCCCTGCCTGCACTCTGTTTCATAGGCTAAATTTTATTTAATTTGTATTTTGGTTTTGGCTTTGTAGTTTAATGTTGTAAGGATATCATTATAATCAACATATGTCAACACCAAGGTTTCTAAGAAATTTATGCTGCTCTAAGTAATGCTTCCATGACAGGAAATGGTTCTGGGAGCCGCTCTGAGTGAGGCTTCCATGACAGGAAATGGTTCTGGGAGCCGCTCTGAGTAATGTTTCCATGACTGGAAATGGTTCTGGGAGCCGCTCTGAGTAATGTTTCCATGACTGGAAATGGTTCTGGGAGCTGCTGTGAGTGATGATCCGTGATTGGAGATGGTTCTGGGAGCTGCTGTGAGTGATGATCCGTGATTAGAGATGGTTCTGGGAGCTGCTCTGAGTGATGCTTCCATAACTGGAGATGGTTCTAGGAGCTGCTGCGAGTGATGATCCGTGACTGGAAATGGTTCTGGGAGCCGCTTTGAGTGATGCTTCTGTGATTGGAGATGGTTCTAGGAGCCACTGTGAGTGATGATCCGTGATTGGAGATGGTTCTAGGAGCTGCTGTGAGTGATGATCCGTGATTGGAAATGGTTCTGGGAGCCGCTCTGATTGGTGTTTCCGTAATTGGAAATGGTTCTAGGAGCTGTTACTGACAATTACCAGGCTCTGGACAATGCACATGACCAATGGCCTTGAAGGCAGGATCCATAGCTTGTCCATTTTTAAATCCCTTGCCCCTGGTGGAGTTCAGTGAGTGAGGTCTCTGGCACAAAGCTTGACACACATAGATGCTCAGTTGCTGTTTTCTGAATGAATACATACATGCCTGCCGCCTTGGTGGAGGCAAATTAACGCTTTAGCTATACTGGACAATTTTCCCAGGATGGAAATGGAATATTTGCAAGCTTTGGGGTTTGAAGGCAGGCATCAACTCTAGGTTTACATGAGGGGTGTTCATGAGTGACGTCAACATCACACCACAGCCAGGCAACGTGTGTCCCTGGGCAGCGGGTTCAGGTCGACAGTCACATCTGAGCCTCACGTGAACCCTGCAGGTATTCACCTGTTTTGCTGACAAGGAAGTTGAGAAAAGAGTCCATGGAGACAAGCCAACGACCTTTATTATCATAAACTAACTATATAACGTCTGCAGCCTTACACATGAGGGATGGTTCTGGTCACCTCCAGGCACTCACATGGGGGTGTCTGACGTAGAACCCACGGCAGCCGCACACACGGACAGTCCATCCGTTTCTAGCCCAGCTTTAAAAACCAACAACAAAATCCAAAACGGTGACAGCCTGGCTGCCATTTCTGAATGCCTGGGAGGCGGCCAGAAGTGGCAAATGCCAACCTTGGCCACAGCCCTGCAGGGAAGGTGCTTCTTGTGTCCGTTTTACAGGCAAGAAACGGAGGCTCTGAGAGGACCTGGAGGGACCCCATAAGCAGTTCGGGGCCATCCTCTGGCAAGCGCCACGTGGATGACGCTACAAGGGGCGCCGATGAGAAGCGGAAAACCGGTCTCTTGGTGTAGAAAGACTGTCCAAGCTGGACAGAGTTCCAGGATCTGAAGAGAGGGTGGGGCTGTGCAACGGACAGCAGAAGAAGCGAAAACTAGTGACCTCTGACCTGTGAAGTGGGGGCCCACAGACCAGCCCCCAGTCCGCGTGCAGCCTGCAGCCTGTCTGTGCAGTCCGTCAATTGAGAATGCTTTTACATCCTTAAATGGTTGAAAAAAATCAAAAGAAAAGTAACTGTCTGGGGATACGTGAAAATGATCGGAAAGTACAATTTCCTCGTCCTCAGTCGCCTTTCATGGGCCCACAGTGGCCCTCCGAGCCATGGACTGACAACGGCTGCCCTGGCTACCAGGGCACAGCTGGCACTGCAGAGGCCAAAAAGCCCGGGTCCTCGCCATCCAGCCCTCGGCAGGAGCTCTGCACCCACCTTGGAGCAGGTCAGGCACACACGCTGGGGAGGGGCACCTAGGAGGGCTGGGGAAGTCCTTGGGGGGCCGGGCCAGCCTTCCCGGGGCTCCATGGACAGGTGGTGGATTGTGGATCACGGACAGGACTCCTGAGCAGGCTTGCAGGGTGGAGCCCTCCCACCCCCGCATTTGTGACACGCCCCTTGGCGGCCAGGTGCCCTGCAGCGTGAGACATTCCCGCCAATGAGACCCATGGGCTTTGGAGGCAATGGGCCCACCTGTGAGTGGAGTACAGAGCGTGGGGGAACAGCTTCCCAGGAGTCTGGGGCTCGACCTCTCCAAGAGGCCCTGAAGGTGGCCTGAGAGCCCCGCTCTGGAAGTTCTGCCTCTCGGGGGGCAGCGTGGAGCACAGTGGCTGCAGTGAGCCCCGCCTGGCTCGAAGCACCACTTCCCACACATGCAGCTTTGGCAGGTGCATTAGCCCAGCTCTCAGTTTCCACGGTGGGAGAGCACGGCTGTGGGGTGGCGCCTGCCTCACAGGGCCGCTGGGAGGGATGCCTGGGTTACAGTGAACGTGAGGAGCAGGCTCATAGACCCCACACATGGCGAGCGTTATCCCAGGGGCATGCAGAGGTGGGACTGGAGACCGAGTTTCCAAAGACCAAGAATCGGCCAACGCACTGAAGGGCAGATGACAGAGGTGAACGGTCCCACCAGTGAGAACCCGGCCCTGTTATTCCAGGGCCTTCTCTGCCTTCTGTGAGAAAACGACTTTCCCAGACCCCAGCGCGGGCCTTTCTCACATCTCAGCAGCAGGGACCACGGCTCCAACAGCATCGCAGGATGAAGGCCCCAGGCGCTGAAGAGGGTGAAGCCAGACCCCGCCTCCATCCCGAAACACCGGGGACCACAGTGAAAGTGCCACGCCTGGGATGCTGCCTGGCCAAAGGCTTTGATCGGCCCCTGCCAGGCGTGTGGCAGAACCGGCTTCAGAGGCAGCTGTGCCCACATCATGAGCTCTAATGATGCCCCGGGAAGAACACAGACGGCTTCTTTCTCTAATTCCTCAGCATGTTTTTAAATTTAAGTAACTCTACATTGGATTTTGGAAAAAGCGCTTCTAACATAAGCCTGTTTGACTGCAGTTAAATAATTTATAGGTCTCTTGGCTTGTGAATCATTGTCTCCATTACCCTTTTTTATGTGACTCACATCATTGCTCCATTATTATTAATAATAAATATATCAAGCATCAGGCACACAAAAATATCAAGAATAAAGAAATATATAAAGAGCTCCTCATACTGACAAAAAAAAAGATATAACCCAAATGAAAGACGGGCAACAGATATAAACAAGCTGTTCTTTTTTAAAAAAGAGAAAAGAACGGCAAATGGACTTAAACACATAAAAAGATTCTCAACCTGCCTGTTAGCAGGACAAACACAAGATAAACCACAATGGGACGCAGCATCTCGTCCAGCAGCGGGAGGAAGGCCCAGAAGCTGGGCAGCGCAGGCCGCCGGCAAGGTAAGTAGAGAACAGACACCCTCCTACAGCACTGACCGGCAAACTGCAAACGCACCCCTCCTCTCAGAAATCTCCCTTCTCCAAAGCGATCCCAAAGCCGTCCTCGCAGAAATATAACTGATGTACTCACAAGGCGTCTGCAGCACTATTTATAAAAGCAGAAGACTGGAGACCAGCTGTCCATAATGGGGGGCGGCCGGGGGGTCCACAGGAGAACATCACGCAGCTGTGCAGACACGCGCACGCCGTCCACATAACATGCAGGTACGAAGGGGTTGTGAGGCAGAGTAAGAGAAAAAAGTACGTGCCGGGGTAACCGTAAGCCACCGTATATGTCATTGAGAACACTGGCTTATTTACCCTGGGCCTGATGTCACTGACTTCTACCTCCTGCCCCAAGATGTAGAGTGAAAGATGAAAACGTGGCCTGTTAACTCATCTGTGGGCAGGATGTGAAGACCATGTAGCACATGTGATGAAATACACAGCCAGTCCTTCCACAAACTCCGAAGGACACGGCTCCTTTGGCGGAAGCCACTCCTAGGTGGGTGCATCCTGGCTGACATTCCTGGAAATTCCCGATGCTACACTGACAACAACTACATTCTCTGTAGCAATTTTAGGATGGCAAGCAAGGACATTGTGGTTATCGGTGATGGAAAGTAAATTCTTGGCATTCTACTGCTACTCCAGGCTATTAAACTACATTACGGTATTTTTTTTTTTTTGTAGAAATGTGTGGTTCGTTCCATTGAGAAGGCAATTAAGTTTGTATGGTCAGAACATCTCTGAGTAAAATCCCTCATTAACTTTCTCACATAGAAATACACAACCCGTCAGATGGAGGCGTATTCAGTGCTGAAGACGATGGCGGGAGGCTGGGGGTGGCGACACAGAGAGGAGCCCCCATCACTCACAGCCCACTCTGCACAGGTGTGCCCACTCCACACAGGGGCGCCCACTAGGCACAGGGGTGCCCGCTCCACACAGGGATGCCCGCTCCACACGGGGTGCCCACCAGGCACAGGGGTGCCCGCTCCACACAGGGCACCTGCCAGGCACAAGGTGCCCGCTGGGAGGATTCTCCTGAGCTGTACTCCCCACCCCCGGGAACCCAGGAGGCTTCGGTAAGGTCGTGGCGTGTCACTCCTGTGCTCAAACACGTCCTTGCAGGAGGCCTCCCTGACTGCAGCACAGAAAACAGCTGCGCTCCTCCTGGCCCCCTGAGCCCCCCTATCCTGCCTCATTTTCTTCTCCATGCACATCCCCACCTGACACGGCCGCCATTACTACTGTGGCTTCTCTGCTGCCAGACTTCCCCCCACCTTGGAATGAGGCAGACCGTTTCTGACATAATCAGACACAGGGTTTACAGTAAGAGGCCCTAAGAAAGGAAACATCCTAAATTTCCTAACAAATGAATGACCAATACTAGACCAATTCCTGAAAGGCTTCTACCTGTGGAAAGGGAAGTGGTCCCTTAAAAGCATGTGGCACTCCAGGGGTCAGGAAGAGATGAACGATTTGGCCACATCATTATTTACAAAGATGCAATGACATATATATTTGTGTATTGACACACACATGTACGCACACAAACACATACGTGTGTGTATGTGTATACCATAATGTCAAAAGACAAATGAAAATTTGGGAGGCCAGGCACAGTGGCTGACGCTTGTAGTCCCAGCACTCTGAGGCGGGAGAATCACTGGAACCAGGCCGCAGTGAGGTGTGATCACAGCACTGCACTCCAGCCTGGGTGACAGAGTAAGACCCTGTCTCCAAAAAAGGTGGGGGGATTATCTGCACTATACATATAAGTCAAAGGGCCAATGTCTGGGTTTTTGTTTTTTTTTTTTTTTGAGATGGAGCCTCACTGTCACTCAGGCTGGAGTACAGTGGTGCGATCTCGGCTCACTGCAACCTACACTTTCCAGGTTCAAGTGATTCTCACGCCTCAGCCTCCCTAGTAGCTGGGATTACAGGTGCACGTCGCCACATCCAGCTAATTTTTGTATTTTTAGTAGAGATGGGGTTTCACCATGTTGGCCAGGCTGGTCTCAAATTCCTGGCCTGAAATAATCCAGCCGACTCAGCCTCCCAAAATGCTGGGAATACCGGTGTGAGCCACACTGTACCCAGCGAGGGCTAATTTTTTTAATATAAGAAGAGTTCTCACAAATGAAGAGAAAAAAATGAACAGTCCAATAAACAAATGCCACGGTACATTCGCAGGCTGCTCATGGAAGAAAAACATACTGTGGCAATTTAGCAGTAAACGAACAATCCCAAGACACGTGCCTTTCAACACAGCAGCTCCACCTCTACAAACGTCCACGGAAGGACGCAAAGGCGCGCTCATACTGGTGTTCATTTTGCTGGGAAAGGAACAGCCCTGCTCACAACAGTGAGAAAAGGGCCGTCCCACAGGCAGCGGAGAGACCCTGCGGCCCCACGCCAAGGTTCAACTCCTCCACAATGGGCAACTGTCTACGTGTTATGCCTCGATTCCCATCTGTAAAGTGGGAATAACAGTAATGCCGTCGTAACGCATGACATTACACGATGAAGTTAGAATGGCCCAGAATTAATTGCTCTATAAATGTTCGATGAAGGAGAGGATAATGATAAATAAAAATACCATGATGGCGGCGGTTACAATAACAATTGTAAAAGGCCAGGGGAAGCAAGGCAACCCACAAGAGGTTGGAAGTCATCTCTCCCAAACAGGCAGCTTCCACTTCCACCCTTGCCCGAACTTAAAGGAGGCCTTGTCATGCTCCCAGAAGAAAACCGAGTGCACAAAACACCAGTGAGCAAAGTGGACTGGAAGACTGAGAAATTCACGAGGCTGAAGGGGGATTCAAGCCCACATCCTTCAGCACGCGTGTCCCCACGTGGGAGGACGGAGACTCTCCTTCCCTTTCTCTCCCTAACACAGTATCCACCTTCCTAGGAATCAACGTCCCCAGCTTTCTCTGATTAATATCTAGGTTCAGTACTTTCCCCAAAGTCTTTTCTTCTTTTTCGACTTCTGTAAATCTCCTTTGGTTATTTTTATCTGTAGGACTTTTAATACTCAACAAGATGCAACTTTTTGTAAAAAATTCCTTCAGCCTTTGACCAACGCTAGGAATATGTTTGAGAATGTAGTTAATTCAGGAAAGTCATTTGATAGTGAAAGACCTTTAAAATAAAAGTTAGAATGCTACAAAATAAAAGTTTGCCTTATTCTTTTAAGTGTGGCATCAGAAATAGAAGGCTGGGGCCAGGGATGACAAATTTCGGCTCTCTCCACTTGGCTGCTGCTTGAGTTTGGCACAGAGCCTGGTGGCTTAGGGAGCTGGACCGGATGCACTGGGCAGAGGTGGAGGCACACCCGTGGCCCACGGCATCCACCAGAGCAGAGGGCCTCACGCTGTGGCATGCCAGGGAGGCCGCTGGGGACGTTGCGGCCACCGGCCCTGGGGCCCCAGCAGGGCCAGACTCTGTAGGTCACTCTAGCTGTGGGCACCCTGATGCCCGGCCCGCTTGTGACCCAGTGCATGTGTGCTCCGTGATGTGGAAGAGGTGAGGCACACGGCCACAAAGGGCAGCAGTGACTGTCTTTAACAGACGCGAGTGTTAAGGACACCGGCATGACCTCGAAGCTCCTCCAGTAGTTAGAGTCGACCACATACTGAAATTTTAATGGGCAACTATTGAAGATATTGATCTACAAGCACCATTTTCTGCTTGATAATATGGTTTTAAAACATTTTTTACATTATCTCTGTAGCTGGCTAGCAAAAAACACAATTGCTTATTTCGGATTACCAGGAAGAAGCACAAATGACTATAACGTAAAAATTGCATTCAGGCCGGGCGTGGTGGCTCACACCTGTCATCCCAGCGCTTTTGGAGGCTGAGGCAAATGGATCACATGAGTCCAGGAGTTTGAGACCAGCCTGGGTGACAGAGCAGAACCCTGTCTCTACAAAAAATACAAAAATTGGCTGGGCATGGTGGCACATACCTTCAGTCTCAGCTACTCTGGAGGCTGAGATAGGAGGATTGCTTGAGCCCAGGAGGCAGAGGCTGCAGTAAGCTGAGATCGTGCTATTGCTCTCCAGCCTGCACAACAGAGCAAGACCCCATCTCAATAAAAAGAAATGAAAGAAATGCATTCATATTTATGATCATTTCTCAGAATAAATATGTCTACTACACAGTCATCAAAGTTAGAAGGTAATAAAGACCCATCTTGATTTGAGAGTCCCATAAATGCCTTCTAGCTTCTATCTATAAATACAGGTTGAGTAGCCCTTACCCAAAATGCTTGGGACAGATGTGCTTTGGATTTTGGAATATTTGCATATGTATAATGAGACACCTTGGGATGAGACCCAAATCTAAACACAAAATTCATTTGTGTTTCACACACATTTCACACACATAGCCTGATGGTAATTTTATACAATATTTTAAATAATTTTAGGCATGAAAATTCGTGTCAACAGCTTATGAATGGAATTTTCCACTTGTGGCATCATGTTGGTGCTTGAAAAGTTTCAGATTTTGCAGCATTTTGGATTTGGGATTTTGGGATGACGGATGCTCAAATTCATCCCATCCCTTCAATTTTGCCTTACCCTTTCTGCATACAATCCTGTGTTCCTTTGTTTTATTTTGTTTGTTGAGACGGAGTCTTACTCTGTCCCTCAGGCTGGAGTACAACGGCGTGATCTTGGAACACTGCAACCTCCGCCTCCCAGGTTCGAGCAATTCTCCTGCCTCAGCCTCCTGAGTAGCTGGGATTACAGGTGTGCACCACAATGCCTGGCTAATTTTTGTATTTTTAGTAGAGATGGGGTGTCCTCATGTTGGCCAGGCTGGTCTTGAACTCCTGACCTCCAGTGATCTGCCTGCCTCAGCCTCCCAAAGTGCAGGGATTATAGGCATGAGCCACCGCACCAGGCCCTGTGTTACTTTTTGTAATTTGCTAAAGAGCTACAGTAGGACTATTGAATGTGCACACAATGCACTCTCTATGTCTTTGAAACACTGCCAAAAACACTATTTTGCCTTTGCAGTTTCTTGGCACACTGGCTGAAGACGTGTTGCCCACACACTGAGGGAGGTCCTTACCGTGGACACCGAGCTCCGGGAGGCTGCGGTGGCGGCAGCTGAGTCTGCAGGTGGAGAGGAGCAGGGACTGTTTTGCCTCCACCTCCTTCAAAACCTACTTTTCTTCCCAGCAAGAATCCCTTCCCTTATGCTCTCGAATCCACCCTGGCCTGAGGCTGCGCCTGAGCACCACTTCCTGACACCATTTGATTGCGAGATATCTGCACGTTCACAAGTGCAGCGCTCATCTCATCTCCTCACACAGTCGATCCCTCAGAGCAGACGGGCGATCCCCACCACCTTCTGAACACTCTGCATGTTACAGCTCCTACTCAGCATCTCGGTCAGACCTGGGGTCGCTCTACCTGTTCCACACCTAGACCACAGGTTTTCACCCCGGCCACACATCAGTACCACTTAGGAAGTTGGAAAAAAAAATATACCAGTGCAAGCCAATGACAGAAAAAACATTAATTACCCGATTTTAAAATAGGCAAAGAACCTGCATAGACATTTGTAGCGAGAAGGTGTACAAATGTCTAATAAGGAGATGAAAACTGCTCCATATCACTAGTCATGAGAAATGCAGATTAAAACCACAATGAGGCCAGTGCAGTAGCTCACAGCTGTAATCCCAGCACTCTGGGAGGCCAACGTAGGAGGATCACTTGAGTTCAAGACCAGCCTGAGCAACCTAATGAGACCCTGCCTCTCCAAAAAAAGTTGTCTTTTTTTTTAATTAGCCAGGCATGGTGGTGCATGCCTGTGATCCCAGCTACTGGGGAGACTGAGGTGGGAGGATCACTTGAGCCCAGGGGGTCGAAGCTGCAGTGAGCTGTGATCGTGCCACTGCACTCCAGCCTGGGTAACAGAGCGAGACGCAGTCTCTAAAAGACAACAACAACAAAACCCCACGATGAGATACCACTTACACAGAGCAGGATGGCTGCTACCAAAAAACTAGACAGTGCCAAGTGCCGGTGAGGACATGGAGAACTGGAACCCCAGCTATCCGGTGAGGACGTGGGGAACTGGAACCCTGTGCACTGCTGGTGCGAGTGTGAAATGACATGGCTGCTATGGAGACAGCAGAGAGGCTCCTCAGAGAATTAAACACAGGTATGACCCAGCACGGGATCCTGCAGTCCCGCCTCTGGGTGCGCATCCAGAAGAAAAGAACTCAGTATGTGGAAGAGACGTCAGCACACGATCACTGCTGCAGCATTCACAACAGCCTACGGGGGACGCCCAAGAGTCCATCTGCAGGTGAATGGACAAAAAAAACGTGTATACACACAACAGAAAGTGATTCCACCACAGAAAGACAAGACACGGAATAGTCCACTGAAATGACATATCTAAAGTGGTCAAAATCACAGAGAAAGCAGAACGGTGGTCACCAGGGCCTGGGGGAGGGGAGGTGGGGATGCCCAGTTTAACGGCACTGAGGCTGAGCATTGCAAGACGAAGAATTTCTAGAGTTCTGCTGCCTGACAATGTGGAAGTGCTCAATACTGCTGAACTCTACACTTAACACGGCTGCGATGGTCAGGTCCATGCCATGCTTTTTTTTACAGTTCAAAACTTTAGAAAATTACTTAAAACAGAACAATACCAAGCCTGGGTCCTGCCTCTCAGAGCTCCTAACCTTTTTGTTTTATGCTTCTCGATGATCCTGTTGCTTTTTTGGCCTTCCTCACTCATTCTCATATGATTCTAATATTAA
Source organism: Macaca nemestrina (assembly GCF_043159975.1). Lineage (NCBI taxonomy): Eukaryota > Metazoa > Chordata > Mammalia > Primates > Cercopithecidae > Macaca > Macaca nemestrina. The sequence continues at coordinate 1,442,432 of NC_092140.1, forward strand.
GGTGTGAGTAGGAACATCTACAAATTATAAACTAAAATTTAAAACTGTCTCTGATTAGGGGATGTACATTTATTGTGCATCCTTTTATTCTCTTCATACTAGGGTACACAGTAAGTGCTTAGCACTCATTAAACATTCACATTATTATCAATTGAATAAAAGAATGAATGATTATTTGGGTGGTAATAATACTCTAAATGTACTTTAAAACACTGGGATAAAATTTTAAATAGCTACATTCTAATTCTAATTATGGGCTGGGCATGGTGACTCACCCCTGTAATCCCAGCACTTTGGGAGACCAAGGTGGGAGGATCAGCAGAGGTCAAGAGTTCAAGATCAACCTGGCCAACACGGTGAAACCCCGTCTCTACCAAAAATACAAAAATTAGCCAGGCGTGGTAGCAGGTGCCTGTAATCCCAGCTACTTGAGAGGCTGTGGCAGGAGAATTGCTTGAACCCGGGAGGTGGAGGTTGCAGTAAGCCGAGATAGCACGACTGCACTCCAGCCTCGGCAACAGAGTAAGACTCGGTCTCAAATAATAGTAATAGTTATTATTACTATGCTACTAACTTATCTCAGAACTAGTAAGTCTTAGCTATCCAGTGCCCAATTACCCCATCAGTAAAATCCTCACATTTACTGATCAATTACTATGTGCCACGTACTATTTTAAGACTCCCAGATGTATGATCACATTTAAAACTCACCATCGTTTGAAATGGATATTCCTGTTATTTTCATTTGCCGGTTGAAGAAATTGAGGCTGGAGAGCTCACATATCTTACGTGAAGTAGGGAAGGGATTTGAACTGGAGTTGGCTAACCAGTGGTTTCACTTGGGACACGCTTGGAACACTGTTCAGAGCACTCTGCGCTTTACACACCAGCAGAGTGACTAAGAGTTGACCAGGAGGGAAGGTGTGGAGGGTGCACTTTCCTGGCAAAAGTAAAACACCTCCACAGCACCAAGAGCTGACTGCAGGCCCAGGAGCCCGGGAGGCGCAGCGGCTCACCTGCGAGGGCAGGTGGTGAGTAGAGGGCTGGGGAGGGACGCACCAGCAGCTATCAGCTTTCACAGGAGAAGCTGCCAGGGAGAGTCATCAAATGTCATCAAATGTGGAGATTAGGAGGCTCTCCATGTCTGAGATGGACTGGACAGAAATAAGCATCCCTGAAATCTCCACCCAGAGAAATCCATCAACCCACAGAACACTGCACTCAATCACACCCTCCCAGACCGTCCCGAGCCAGATGCTGGGAGGACAGAGAAATCCATCAACACACATTAACACACAGAACACTGCACTCAATCACACCCTCCCAGACCGTCCCAAGCCGGGTGCTGGGAGGACAGCGACACTCTCCTGCCTTCTTGTTTTAACTTTCTTGACCACAGACAAACGCGCGAAGAGGAAGCCTTCCTTACTTGAAAGAGGCAAGTGGCCACCACCGCAGCCGGAGACCCAGCTCTGCCGTCACAGTATTATGACTAAAATGACCACGTCCACACCAGCAGGAAATATTCTCACCTGAAAACTGGCTTAACCTGTAACTTGCACTGTTGGTTCAATCAAAACCAAATACTTTACAAATGCACGACTCCCCTTTTTCCTTCAGACCTGGTTAGAGTTCTTGGCAAACTCCCCAAATTCAAAATGAAGCTCTGGATGGTGGATGGGTCTATACTCCATTCCAGGGAGGGACATGCTGAGACCACAGGAAATAAACAACCAATCCTCTTTTCCTGAAGCTGTATAGGTGAACTTAGGCCCACTGTGTTACAGTCCTAAGCTCAAAGGAACCTACATCTGCCTCAGCCATCAACTCTAGAAAGAACCTACAACACCTGCCTATGCCGTCAATGCTAGCAGGAACCTACAACATTTGCACGGGTCATCACGCTGTAGCAGGAACCTGCAACATCTGCCTAATAACCACACCCTTAAAAACCTCCCTCAGCCCATTCTATTTTCCAGCAATGCTACTGAATAGAGCCACATTTTTTCACGACGGTGAAAATACACAGTTCCCACCCATGTGGCAGACATCTCACAAAACACACGCGCTCATCACAGGGAGTAAGCAGACCAAGGATGAGGGCACTGGAACAACTGTCTGCCAGGCTGAATCTTCCCCAGAGAAGCCACAGCAGGCTACTGACTTCGCCTCTCCATAGAACCCTCTGCACAGGTGAGGTCTGCCGGCCCATGTGCTGTCCTACCCTGTGCTACTGACGCTAAAAACCTAACTGGATTCACGGGGTGAGTTCTATTTATCAGACCTCTAGGAAATTCTTGAGTGACCTCCTCTCCCCTGCCCGTGTACACAGTAAGTAAAAACAGGTGTCTATCTGCAGAAAGTCTCGCTACACAGTAAGGACCGGAAAAACAGGTATCTATCTGCAGAAAGTCTCGCCATCGTCAGGGGTCAGAATGGAAAACGTTCTTTCGGACCTTCAGTTTGAGCACATGTGTCTGAGTCCCCTGAGATTCAGCCGCACTGCAGGGACGCACGGGGCAAAGGCACAGGGCGAAGGCTGGCCATCACATGCGGGGGATACCATCTAAGTGAAATAAAATGGAGCAGGCTGAGAGCGCCTCAGGAAGCCGATGTTACACTCCACAGGTAGCTGGCATAGGTGGTAGCTTCGCAGAATTATCCTAAGTGGCATCATTTTTACACAGTTGAGCAAATTCTCAGGTTTTTCCTTTTCTCACTTTTGGTCGTCCAGTGCCTGCAATTAATGCTAATGTCAAGTTTACTCGAATATCCAGACTACGAAATCAGACAGCACCTATCCTAAGTCCCCCCACACACGATGTGATACCGCGTGCTCACACCCCAGTCTCCCGCAGAGACCAGCGCCTGCGGGGGCTCCTCCGTGGGGCCCACGTGCTGAGCAGCACAGATGCTAGTGTCTCAGGTACAACTCGACATGGGAGGCGACAGCACAGCACCCCCTTCCACAGGAGGCATTCCCCCCCCGACCCCCGAGGGTTCCGACGCTGTTTCCCATGCAACATCAGGCCAGGTAACAGCCATCTCTAAATAAGCCTGCACTTATTTTAAAAACTTCTTTTCAACCTGACACCATCTAGATCAGGAATTAGTGCTCCCGTTTGCCTTCGGGGTGGCTGCTCCCTGCGTACAATGCGTTCACCACCCCACGCCACCCACGCTCAGGACACGTGAGAAAAGCACACTGTGGGGAGGGGGAGCACTTCCCTGTGGGGGAAGGGGAGTATGCCTCTGTGGGGGAGCACTCTTCTGTGGGGAGGGGGAGTGCTCTTCTGTGGGGAGGGGGAGCACTTCTCTGTGGGGGGAGCACTCTTCTATGGGGAAGGGGAGCACTCTAGGGGAGGGAAGCAATCTTTGGGGGAAGGGAAGTACACTTCCACAGGGAGGGGAGCACTCTATGGGGAACAGGACTTCACCTTTTCTCCCCTGGGCCCAGAATAGTCACTGTGAGGCTCAAAATACCTGGTAAAACATTAAAGTCCCTGATGCACAGAGGCAGATGGAAAACAGTCCAGAGAGAGCCACAAACAAAAACAGCCAGCATCCACTGAACATGGGCAGAGAGAGAGGCGGCTTGGCTGGAACAAAGGACGAAGGGGCATGGGGCCCCAGGTCTCCCTGCAGCCCACCTGTCCCAGATCAGCACAGGGACGGAGTCTCTAGCCCACAGTGAGGCTACAGCCTGCCCCAGTTGGCTGGTGCCTCCACCTTCCACCACTGGTGGAGGAGACCAGGCCAGGGAAATGGTGCTGGACCAGTGTTCTCTGCCCTCCACCATGACAGGGGCTCTCAGAGAGTTCACCTGCCCCACAGCCCCACAGGGACCGGGCCACCTTCTCCACCCCCAGTGTGGCTGCCCAACCCTCCTGACTAGAGCTCCCTGTCCCTCACCTCCCCAGTCCCCACCCTCCCAAAAAAACATAAAGCTCTGTAGGAACACAGACGCAGCAAACGGAGCACTTCCACCCACACCTTAAATCTCTTTGTGGCTTTCGTTGGCTTTATATTAGAAATATAAAGTACTAGAAACACTGACCTAAACAAGCAAACAAAGCCCATGTAAGTGATTCAAACCCGTGCCACGCCTTCCTTCTTTGGTTCTCAACCACAACAATTCTGAAAACGCACTATTTTAAAATGCTCCCAAATCCATTTTTGATGAGTGAAATTCTGCCCTGAATAACGCTGAGCACAGCATGACGTGAGCAGCGGAAGTGGGTGGGTCAACGACACAGGAGCGTGATGGCGAGCACCTTCCGCAACAAAATGGCTGGATCTTTCCTGCACAGCCAGAGCTCCCCAGGCTTCCAGAAGCTTCTCTGGATGTTACACAACAGGAAGTCCTCCCTTGGGATCTGTGGGGAGGAGGAGACCAGTGGCGACAGTGCAACCCAGTTACAGTGAAAACCGAGCTCCCTGGGCAGCACGCCTTGTCTGCTGAGATCTACAAAGCCCTCTCTTCTCCGTGCAAGCCTTTTTCTGGAGCCCTGGGCTATGTTGCATTTTAAAAGCTCCTTCTAAAAGGTTATCAGATGCCATCATCACTTGAAGAGTAAAATGTTCCTACCTTGGCTTTGTGGCTATTTCTGCCGAAGGCCAGACATAACTTAAGAAAGATTCAGGCTGGGACAGTGGCTCATGCCTGGAATCCCAGCACTTTGGGAGGCTGAAGTGGGTGGGTCACCTGAGGTCAGGAGTTCAAGACCAGCCTGGCTAACATGGTGAAACCCCATCTCTACTAAAAATACAAAATTAGCCAGCTGTGGTGGCACATGCCTGTAATCCCAGCTACTCAGGAGGCTGAGGAAGGAGAATCACTTGAACCTGGCAGGTGGAGGTTGCAATGAGCCGAGATGGCACCATTCCACCCCAGCCTGGGCAACAGAGCAAGACTCTGTCTCAAAAAATAATAATAATAATACACACATACACACACACACACACAGAGAGAGAGAGAGAGAGGGAGAGAATTCACATGCTATGAAATTCACCCTTTACAATGTACAATTCAGTGTTTTTTAAGTTCATTTACAGAGTTGCACAATCGTCACCACCATCTAATTCTAGAGCATTTTCATCACCCCAAGAAGGCACAAGACCCACACACAGTCGCTCCCACACCCCCTCCCCCAGTCCCTGCCAACCATTAATCTACTTTCTGTCCTACAAATTTGCCAGTTCTGGACATGTCACATAAATAGAATCATACAATGTGTGGCCTTTTATTTCTAGCTTCCTTCACTTAGCATCACGCTTTCAAAGTTCATTCATGGTTTACATAAATCAGTAGTTTGTTCCTTTTTGTGGCTGGATAATACTCCATGGTAAGGATAAATCACATTTCGTTTATCCATTCATCTACTGATGGGCATGAGAGGCTTCCACTCTTTGGCTACGATGAATGCTGCTGCCAAGAACACAAGAACATTTGTGTGAAAGTTTCTGTGTGGACGCATGTCTTCAAAGCTTTTGAGGATATACTTAGGCGTGGAATTGCAGGGCGTGTCGGCAACTCTTCATATTCCTGTGCATCAAGGAATTGCCAAGGTGTTTCTGGAGCAGCTTCATCATTTTACATTCCACCAGCAATGCACAAGACTTCCAACTCCTCCACGTCCTCCTCAACACCTCTTCATTGTCTGTCTCTTCACCATTTTACATCCCCACCAGCAACGCACGAGACTTCCAACTCCTCCACGTCCTCCTCAACACCTCTTCATTGTCTGTCTCTTCACCATTTTACATCCCCACCAGCAACGCACGAGACTTCCAACTCCTCCACGTCCTCCTCAACACCTCTTCATTGTCTGTCTCTTCACCATTTTACATCCCCACCAGCAACGCACGAGACTTCCAACTCCTCCACGTCCTCCTCAACACCTCTTCATTGTCTGTCTCTTCACCATTTTACATTCCCACCAGCAATGCACGAGACTTCCAACTCCTCCACGTCCTCCTCAACACCTCTTCATTGTCTGTCTCTTCACCATTTTACATTCCCACCAGCAACGCACAAGACTTCCAACTCCTCCACGTCCTCCTCAACACCTCTTCATTGTCTGTCTCTTCACCATTTTACATCCCCACCAGCAACGCACGAGACTTCCAACTCCTCCACATCCTCAACACTTCTTCATTGTCTGTCTTTTTTATTACATCCCTCTTAGTGGGTAAGAAGTACAAAGTTTTTATGAGCATTTCTCTAAGCAAATAAATGCAAATAATGTTGACCATCTTTTTTTTTTTTAGATGGAGTCCTGCTCTGTCACCCAGGCTGGAGTACAGTGGCTGGATCTCAGCTCACTGCAAGCTCCGCCTCCCGGGTTTACACCATTCTCCTGCCTCAGCCTCCTGAGTAGCTGGGACTACAGGCGCCCACCACCACGCCTGGCTAATTTTTTGTATTTTTAGTAGAGACGGGGTTTCACCGTGTTAGCCAGGATGGTCTCGATCTCCTGACCTCGTGATCCGCCTGCCTCGGCCTCCCAAAGTGCTGGGATTACAGGCTTGAGCCACCGCGCCCGGCCATGTTGACCATCTTTTCATTCATTGGCTGGCCCTTTGTATTCTTCCTTGGTAAAATACCAATTAAAATCCTTTGCCCATGGTTAGATTAGAGCATCATTTTGTTATGAGTTGACAGAGCTCTTTGTGTCTTCTGGATGCAAATGCTTGACCAGAGCTACGCTCTGCCAATCATCTCTCCCATCCTGTGAATTTTCATTTTCGTAATGGTGTCCTTTGAGGAACAAAAGTTTTTAATTTTAATCTAGTCCAATTTATCTATCTTTTCCTTTGGTTGCTTATGCTTTTTATACCATATCTAAGAAAAGATCACCTAATCCAAGCTTACCATGATTCACCCCTGTGTTTTCTGCAGGGTGTTTTCAACTCAATAAAGTATCTCCTAAGTATCTGCAGTATACTTAGTCCTCTGCTAGGCTCCATGGAGTCAGGGAGACAGGTGAGATGCCGCTTCCCAACCGAAGGAATCTGCTGTTTCACTAGGGGAAGAAGACATACAGGCAGGCCCCAAAACTGCATGGGTCCCCTAGACTCACATTGGGACACAAGAAGGGAGGCTCTGTAGGGGCGGGGCAGGAGAAACGGCCTCGATGGGAGCCGTCATCCCACGGTGAGCCAACGGCCTCCCTCGATGGGAGGAGTCATCGAAACAACACGGCTGATGGCTGGGACCTGGGGGAGGGGGAGGGGGAGGGGGAGGGGGAGGCGGGTGGGTTGGGGGCATGCCGGCAGCAGAACAGGGTCAGAGAGGCTAGAATTGGGCCACATGGCCTTGGGCCAGCACAGAAAGCTCCCGCTTGGCAGACCCACCTGTCCCACGATGTTTAAAGGAGCTCTGCACTGCATGAAGCCAGTCGGCTTAACTGCAAACACTGCCTTGGTGAGAAGAAACAAGCAAAATGGCCCCAGCTCATATTTATTTTCCTATCTGCAGCAAATTATGGCAATAATCTAAGGTTCGTTCAATGCTCCATGAGCAGAGGGCCACATACTTTTTTGAGTTGCTAACACTTTAAGTTGAAGCTATTTCTTTTCTTTCTTTTTTTTTTTTTTTTTTTTTTTTTGTTTGAGATGGTATTTCACTCTTGTCATCCATCCTGGAGTGCAATGGCACGATCTCAACTCACTGCAACCTCCGCTTCCTGGGTGCAAGTGATTCTCCTGCCTCAGCCTCCCAAGTAGCTGGGATTACAGGCACCTGCCAACACACCCAGCTAATTTTTGTATTTTTAGTAGAGACAGGGTTTCACCGTGTTGGCCAGGCTGGTCTCAAACTTCTGACCTCAAATGATCCACCTGCCTCAGCCTCCCAAAGTGCTGGGATCACAGGCGTGAGCCACCGCGCCCGGCACAAGTGGGAGTTACTTTATCCCAAGGCACAGAGCTTTGGGAAGCTGGCGCTGAAAAGATATGGGAGGATTGAGGGTTTCAGACCACAGCTTGGGTTCAGAAAAAAAGTAAAAGCGCTGAGGGAGAGGACCTGTGAACTGTTCCAGGGTCAATTCCAGGCTACAAAGGAGACTATGAATGGGCTTCCGGAAGCAGCATTTCCCTGCACCATGAAAAAGCAGCGAGGCCAGTTATGGAGGCACACAACCAGGCTGACCGCTGTAGCATGGGCAGCAAACCTGTGTTTGTTAATCCAAGACACAGAGCGGCTTCCACCCGAGCCCCCTGCTGAGCCTGCTGCAGTTCTTCTCAATACAAACCAGAGTGACCATGTAACCTTACAGCCCGCTCATTTCGTGCTCTTCCCAAAACCCTCCAAGGTTTCCATCCACTCAGATGAAAGGAGAAATTAGACGAGGCCCTCGGTGACCTCCCTGTCTCACGGCTCCTCAGACACAGCCAAGCGGAGTCCTGTTTTGAGGCCTCTGCCCGTGCCGTTCCTCAGCCTAGCCCCTTTCCTCCTCTCCTTCAGGTCTTTATGCCCATGACAGCTCAGCATGGCTGGCCCTTGCCAACACCCCCTGGAAGCCCATCCCTCCTGCAATAAATATATTACAAATATTTCTCTGTAATATTTAACGCTACATGACTCATGATCTGTTTTAATGAACATTTCACCGAAGGATAACTTGCTCACAAAGTGCCTAACCTGCCCTGGGTGTGTGGTTCAGCCTTCACCTGGGTAACCAGTGTCATCAGGACCAAGAAATACAACATCGTCAGCATCTGAGAAGCCCCTTCTGTGACTGCAGGCCCTCCCACCTGCCAAGGTCTCATTCACTTTGACCTCTGCCTCCATCCCCCAGGCGTGCCCAGCTTTGAACCTCGCATCAATGAATCTTATAATACACTCTTTCTGTCTGGCTTCTTTTCCTTGTTTAGGCTGTCAAAAGTCACCCATGTTGTTTGTTCATTTTATTTAATGTGAACATTTCACGATTTATTTTTGCTTTTTCTACTGTTGACAGACATTTGGGTTGTTTCCGGGAGCATATATTTACTGCAAACTGCCAAACAGTTTTCTAAAATGGTTTTGAACGCTCCCACCAGAGGCACATATGGGTTCCAACAGCTCCACAGCCTTCCAACGCTGCCCTGGATACAAATACCTGACCAGACCTGTGCTCTGCCAATCCTCTCTCCCGTCCTGTGGATTTTCTTTTCAATTTCATAACGGTGTCCTTTGAAGCACAAAAGTTTTTAATTTTAATCTAGTTTAATTTTTAGTCTTAATGTAAGTTTAGTAATATATTTGTTTACTGTCATCTCTGCCTAAAATGGACAGTGCCTTAGATGCATGCCACTAGGGGACAGATTTCCAAAACATACTCAGTATAGAAAACCTGCACAATTATATTGTAAATATACTTCTGCCACGCTGGAAACAACACACATTTTAATTTAACTGGGAGAAGAAAGATCAGGACTTCTCATCAGCAGCTCTCTTCTCTTTCACCTGCGCGGTGCTCCTGGCTGAACAGCATCAGTGGCTCAGACCCCTCATATTCTAGAACGTGAAGCACATGTAAGATAACGTTTTGTTGCTGAGGTGCTACCGCAGAAGGAAAGCTCCAGGCCACCCCAGAAAACACAGTGATAACACCTTTTCCTATAAAGTTAGCTGAGTTGTGTGTGTGTGTGTGTGTGTGTGTGTGTGTGTGTTATAAAGTTAGCTGAGTTGTGTGTGTGTGTGTGTGTGTGTTATAAAGTTAGCTGAGTTTGTGTGTGTGTGTGTGTGTGTGTGTGTTATAAAGTTAGCTGAGTTGTGTGTGTGTGTGTGTGTGTGTGTGTGTTATAAAGTTAGCTGAGTTGTGTGTGTGTGTGTGTGTGTGTGTGTGTGTGTGTTCCTATGTGTCAGGCACTATTTAGCAGCTCTACAGGGGTTTCTTATTGATTATCATGCAACTCCCATGAAGGTGCCATATAATCCCCGTTTCGGAGAAAAGCAAACTGAAGCTAAGAAAAAACAGATAACGTACCAAAGATAAAACATGTGCTAAGTGATACGGTCAAGTTCAAACACTGTGGTTGGATTAGGGCTCGAGTTCTCACCCTCTGTCCATGCTGCCCCTCACAACCCGCATCCTGGCACCATGGTCCACACCAGTGCGCCCCTTAAGCAAGGTCAAAGGGGCTCTGCACCTGCTCTGGGCACGCGCACACAAAGGCGCGGGAGGAGGCCCTGCACCTGCTCTGGGCATGCCCACGCGCACATGGAGGCCCTGCACAGGCTCTGGGCACGCGCTGATGGAGGTGCGGGAGGTGGCCTGGCACCACAGCATGCACACACAGAGGCATGGAGGAGCACGCGGACCGTTGGGCTCACGGCTGCACCTCGGAAAACTCAGGGGCTCCTTAGTGCTGAGTCTCACTTTGCGACTGCCGAAAGGTTTGGTGCGCTGCTTAACTTTACGTTGGAAATGTAAGCGATGTTAGATGAATCACGCAATGGCTGGTGAGTTCAACTCCGTAACAACTCTGTCAAGGTTCTGGAGCTATTTGAGGTTGCACGGTGCAGGGTTCTAAGCCCTGTGACCACTTAGGACTTCTTATCTGCGCGACTGAAGGTTTCTTCTACACAATGCAACCAAAACGGAGCCTGGAAATGAACAGATCGACTCCAGCAAGCATCATAACCTCTCGCTTCAGATTTTGTGTTCACTAAAGTCTTACTTTTTCACTGAATTCATACTAAATAAAGTCTTGGAATTTATAAATTTATACAAATAAAATGCTTTGAGAAGAAGTTCTGTTGACAAACCCACAGAAATCATTGTTGTGGGTTCTGTAATTCCTGTGCTTATGTGAGCTCAGGCAATCGGAAACAGCCTCCATCAGTCGCGCCGAAGGCTGCCTTGCTGGGCTGCCATACAATGCCAGGCTTTCGGGGCACTCAAAGAAATCAACTTTTTATTTAACGGAAAAAAAAAAAAACTCAATCTGAACATTCTTGAAATGTCAGCAAAACCCGTTTATGGTATTTAGATTTCCCAGTGTCCTTCTATAATTAATTCTCCCTTGAATGAAAAAGTTTCTTTTCCCCAGTGTATCTATGGAGTGCCTTTTATTAGACCCAGATGGAGATTTCCTTTTTTACCTTCACTGCCAGAAAATGCACAGCTAAATCCATCCCAGACGTCTGCTAAAATTTTTCTCGGCTTTTTTTTTTTTTTAAAGTCCTCTTTTCTGTTGTGTTTAATTGTGTCAGCTACTTCAAATCCTTCCTGGAAGGGAGACTAGAAGCCCCAGCGGGCAGCCGTCTTCTCTGTCTCCTGGCGCTCCCCCTCGCCAGTCGGTATCCATGGTCCTACCGCTGACACGGCCTGCTGGAAATGGGGGCATGGGCAGAACCATGCTTACCTTTTGGGGTTGCTGCCTCAGGAGGAGGCACCTGCCACCCCACCAGGTGCCACAATGATGCCCCCCACGTGCGGCCATGAGGGCACGTGAGCCAAGTACAAGGTATAGGATAGCTTTCTGGTGACGAGAAAAACCGTATCACTGAAAAAGAGAAATATTCATATTGCTATCCACTTTGAAAACCACTAATTGATGAAAAGAAAAGTACAGAGGAGTGTGAAAGCATTGGGTCACACTTTCTAAGTATGCATTTGTTACTGATATTTATTTTTTGAGTCCAATACAGTCAGGGTTTGACTCTCCGGGCAGCCTGTGGTTCCATGGCGGTTGATGGCTGAGGTCACCGACAGGCACTGGAAACCCAATTTCTGCCCAGACTCACTTTTCCAGTTTGCAAATTAGAAATAAAGACAAGAAATTTCACTCCTGTCTTAAACTCTGGGTTACTAAAATTCCATGAAGACCAACCTCTTTCAGTCCAATATTATTGTGATTGCAACGGTTTCTTAACCAAGTTGCAGGAAAGGCCCTTTTCTCAAGTATTTTAAGGATCTTTCCCTGCCCCTCACCCACCCCCTGCACGTGCCTCATCTCAGCACCAATTAAAAGCCAAGCAGGGGGGAACAGCTGAGCTTGCATGTCCATTCTGCTGTGAGGCCCCGTCCAGAGGGCTTAGTTTCTCAAACAAAAACTCATTATCAGCTGGAAGCAGCACAGCTAGTGAAGCTCAGGAGCACCCACTCTCCTGGTGGCTCACCGTCTCCCATCTCCTGGTGGCTCACCATGTCCCGTCTCCTGGTGGCTCACCGTCTCCCATCTCCTGGTGGCTCACCGTGTCCCGTCTCCTGGTGGCTCACCGTGTCCCGTCTCCTGGTGGCTCACTGTCTCCCGTCTCCTGGTGGCTCACCGTGTCCCGTCTCCTGGTGGCTCACCGTGTCCCGTCTCCTGGTGGCCCACCGTCTCCCGTCTCCTGGTGGCTGTCTCCCATGCCCTTTTAGCTCATTAACCCAGATGAAATCATTTTCTCAATAACTAAGTAACACAAAGGCCTGGTTTAATGGTATTAATAGAAACTCAATGAGTATTTGCTTGACAAATGACCGATCAGTGAAACAGAACTGCTAATTTAAAACTGGAAAGAAAAGGAGAGAACCACTGCTAAATAATCCAAGCAGCTCTGAAGGTAAGAATCGCAGAAGTGAGTCAGAAAAATGAGATTCAGCTGTCCACCGACTTGGACAATGAACTCTTAGACAAAACAGAAACCAAAATATATAAATATAGGGTAGAGTTAATATATTTTAAATATATGATTTTTCCCCCCTAAAGTAGTCTCTCTTTGCGTAGACTAATGCATTTTATAAGGAAAGGAAAAAAATTCTGTGCAATACTCCTTCACTTGTGATCCACACTTGTGAGTTTAATGTGATAATGTGGGCCTACCTCGAAGATTCTAGATTTAACAAACCATTCAACCTGTTAGCTTTTCAGCAAAAAGCCAGTCAACAATAAAACTAGGCTCAACAGCTCAACTCTTAACCAAAAGACATGAAATACAAGTGAAAATATGTCAAAGGTGTTTTAAATTGTTAATATCCAGTGTTAGTAACAGCAGTGAAACTTAACACCTGAAGCTTTCGCATTCCTGCCTAGAAGAATCTCTGCATCAAAAAAGCTCTACAGTTCGATTCATCCTGTCCCCACTGTGGATCCTGCATCTGCACAGTAGGATCCTGTATGTGCCCTGCACGCTCTCTGCGCCTGAATCCTCCACCCACCGCTCATTTTTAAGTAAAGCGGAGATGCTGTACCCCGCACCCTGTGCCCTCAAGCCATACTCAACTTCCACTCTCTGCTTTTGTGGGGAAGAGCACGGACAAGAAGAAAAACAGATGCCTTGTTAAACATTAATAGTGTTTGCCTGTATAGTTAACTCTTTAAGAAATGTATCATGCTTCTAATGCCCAATTTAACAATGAAATGTATGTTTAGAAGAAAAGCATGTACAGAAATTTTTAGATAAATAACATGTAAACCTGTGTCTATTGCTCCAACTCTAAAATAGAAGGGTTTAAATCAAAACTGTAATTCAACACTTGCCACCTAATAAAACATAGGCACTAATTAAACTACAGGCAGAGGCTGGGCGCAGTGACTCACACCTGTAATCACAGCACCTTGGGAGGCTGAGGCAGGTGGATCACCTGAGGTCAGGAGTTCAAGACCAGCCTGGCCAACATGGCGAAACCCCATCTCGACTAAAAGTACAAAAACTAGCCAGGCATGGTGGTGTGCATCTGCAGTCCCAGATACTCGGGAGGCTGAGGCATGAGAATCGCTTGAACCTGGGAGGCAGAGGTTGCAGGGAGGCAGAGGTTGCAGGGAGGCAGAGGTTGCAGTGAGGCGAGATTGCGCCACTCCAGCCTGGGCAACAGAGCGAGACTTTGTCTCAAAATAAACAAATGAACAAAGTAGAGGCAGATATAGTCATAAAATAAATTTGTAAGTGCTTTTTATTATCAAGTTTAATCACAAAGGCCAGAAGAGAAAATAGGGAGAGATGCAGCTGGAGAGAGATGGAGCAGGAGAGAGATGGAGCTGGAGAGAGACAGAGCTGGAGAGAGATGGAGCAGGAGAGAGACGGAGCTGGAGAGAGACAGATGGAGAGAGATGGAGCAGGAGAGAGATGGAGCTGGAGAGAGACAGATGGAGAGAGATGGAGCAGGAGAGAGATGGAGCAGGAGAGAGACGGAGCTGGAGAGAGACAGAGCTGGAGAGAGGTGGAGCTGGAGAGAGGTGGAGCTGGAGAGAGATGGAGCAGGAGAGAGATGGAGCAGGAGACAGAGCTGGAGAGACATGGAGCAGGAGAGAGACAGAGCTGGAGAGAGACAGAGCTGGAGAGAGGTGGAGCTGGAGAGAGATGGAGCAGGAGAGAGACGGAGCTGGAGAGAGACGGAGCTGGAGAGAGACGGAGCTGGAGAGAGACGGAACAGGAGAGAGACGGAGCTGGAGAGAGACGGAGCTGGAGAGAGGTGGAACAGGAGAGAGACGGAGCTGGAGAGAGACAGAGCTGGAGAGAGGTGGAGCTGGAGAGAGACAGAGCTGGAGAGAGGTGGAGCTGGAGAGAGGTGGAGCTGGAGAGAGACGGAGCTGGAGAGAGGTGGAGCTGGAGAGAGGTGGAGCTGGAGAGAGACGGAGCTGGAGAGACATGGAGCAGGAGAGAGACAGAGCTGGAGAGAGACAGAGCTGGAGAGAGGTGGAGCTGGAGAGAGATGGAGGAGAGAGACGGAGCTGGAGAGAGACAGAGCTGGAGAGAGACGGAGCTGGAGAGAGGTGGAGCTGGAGAGAGATGGAGGAGAGAGACGGAGCTGGAGAGAGACAGAGCTGGAGAGAGACAGAGCTGGAGAGAGACGGAACAGGAGAGAGACGGAGCTGGAGAGAGATGGAGCAGGAGAGAGACGGAGCTGGAGAGAGACAGATGGAGAGAGACAGATGGAGAGAGACAGATGGAGAGAGAGAGAGAGCTGGAGAGAGACAGAGAGAGAGATGCAGCTGGAGAGAGAGGGAAGCAGGGAGTGAGAAAGAAGAGGATGGGGAGAGAGAGACTGGCCCAGGACCTCTAATCACCCACTACAACACATTATTTCTTTTTGTTTTTGTATATATTCTTACATTTCTGTGCAAAGTTTTCATTCTATTCTACAGTAAGTCAGACTTTGTTTTAATTTAGAAACGTTTAAAGTTTCCCACCTCTGAGCACAATGGATGAACCAGAAGGTCGTCTGTGGCTCCTGAGACTCCAGACTATCAGGGGCCCTGAATGGAGGAGCTGCTTGGGATGCAATTATTGCCACGTACGTCCCTAAAACCCCCGACCAACTTCCCAACAGGACCGAACTCACTGCCAGAGCCTTTTATTCACTGCACAACACTGTAGGTACAGGTGTGTGCAGGACGCCGCCGAAGGCCACCGTCTCACCTGGGGAGGCCAGTGTCCGCACACCATACCTTCCCATGCTGGAACCTGGGCCACCTGCCCCCACCCGCCCCCATTTCTCCACCATCTAGTAGGCTTCCCCCACACACTGCTGGGACTCACACTGTCCCACGCACCCCTCGGGCCACTGCTTCCTTCCTCACCTGCCTTTGCCCTTACCTGCACTTATGCACCTGCTCCTAGAGTCTTGGAGGGCAAGATGGGACATTTTTTGAAGGACAGGATGTGATATGTTTGTAGCATAGGACGTTGTAAGTCTCACAGGATAGGATGTGATAGATCTCATAGGGTAGGACGTGATAGGCCTCATGGGACAGCCATGAACATGAGTGACACCTACTGTCTCCTCCCACACCTTCCTTGGGGACAGCAGTACCTGCTGGGCCATCGATAGGCAATGAGTTCATGCACATCCAATTCCCACTCTCGAATTTTCACTTACGTCGTCACACTTAAAACTTTACTCATAAATAAAACAGAAAACTGGTGAGTGCCGTGCAATTGATTATCAACTACAGAACCTCAGCTGGCTGGAATGTGGACTCCTGGCTGGGAATGGAGTGGGAATGAAGCGTGTGGCGTAGTCATCGCAGGAGTTCTGACAGTTTCTATTTCTGCTTAGATGGCATTTCTGTTCTCTTTAGTAATAAAGCTAAACTGTTTAGTAATAAAGCTAACCCTTCAAGTTTTATCTAAGAAAGACTGTATACGAGGCTGGGTGCAGTAGCTCATGCCTGTAATCCCAGCACCTTGGGAGGCCAAGGCAGGCGCATCACTGGAGCACTTTGGTGGCTGAAGGGGGTGGATCACTGGAGATCAGGAGTTCGAGACCAGCCTGGCCAACATGGTGAAACCCCGTGTCTGCTCCAAATACAAAAATTATCCGGGCGTGGTGGCAGGCACCTTAATCCCAGCTACTCGGGAGGCTGAGGCAGGAGGATCGCGTGAGCCCAGGAGGCGGAGGTTCAAGTGAGCGGGGATCGCGCCACTGCACTCCACCCTGGGCAACTGAGCCAGAGTCTGTCTCAAAAAATAGATAAAGAGACTGTCTACAGAAAGAACACCTGTCCCAAGAGAAAGTGCTGCCCGAAGACCCACTTCCTCCCACCCCGCCCCCGACCTGCTGCGGTCACAGCGGCATCTACTTCTGAAAATCCTTCCTGCTCTGCAGTGCGACTTGATTCATTCAAGCCCCCTGGGGGCAGTTTTCTACCCTTTCCCCCCAAATATTTGAAAGCCTAAAAACCTCACCTTTTAAGGTTCATTTACAAACATATGATCTGCCATGCTGGGCTCACGTGATGGACCCAGCAGTGTGTCCAGAGAGCGCAATTTCACCAGGAGGCCCTGCACAGACCCCGCACTGCGAGCCCCGTCCTCCCGCACCTGCGCAGGCACCCGGTGCTCACGCCGCGAGGTTTCCTGGGAAGCGGCTGTGTGTCCCATGCCTAGCATCGTGTTACTAGAGAACAGGGATGTGTCAGGAGTTATTCACACATCAGCAGGGGAGATCATCACATCACACGCCAGCCACGAGCTTCCAGATTACAAAACTGCTGTGGGCTCAGCTGGCTCTTTGAGAACAAACTGTTCCATGCCAGGAATTTGCCATCTTCACCTTCCCTCATCAATGCCTGTCTTCTGGCCTCCACGAGGCTTCAGATCCACGTAAATCACAGATCCACGCAAATAAAGATAACAGCATCAGCATCACCTCCAGTACAGAAACTCTGTGGCTGCCCGTGTCCTGGCGGACTGGACTCCTCCGAGGTTGCACTTACCATGTGACTGCGGGGTGCCCCCTTCCAGGCCACTGGCCCCACGGCTCCCACGCGATCCATGGTCTATGTGGGTCACTGCAAAGGGTTCCCATGGGCTCTTTTATTTCCCATGAAGAAACTCGCCCCCCACCACCTTCAGAAGCTGCACTTAGCGTGGACACAGAATGAGACTCTGCACCCTCCCAGCTCCCAAATCTATAACTAAAAATTATGCTGTCCATTTTCCGAAGTTCAAGCTTTGGATATTGGAAAAGTAAGTATTACTGTTACATCTAAGCCTTGGCCAAACCATTGTCAGGAGCCATTTAAAAGTAACAACCATTCCCCATTTGCTTCCAGATTCATCACTGACAACAACAACAGTTTGCGTGTTTTTTCCTCGCAGGTTTCCCGCAAGCTGAGGGGCCAGCGTCACAACTTCCTGAAGCCTCCGTGAGATTCAGCGGCCTGCTGGCCTCACTGTGGCCTGACTCCATCAGCTAAAGATAGCAGGACACTAAAAATAGCAGGAGCGCTGCGGCAGTGCCTTCTGACACTGTTCACACTCGGACGCGTTAGATACTCCAGGTCCGCAATGCTGAGGTGGGGGAACTGTGCTGCCTCAGTGCCTTCTGACACTGTTCACACTCGGATGAGTTAGGTACTCTGGGCCCACAATGCTGAGGTGGGGACTGTGCTGCCTCAGTGCCTTCTGACACTGTTCACACTCGAATGAGTTAGGTACTCTGGGCCCACAATGCTGAGGTGGGGACTGTGCTGCCTCAGTGCCTTCTGACATCGTTCACACTTGGACGCGTTAGATATTCCGGGCCACAATGCCGGGGGACTGTGCTGCCTCCGTGGGCAGAGTCGGATAAATCCACAGAAACCGCAGGGGTAGGAAAGCAAACATAGTAGAGTGATTAAAACGGCATCCGGTCGTTAACAGGGTGGGCTGTCATAAGGTCAGGTTCAATCAGAGATGAGCGGACACCAACCAGACATGTGGAGAGTCCTGCGTCCAGGAGCACCCGGGATGATACACTAACAGAGGTGTCTACCAATTCTAAATTTTCACTCAGGTTCACTGATTTTGTCACTCAGATTCTTAAGATGTCGGGATCCTATCCTGGACTCTGAACAGAGAACAAAGCCTTTTCTTTAAATGTGTTAAAAAACCAAGCATCCTAAATGTCGCCAATGTGAAAACCTGCTTTAGTCAAGCCACCGGTCACTGCATTTGCTTGTCACATGCCCACGGGCCGTGGTGGAGTTTGCAGTGTTCCCACCCCCAGGAGGGGAGCTGCTAGCAGAGGGCAGCGGCCACTGTGTATTCTTCTCTTAGCTTTGAATTTTGAACTGTTTGTATATCCTTTCAATAAATCCAATCAGTCCACAACTATATCAAGGTAGACAAGGAGAAGAGGAACAACAGACGTAAGCGATCATGAAATATTTGTAGTTAAAGCTCCGTGGATACTGATAAGGTGGTACATACAGGTAACACAGGGAGGCGGGCCACAGAGTCTCACAGTCCCTCCACGCGTGAACACTGACAACGCGGTACATACAGGTAACACAGGGAGGCGGGCTGCACAGTCTCACAGCCCCTCCACATGTGGACATTGACAACGTGGTACATACAGGTGACACAGGGAGGCTGGCCACAGAGTCTCACAGCCCCTCCACGCATGGACACTGACAACGCGGTACATACAGCAACCCAGGGAGGTGGGCCACAGAGTCTCACAGCCCCTCCACACATGGACACTGACAACGCGGTACATACAGCAACCCAGGGAGGTGGGCCACAGAGTCTCACAGCCCCTCCACGCATGGACACTGACAACGCGGTACATACAGCAACCCAGGGAGGTGGGCCGCACAGTCTCACGGCCCCTCCACGCATGGACACTGACAACGCGGTACATACAGCAACCCAGGGAGGTGGGCCGCACAGTCTCACGGCCCCTCCACGCATGGACACTGACAACGCGGTACATACAGCAACCCAGGGAGGTGGGCCGCACAGTCTCACGGCCCCTCCACGCATGGACACTGACAACGCGGTACATACAGCAACCCAGGGAGGTGGGCCGCACAGTCTCACGGCCCCTCCACGCATGGACACTGACAATGTGGTACATACAGCAACCCAGGGAGGTGGGCCGCACAGTCTCACGGCCCCTCCACGCATGGACACTGACAATGTGGTACATACAGCAACCCAGGGAGGTGGGCCGCACAGTCTCACGGCCCCTCCACGCATGGACACTGACAACGCGGTACATACAGCAACCCAGGGAGGCGGGCTGCACAGTCTCACGGCCCCTCCCGGTTGGGTCCAGCAGTCCAGTTATCTGGGTAAGGGTCAGTGACTGGCTTTGTAAATAAAGTTAACTGGCACCAGCCACACTCACTCATTCCACTTTCTCTGTGGCCATTTTCCTGCTGCGATGGCAGGTGTGGGCAGGTGTGGGCAGGTGCGCAGACCTCAAGGACCCATAAGCCTACAACATTCACTATCTGCCCTTTTCACAGAAAGGATGCCAGCCCTGGTCTAGGAAGAAGGGGTGTTTTTCCCCTGCTCACCAGACATGGCCCTTGCTGGAACCCTACATGTATCGATCTCTCATTCACTCTGAGTTCTGAGTTACACAGAGAATTCAGTTCCGCAACGCATGTGAGAAATGGGCGGGGGGGGGTGGGGGGGGGTGTCAGCCTTTGACAAGATGCACCTGGAGCCGAGTTTCTCGCCCAGCACCAGAGTCCCCGAGCGGCCTGGCAGGCTGCACGCAGCCAGAGTTTAGCTCCAGATACAGATGAAAGCCGATTTGCATTTCAATCTGGTGTCAGGTGAATTTCTCAGGCAGCCACCAGCCCTCAAGAAAATGGGCAGGGACTACCTCTGCCTGCCAAAAGGGGCCTGTGCGGACCCTGCACGGTGTGTGGAGCCCCTCCACCTTGGGCAGCCTGGTTCCTTCATGTGCAAAGAACAAAAGCAGTGTTTTCTAGGGTCACCTGTGGCACTTATCAGCTTTTTTTTTTTTTTTTGGAACGAGACTGCTGTTCCCACTAGATTTAAAATTCCTGCCAGGGAAAGACCAATTCTTACTTCTGTCGTTTGCTTTGTTTCTTGTGTTCCCAGAACCTGCCTATAGCGGATGCTCAGTAATTATTGGTTGAATAAAGTAAATAAATATAGTAAACTTGCTAAAAATAGAGCAGCAAGTTATCACTAGAAACAGTGCTCAGTAGGGCATGGTGGCTCACGCCTGTAATTCCAGCACTTTGGGAGGCCAAGGCAGGCAGATCACATGAGGTCAGGAGTTTGAGACCAGCCTGGCCAACATGGTGAAACCCCATCTCTACTAAAAATACAAAATTAGCCAGGCATGGTGGCACATGCCTGTAATCCCAGCTACTCGGGAGACTGAGGCAGAAGAATCGCTTGACCCTGGGAGGTAGAGGCTGCAGTGAGCCAAGATTGTGCTGCTGCACTCCAGCCTGGGCGACAGAGCGAAACTCTGTCTCAAAAAAAATTTAAAAAAAAAAAAAAAAGAAGAGGCAGCATTCAGATTTACCATTACCTACAACCCCAAGTTATCGTAAGAAATTCACATAAGCTAAGCAAGAATTGTAAAGTTGCATATTAGACAAAAAAATTTGCAATGTCCTCAAAGTTTTCTATGAGATTTTTCCCTCTTAGCCACGTCCCAAGGAAGATGTCTTTACAATTATTTATTCTGAGGACCTACAGTAGCATTAAGTCGTGCATTTTTTATTCTGCTTGTACCTTTCTCATGGCAGAAACACCTTCAGCTTCAAGTTTACAGGTTAAGGCACTGTATCCAATAATTTTATAAGACTCTTCACTAATTTTCTGCTCCTGTGAGCCCTTCAAATTGCAAAAGTAATGGACGTTTTTTTTCCAGTTTGCAAAGCCAGGCATTTGATTGGCTCTGTTTTCTGTCCCCTAGCATCTGCAGTACCCCCTGGCTGCAGCATTAGAAAGGACATGGCAGCAGCACAGATGGAGACGGTCAGGAGCTGCCATCCCGATGGCCCCCTTGGGCTCCTTTACCTCATTCACCTACAGATCTGGGAATCCGCCAGGAAAAGCTCTCAGAAGTACAACTGCCTTTAGGCCTGTCCCCCAGCACCTATCATCTGCCCCCCGCCCCTCTCCCTGCACACAGACTGTGCCCATTGGTCCCTATCCCTGCACGCGGACTGTGCCCCCTGGCCCCTCTCCCCGCATGGACACTGTGCCCCCCGGCTCCTCTCCCCACATGCACACTGTGCCCCCCAGCCCCTCTCCCTGCACGCAGACTGTGCCCCCTGGCCCCTCTCCCTGCGCGCACATGGTTCCCCCTGGCTCCTCTCCCTGCATGCAAGCAGTGCCCCCCAGGCCTTCTCTGCATGCACACTGTGCCCCCGGCCCCTCTGCCTGCACACGCTATGCCCCTCGGCCCCTGTCCCTGCACGCCATGCCCCATCCCCAGCATTCACCTCCTGGGACACACTGTTCCCTTCAGAGAAGCCTTCTCCTCTTTTCAAGGACCAATTGTGACTCCCTAGACACCAGCTGCGTTTACAGAAGCAGAGTCAGTGAAAACTAAAAGCACAAAGCTTGCTTGGCACAGAGGTGCAGTGAGCAGGCCCCAGGACCATGGCTTCCCGCCCCCTCCCCAGCACCTTGCTCTGAGGGCATCCTTCAGGGGCACCCTCATCACCTCAGCTGCCAGGGAGGGGTTCCTGAGTCTCTCTCGGCCTCCTTCATCCATTTCTATCGTCCTCACCTGCATGCAAGGATCAGTTCCAAACCTCAGCCTCCTGTAACCAACAGGCCACCCTCAGGGACGTTGTCCCCAATCATCCTCCACAAATAGAAGCTTCTCCTGTCCAAGGAGCTCCAGGGATGGCAACTTCGCAGGCACAGCTGTAGCCACACACTCACTGGCTGGGGCGTGGGAGGGCTGGTGTACTTGTTCTGCTTACACCTGAGCTATTTCATTGTTACACACGAAAACAGCTTCCCACACTTGGTCGTTAGAGGCATTGAGCACACTGAGCACACACTTGTGCCAGTCACTCTTGGGCACCTAGGTAGAGCCAGCCACGTGCAGATGCAGCCTGTCACTCCAGGCTGGTGCGGGGAGGGATGAGTGAAGGCAGCGGGTGAGAAACCCAGGTGGCAGGGGCTGGGCGATAGGGGCGAAGGAGGCTGGTGCATGCCCGGGCAGTGGGCTGGTGAGGGCTGAGAGCAGAGAGAGTGGAGGGGGTGATGCCTCTGCCTGCACCTCATCTGCTCCCCAGGGGTCTTCTTTTGGTCACTCTGTTCCCAAAGCATTTGGGATTCACCTTGGCCATGGGAGGTCCACATCATATCATGATCACAGGTTTACCTGTCTGTCCCCCCTGCCACTGCCTCGCGCCCAGCCCGAGCCTCAGTCAGCTCCCACAAGAGGGGTGTGCAGTGTCTCTTGTGACTCAGAACAGGGTTGAGGGAGGGCTGGAGTTCAAGTCTTCCCCAGGTACGCATGGCCGGCAACCTATGGAAAGAGGCGTCAGCCATCAGCTGTTGGTCCCACACTGGGCCCACAGACAATCCACCCTGAGGGAGGAAGAAAATGACGTGGGGACCAGGTCCAAGGCTACAGCCCAGCCCACATGGGACCACAGGCATGGCCGCAGGGGTGGCTGGGGCAGAGGAAGGCAGATCACCTCTGGAAACAGAAGCGCTGGGGTCAGACCCTGGCTCCGCGGTGGAGTGAGGAACACACCTGGCCTCTGTTCCGGTGCCCGGCGTGCTTCAGCACCCTTGGAACTTCCCACATGACAGGAGTATTTCTGTTGCTCACCAAGAGTCCCTGCCGACCACACCTGAGTTTATGCTAATGAGGAGCCTCAAGGTGGGCCCCAAACAGCTTCCTGTGGGGGCCGGCCTCACCCCAGGACAGGGCTGCAGCTTCCACCCCCAGCCTGACCTCTGACCTGTGGGGAGAAGGGAGGCACTGGAGACTGAGCTCAATTTCTTGGTCAACAGTGTGATGAAACCCCGGTGCAGTGGTGAGACCCCGGTGCAGTGGTGAGACCCCGAGCAGTGGTGAGACCCTGAGCAGTGGTGAGACCCTGAGCAGTGGTGAGACCCCGGTGGAGTGGTGAGACCCCGAGCAGTGGTGAGACCCCGGCGCAGTGGTGAGACCCCGAGCAGTGGTGAGACCCCGAGCAGTGGTGAGACCCCGGTGCAGTGGTGAGACCCCGAGCAGTGGTGAGACCCCGGTGCAGTGGTGAGACCCCGAGCAGTGGTGAGACCCCGGTGGAGTGATGAGACCCCGAGCAGTGGTGAGACCCCGGTGCAGTGGTGAGACCCCGATGGAGTGGTGAGACCCCGATGGAGTGGTGAGACCCCCGTGTAGTGATGAGACTCTGATGAAACGCTGGTGCACCAGATTCCTGGCTGCCGCACACACACAGTTCCGAAGTAGGGAAGAGGGAAGAGGGCCACATGACAGCTCCATGGGGACAGGGGGCTACCAGTGGACCCCTCGCATTGCTCCCACGTATCATAAGCCCCTCGTCCTCAGCACAGTGACCTCCTGAGTTCCGCGAGTCCTTCCAATAAATCGTCAACCCTGACTCACAGGGCCCTCCCTGACGTTTATGGCAGGCGCTCAGAAGTGTGGGTGGCCCCTGAGAGTTGTGGCTGCGTCTGAAGCAGGCCGTCTTGGGGGACAGAGCCCGTAACCTGTGGGGTCCACATGAACTCAGGGCATGCAGAGTCGGAATGGGGCGATGGCGGCGACGGGGACAAAGGGGGCGAAGGGGGAGAAGGGGGCACCTCCTTCTACCCCCTCCCTTTTGGAGTTTAGACACAACTGACCAGCATTAACATCAAAACAGAGATCATAAAACGAACAAAATACACTCTGGCCAGGCGCGCTGGCTCACGCCTGTAATCCCAGCACTTGGGGAGGACAAGACAGGCCGATCACCTGAGGTCAGGAGTTTGAGATCAACCTGGCCGACACTGTGAAACCCCGTCTCTACTAAAAATACAAAAATTAGTCAGGTATGGCCGGGCGCAGTGGCTCAAGCCTGTAATCCCCGCACTTTGGGAGGCCGAGGCGGGTGGATCACGAGGTCAGGAGATCGAGACTATCCTGGCCAACATGGTGAAACCCCGTCTCTACTAAAAATACAAAAAACTAGCCGGGCGTGGTGGCGGGCGCCTGTAGTCTCAGCTACTCGGGAGGCTGAGGCGGGAGAATGGCGTGAACCCGGGAGGCGGAGTTTGCAGTGAGCCGAGATCACGCCACTGCACTCCAGCCTGGGAGCACAGTGAGACTCCGTCTCAAAAAAAAAAAAAAAAAAAAAAAAAAATTAGTCAGGTGTGGTGGTGTGTGCCTGTAATCCCAGCTACTCAAGAGGCTGAAGCAGGAGAATAGCTTGAATCCGGAAGGCAGAGGTTGCAGTGAGCAGAGATCACGCCACCGCACTCCAGCCTGAATGACGAGAGTGGTGGGGCGGGGGGAACCTCTGTGGCAATAAGACACCAAAGAAACATGCTACCAGAGGCTTCATCTGCGTGATAAAGCCCCGGTCTCCACAACCTCTTTACCTCAACCCAGGCTCACAGGACTGAAGGAAGAAAAACAGACTCTGTGGCACTAAGATGCCAAATGATAAACAGGGCCCAGGGCCGTTCCAGATGAGGGTTAAGTCCCACCTGCAGGCCGTCAGTCCTGCTCAACAGGGCTCTTTGACCCTGTGGCTGACTCCAACAGGGCCTCCTTATCTTAAACATTCCTTTCTGCTGACTCCAAGTTTTAGATAGAACCTTGCTCCTTTAATCAAATGCAAATTAAAGAATCTCTGAAAAAGAATACTTAAAAAGAAAAAAGTAAAGAATTTCTGAATCCGCCTACTTTAGTTCAAGACATCCCGCCCTTTCCGGCTGAGCCAGGTCGACCACCCACGCATTGATTTACGTCCTTTCTATAACTCCTGCCTCCCTGAAATGTATAAAATCCAACTAGCCCGACCACCTTGGACCAGTTCCTCAAGGCTTCTCAGGTTTGTGTTTTCCCAAGCCACAGTCACTCATATTGTCTCAGAATAAATCTTTCTAAAGTATTTTACACACGTATACCAAAAATAAAATTCTAAGGGCCCCCACCCATCTGAATGGACCCCTCCTCTCCGCCAAGGGCACTCCAAAGTTATCCTGAAAACCGGCTTCCGGCCCTGATGGGACTCAGATGCCTCCTCCTTTCTGGAATTCAGGAAAGGCTGACCAGCATGAACGTCAGCACAGACCTTAAGTCTGACCAGAAACATTTACAATCTATTCATTCTCTCTGAAACCTGCTACCGAAGGCTTCACCTGTGTGATAAAGCCCTGGTCTCCACAACCTCTTTACTTCAACCCACGCATTTCTTTCTACTGATAAGTCTTTCAACCAACTGCCCATTAGAAAAAATTTAAATCTACCTATAACCTGGAAACCCTCTCCCCCAGCCCTCCTCCCCTCCCCCTCCCCTCTCCCCCAGCCCTCCTCCCCTCTCCCCCTCCTCCCTCCCCCACCCCCTGGCCCACTTTGAGTTGTCCTGCCTTTCTGGGCAAAACCAATGTACACTGATTGATGTCTCGTGTCTCCCTAAAATGTATAAAACCAAGCTGCGCCCCGACCACCTTGGCACATGTTCTCAGGACCTCCTGAGGGCTGTGTCACAGGCCATGGTCACTCATATTTGGCTCAGAATAAATCTCTTCAAATATTCTGAGTTTGACTCTTCATTGATGCAGAGTTTGGCTTTTGTAAACTGTAGGGTCCTCCAGATGGCAAGGTGACATGGCCCCAGGATATTTAAGTTAAAATAACCCAAACAGCTCCCATGGTGGGCAGTGTGCCAGCCTCCCCTCGCCTGCCACAGCCTCCCCTCGCCTGCCATGGCCTCCCCTCACCTGCCACGGCCTCCCCTCGCCTGCCACGGCCTCCCCTCGCCTGCCACGGCCTCCCCTTGCCTGCCACGGCCTCCCCTCACCTGCTACGGCCTCCCCTCGCCTGCCATGGCCCAGGCTTTGCACCTCTTGCAGCTGCGGTGCTGACGGCCTGGTGCACCTCCTGGTCACCCTCACATCCTGGCTCCTATGTGGTCTCCTTCTTTTTGCTCATACTAATCTGAATTTGGGAAACAGCCTTTTTCTTAACACTCTAAAAAAGCAATTATATGCAACGTCATTCGCTGGGGGCCAGGAGAAGAGGTGGGCAGGAGAGAGGTTCATGACCCCGGAAAGCCCAGCAGTGGAGGAGACCACGACTGACCCCGGGACTCACCCAGGCCCTTCTGCTGTCTTGTGGGACCCTCCCACTTCCCCACTGCTGGCTTCCACATTCCTCGTTCCCAGGCCACATCCCCGTTCCATCTTTGATGTCAAGTCCAAGAACACGGGTCTTCAGCAGTGACCACTGCGGTGTGCTGCCAGGGTGACACCACCTCTGGGCCCCGCCTGGGGCACCTGGCTTCCCTCAACATATCCAAATGCACAGGCAAGAGAACAAAGCCTCTTGTATGCTTAGTGAGCAAAGGTACGTTTTCTCTTTCCAACCTTCCTTCCTGCTTCTTTCCGTAATATCTGTGATCTAAGAGATCAAAACAGTTTTCTTCACTAAGATGGACCCTAACGCTAAGGAAACAAAAGTTGCCTACAGGGCAGAGGGTTCTGGCAACTTCCTAAATTCCTAAGGCTACAAGAAAAAAACACTCTTGCTAAACTCCCTAATGAGAGGCGCAATCGGACATGTCCTAACTCTAATTTACAACCCAGACCCTTCCACTTCTGACCTGACAGGACTGGCCTTACACACACCCTTTCCCGATCAGCAACTGCAGCCCTCAGCTGGCGGCAGCAGCTCCCAGAGGCTGCGGACTGTTCTGACGCCAAGAGCCAAATTCCAGCTCGGCCCCCACTAACAGAACGGACCCCTCTTGGCCAAAGGAACCCCAGAGGCACCTTCAAAACTGAATTCTCAGCCATGACACTAGGGAGGCTGATCTGGAGCTCAGGTACTGATGTCAAAATAGGGATCACAAAAGACTAATCCCAGCACCTTGGGAGGCCAAGGCGGGTGGATCACAAGGTTAAGAGATCAAGACCAGCCTGGCCAACATGGTGAAACCCCATCTCTACTAAAAATACAAAAATTAGCTGGACGTAGTGGTGCACGCCTGCAGTCCCAGCTACTCAGGAGGCTGAGGCAGGAGAATGGCGTGAACCCGGGAGGCAGAGGCTGCAGTGAGCTGAGATCGCGCCACCACACTCCAGCCTGGCGACAGAGCGAGACTCCGTCTCAAAAAAATAAAACAGACTCTACCCAGAGGCTTCATCTGAGTGATAAAGCCCTGGTCTCCACAACCTCTTTACCTCAACCCAGGCTCACAGGAGCCAGGGCCACGCAGACGAAGGTGAACGCACCCCACAGGTAACCCTGACCCTGTGCGTGGGGTGTGGGCTGCCTCATCGCAACATTCCCTTCCACCGGCTCCAGGCTTTAAACAAAGCTTTACTGCTTTAACCAATCGCACACTGAAGAATCTCCAACCCCACCTATGGCCTGTGACACCTGTTTCAAGAAATCCCGCCTTTCTGGGCTAAACCAATGTAAACCTTCCATGTACCGATTCATGCCTTTGCCTGTAAGTCCTGTCTCCCTAAAACATGTAAACCCCAACTGTGACCTGACTGCCTCAGGCACACCTTCTCAGACTCTGTTTCCCCAGCCCACGGTCACTCAGACAGGCTCAGAATAAACCTCTTTAAAATATTTTACAGACTTTGGTCTTTCCATTAACAGAATGGTCAATAATGTATTTAATCAATCCCTTATCAACAGACTTGAGATGTTTTCATTGATACAACAAATACTGCTGCAAGGAACATTCTGAAATGATTGTGGGCACTTGGGCTGTGACTTTCTTAGGCTTACTTCCAGAAATGAAATGGAAATACTTTTTTTAAATTATGGGGGGCTGTTTTGGACTGAGCTCCAGCAACAGGCCCCAACAGACCAGACCAAAGAGGAATGGAGTTGCTCCTGCTCGATGCCACGTCACCAAAATGGAACTTTAAAGAAGTAACAGACCAGTTCTTCTCGAACACAGGAGATGCCGCTGACCCGAGTCAGCAAGTAACAAAGTTCCCTCTGCTTTACCCTCTACAAAGAAGTAAACTGAAGTAACCTGAAGTTCACCATCAGCTTTTTTCTTATTCTGTTTCCTTGCTTCCACCTTATAAAACCTACTGTTCTGTTACTGTCCAGTGGGAACGCTCATTATGTAGAATGGAGGCTGCCCCGTTAAGAAACTGTAAATAAAATCCAATCACATCTATAACTAAATGTTTTGTAATTTTGTCTTCTGACAGTTGGAATCAAGGATACATTATTTTGATTTGGCAAATGGGATTATTCCCACAGCCTACCAGTTAATCTTACATTTTAAAAGTGTTTCAAAACAAAGTCATGAACAGAAGATTACATAAGAATATAACAAAAGGCATGCAAGGCATGAGTCTTTTTCTATTGACTTGCTTTTGTGTTGCCTCTCTGGTGCAGTCTGCATACCTGAGACACACCATTATAACTTCCTGCATGCACGTCACAGGGCGTCCTGAAAGCCCCCCAAAACTGTTCACTGAGACAGCATTTGACGCAATTCAAAGTCACACCTGTGCGTCACAGGGCGTCCTGAGAGCCCCTCCGACTGTTCACCGAGACGGCATTTGATGCAATTCAAAGTCACACACACACAGTTCAAATAAGCCGGACTTTCAGCATCTTCTCTTCTCCTGTTAAAGCCAATGTCGAAATCCTAAACCTCCCCTCAATCCCTATGTCCTATTTTAAAAGCAGGCCGGCTGCAGTGGCTCATGCCTATAATCCCAGCACTTTGGGAGGCCAAGGCAGGTGGAGAGCCTGAGGTCAGACGTTCGAGACCAGCCTGGCCAACATGGTAAAACTTCATCTCTACTAAAAATACAAAAGAAAAAAAAAATTAGCTGGCAGTGGTGGTGTGCAACTGTAATCCCAGCTACTCAGGAAGTTGAGGCAAGAGAATTGCTTAAACCCGGGAGGTGGAAGTTGCAGTGAGCCATGATCGCACTATTGCACTCCAGCCTGGGGGACAAGAATGAAACTCAGTCTCAAAAAAAACCAAAAAAACAAAAAAATGCAGCCTGCAAGCCCACCCTCGTCCAACTGCTAAGTGTTTACTCCAAACCCAGGGATCCAGGACCCAGTGATAATCTCTCGAGGGCAGTTATAAGAACCTAAGTGGCAAGTAGCTGCGTGCCGCCTCTGCAGGTTCCCATCCCCACTGCACACCCCTCGGAGGGAGGACCCCCAGCGGAGGCAGCTGCCCTCTGGGGGGTCTCACATGAAACTCACGGCAGGCAGCACAGTTGTCTCCTTGCTTAGGCTGTGTTTGGAACAGGCAGAAGAGTTGTAAGTTTGTTAACTGGAAACACTCGGTTTTGGCTGGCTAACAAATAAAATTTCATGAACACAAACAAAAAGCAGCGTTGGACACTGTTACCTGAAAAGAAATTTAAAATTGTTAAAGCTTCAAAAAAATCCAGGTGCTTTTAATATTTATAGTTTTTATGCTTTTTATCCAATGGTAAAAAGCAATGAGTGTTCTTTATGGAAAAGCAAGATGAATTAGCGACGGGGGAGAGACAACTCTGCTCACACCTTGGCGGGGTGGGGGCAGGGGCAGGGGCTATCATTTATTCATTTACTGAGATAGAGCCTCCCTCTTGTCACTCAGGCTGGAGTGCAGTGGTGCAATCTTGGCTCACTGCAACCTCCGCCTCCCGGGTTCAAGTGATTTTCCTGCCTTGCCTCCTGAGTAGCTGGGATTACAGGCGCCCGCCACCACCACGCCCAGCTAATTTTTGTATTTTTAGTACAGATGGGGTTTCACCATGTTGATCAGGCTGGTCTCAAACTCCTGACCTCACGTGATCCACCCGCCTCAGTCTCTCAAAGTGCTGGGGTTACAGGCGTGAGCCACCGCACCCGGCCACGTGGCAATCATTTCTAATGCACAGGTATGTGTTTGAAATGTTTTCAGAATGGCATCACACAACATGTACTGTTTTGTCACCTACCACCATAACTTAATCAATTCCATATCATCATCTGTTTAGACAGTTTATCAGGTTTACCTGATTAACAAGCAGTGCAGAGAAGTGGACAACGAATTAGCAAATAATACGAAAAGCTGTAAACTTGACAGTAGTGTTTGTAATGTACAATGTGAAGATTGTACATTCAGACCAGAAGCATCAAAATCATAAACATGTACCACAAGAGTACCTGGGGATGTTTATTTTCAACCAAACCATGTTCAGTCGTTAAAAGGGTGCTTTCTAAAAATGTGTTTTCAAAGGAATCCAACACGCCCTCTTGACTAACCCTCTCAGCTTGGAGGTAATGGAGCTCAGTCAAGGAGGCAGAGAGCTGCTGCATCTCCCGGGCTGGCGGGGGGTGCGGGGTGAGGGCACATTCTGAAATAAAAGTAGAAAAACAAGTTGGATGTGATTAGGAGAAAAAGTATTATGCTAACTTGGGCCACTCCTGCACCTGCTTTCCAGCGGCCTTTTATTACAAATAAATGAGAACGTATTTGCATTTTAAATTTTGTCCCCATCGTTGGGTTCTTTACACTTGAACAAATGCCGTCCTGGAGGCGGAAGCGTGTCTGCTCTCCTCCTGGCTTCCCTTTCTCTTCCTGCTCAAGGTCACGACAGAAGCCTCCCCGCCCTTTCAGAACATGCTCGTGTCCCCCACTTGTCACCAGGGCCAACAACAGCCTCTATGAGCCCTGCAGGCCGGTGGGTCTGCGTCTGTGGGTGGACACCATGAGCCTCTGCCCATCCCAGGGAAAGAGCAGGTGCACGGGCCTCCAGCTCCCAGGTGTCCACCTGATCCAGTATTGCGCCATCATTTCACCTTTATTTTGCACATAGCCATCTTTGAAATGCAGAAATTGAGGGAGGCTGGGAGGCCAGCAGACTCCCCGACCTACCCACACCCCACCTGGGCCCTGCAGGAGCTGCCGCTGCCCCACTCACGCAGATCCCCCAAGTCCAGGATGGGCCCTGTCACTGGTTGAGACCTCAGAAAGAACCTGCTCTCACACTCTCCCCAGCAGCCCGGCCCCATGGACATACATGCCCAAGACATGGGTGGCATTCAGGACCTGGCTCAGTGCAAACCCAGCCCCGAGCCAGGCTCTGGCCCTGCGTGAAGACCGGCACGGTGGAAGGTGGTGAGCGCCCCAGTCCAAAGAGGCCTCCTTGCCCCCTCCACCCTGGCTCCTGTATGCCAGAGGTACACCCAGAGGGGGTGCCTGCCAGGAGACTAGAGGTAGTGGCCCCCACAGGTCCCCAGAGCCACCAGAGACCACTGGGTTGGTGGTTCCTTCTGAGCGTCCAGGCCATTTGAAGTGAAAATCTGGGAAGTGAATCTGGGGAGACGCCAGGCCACACGCACCTAGATGGGCATTCCCAGGCGTTCCCACAGCCGTCAGAGCAGAGCTCACCAGGAGGGGCAGAGACGAGATGCGACTTGCTAAAGGCCCCACTTCCCACCAGACGGGGAATGCCTGGGGCCGAGGGACGTGCTCAGGCCCCGCCACAGTGGAGGCTTCTCATGGGAGCTCTGGCAAAAGGTCTATTGCAGGGTGCTGTGGCTCCCAGCATCTGTAGGAGGCCAGAGGACCACGCTCAGAAGACGAGCGGCCACTGGGAACTCCGCTGAGAATGAGCTCCGAGCCTCTCCAATATTTAAAAGTCCAGGCGGGAGCCGCTCCCAGGCCCCCACACAGCCAGCCTGCCCAGAGCTGCTAGGGAGACAAAGCAAAGCAAAACCCAATTCCACACCCAGCCACTGCCGTCCCACTGAGAGTCCCTAGTGGGAGAAGGGGAAAGGAAGGGGATTTCTAAGGAGAAGGTGCCCTCAAGGCCACACACTCTGTCTCTCTCCAGCAAACACCTTCCCCGGCCCCCAGAGGTGTAAGCAACAGGGCTCCAAGCCAAAGCCACTTGGGAATGTTCACAGAGCAACACAGAAACAGGTGCGAATTCGTCCTGCAAAACAGCACAACTGCTGAAAAGGCACAGGTTAGGGTTGTCTCTGGAAGAAGATTAATCTGTAAAGAATTCCCAGAGAAAGGAAGATTTTAATCAACTATAAATACAGAAGGGCAACTCTCTGGGGAGGAGGGGCAGTGTGGCCGGGGGGGGGGGGTCAGCCAGGCGGGGAGGATCGGCCAGGTGAAGGGGGGGATCGGCCAGGTGAAGGGGGGGATCAGCCAGGCAGGGAGGATCGGCCAGGTGGGGGGGGGAATCGGCCAGGTGGGGGGGGATCAGCCAGGTGAAGGGGGGGATCAGCCAGGCAGGGAGGATCGGCCAGGTGGGGGGGGGATCAGCCAGGTGAAGGGGGGGATCAGCCAGGTGTGGGGGGATGGGCCAGGTGTGGGGGGATGGGCCAGGTATGGGGAGATGGGCCAGGTGTGGGGGTGCAAGATAGCCAGGAAGAGTGGAAGGGAAACATGGGGCTAGGAATGGAAGCCAGGTGGGAGGAGTAGAAGGGAGGCTGGGACCAGGGGTGAGGGGAGTGGAAGGGAGGCGTGGGATCAAGGGTGGGAGGAGTGGAAGGGAGGCATGGAATCAGGGTAAGGGGAGTGGAAGGGAGGCTGGGATCAGGGGTGGGAGGAGTGGAAGGGAGGTGTGGGATCAGGGGTGAGGGGAGTGGAAGGGAGGCTGGGATCAGGGGTGGGAGGAGTGGAAGGGAGGTGTGGGATCAGGGGTGAGGGGAGTGGAAGGGAGGCGTGGGATCAAGGGTGGGAGGAGTGGAAGGGAGGCGTGGAATCAGGGTGAGGGGAGTGGAAGGGAGGCTGGGATCAGGGGTGGGAGGAGTGGAAGGGAGGCTGGGGCCAGGAAAGGAGGCTGGGTGGGAAGGGAGGTGTGGGATCTGGGGTGGGAAGAGTGGAAGGGAGGCTGGGGCCAGGAATGGAAGCTACACCCTCTAAACCTCTCCTCCCTGTCCTACATAGGTTGCCTGCCTGTGTCCTGACAGCATCCTCGGCCTTTTTCCCCTCAACTGGACACGTGCAAACCGATGTCTGGTTTCATTTTATCCTTATCAATAGTTAGCTATCTGTCATCAGAAGATTAAATGGCCAGAATGTGATCTTCCTGCAAATTAAACCGCGAGTGAAATGTCCACTCTGCCTGAAACAAATGGAGCCTCAGAAGCTGTGGCATTAAACAAGAACCAGACACCCACTGAGACCTGTTTCACAGGCGGCTATGATGGCACTTTAACAAATACTACAAAACTATCTGTCACTTAAGCAGTGCACAATTTTTTTATTTAGACTTGTTTAATAACATGAATTCTTATATGAGAACCATTAGACTTTGAAAAGTCACTTCGTTTCATAATTATCATGCCACTTTGTGAACTCCATGTTTTTATTTATTTATTTATTTATTTAGAGACAGAGTCTTGCTATGTCGCCCAGGCTAAAGTGCAACGATGCAATCTCGGCTCACTGCAACCTCTGCCTCCCAGGTTCAAGCAATTCTCCTGCCTCAGCCTCCCGAGTAGCTGGGTTTACAGGCGCCCACCACCATGCCCAGCAAATTTTTGTATTTTTAGTAGAGACGGGGTTTCACCATGTTGGCCAGGCTGGTCTCGAACTCCTGACCTTGTGATCCGCCTGCCTCGGCCTCCCAAAGTGCTGGGATTCCAGGTGTGAGCCACCGCGCCCGGGCCTCCAAGTTTTAGAATGCTCTGCGAATGCTAAAACGGATGGATGTGTAACTACCGTCATAGTCTGCTGAAATACAGTTGAGAGTGCTCTAAATTTCCAAGCCTCTGCTCACATTAACCAGATACATCTCTTTCAAACATTCAAACACACACTCTAGGTCTCCTCAGACACTGAGCTCCAGCGTGGCTGCTATAAAAAGAAAGCCCTCACCTCTGAGGCGTTACCCACTTTCACACCCTTTGTGCTCAGCAAACACTAGAGACACAACCTCCCCGGGCCTTTGCTGAGCCCCAAGTCCCAAACCACGGGGCATGACAGATCCCTCTTTATTTTTTCCAGTGGACGTAAGGCAGAGGTGGCACCCTGACCAGAACCGGCCCTCACCTAACCGATTTTGGTCCAGCCATAGAGCCACACCTTGGAAACAGGTTTCCAGTCTCCGTGGCGCACTGATGCTGGTCCAGTGAGAGGCGCTCTGTGTGGGGAGTCGAGGGGCTGTGGACGCTGGCTGGCCAGCCAGGACCATCACCCACAGTAGAGAGAGGAGCCTGTCCTTCGGGCCTGTCTCAGAGGCCTAGACAAGGACAGGAAGGGGTTGCTGTCCCTCACCTCACGATCCCCCACCCCCAGCCCCTCACTATGGGCCAAACTGTGGGGCCCATGTGAGCTCGGATAAAGGTCGGTGTGGATCCAGGTAGAGCTTTGAGAGCCATTTAAATGACACCATCTGGCTCCAAGGTGGCTGCAGAAAACCAGCCCTGACTCCCTTAGCCCCAGCAAATTCTAACCACGGAGGGAATACTTTGTATGTGGGGGTGGGTGCCCAACTAAGCTGCTCTTCCCCCACCGTGGGCACGACCACACTGTTTACTCCTGGGGAACTACTGGCCACATTTCACGGGAAGCAAACTGCATCTGCGCTATTTTCAAGCAGAGTGTGCCACTCAGGGTGGGGAGGGAGAACAGGAAAAACACGTGGGAGCCAACATGCGAAGGAGGCACCTGGCAGCTTTTGTTTTGTTTTTTAAACTCATCAATAAAAGGTCCTGCCCCTGACACTGCAGCCAGCTGTCCTCACTCTGGGTTCATTCAGTACGTTGCTCCCCAGACAACAGGGCTGGGAGAGGGAGCCCCAGATTCCCAGGAATGTTAATGTTAATTAACTAAGGCCTCTCCCCTCCGCCCCCTCCATATCTATGTGCTCCAGAAAATGAGTCATCCAGGCTCCTGGGCTGTATTCAGAAGGCAGAGAGGCTGGGAGAGGACGCGGAGCCTCGCTTCCCTTCGTTCACAGCAATCCAAGAACTGCCTTTTACTCCGCACATCCGGGCTGTTTCCCAGTCCCGGGAACACTCTCTAGAAATTCAAGCCTGGAATTCTGAACAGCCAGGACTTCCAGAGGCCTCAAAAATGGAAGCAAAACAGAGTCCCGCCCGGTCCAGAGCCCTGACCCCTGGCTCAGCGCGCGGTGCCCGTTGACGGCGACGTCCCTGCAGAGCCCCTCCCGGTCCAGAGCCCTGACCCCTGACCCCTGGCAGATGCGGTGCCTGTTTACGATGACGTCCATGAGCTGCTTCCTTTTTTTTTTTTTCCTCATCAAGTGGATTTAAAATGGGATCTCAGGTTCTTCCCCTTTGAGTTTTTAAGTTTTATTTTATTTACGTATGTATTAGAGACAGGGTCTTGCTATGTTGCCCAAGCTGGCTTCGAACTCCTGCGCTCAAGCGACCTGATCCTCCCACCTCGGCCTCTCAAGTAGCTTGGGATCACAGGTGTGCATCACCACACCTGGCTGAGCTTTTATTTTTGACAAGTAATTTGGGATAATTTTCCTGCTGAATACTTCAAGTCACTTTTTTAAGCAACAAAATTTTAGAGTGAAAACTACCTTTTAAATTTCAGCACATGTTTTTTAAATGGCTCTGGCTCAGGAAGCATGATGAAAAGTCGGAAGAGCCGCACACAGCCCGGCTGCCTCGTGGTAAAGTGTCAGCACGCAGGACGAGTCCCCTGCGGCTCCTGCCTCCTTCCCCCAAATGCGAACACGCCAGCCCTCCAACCCCATCTGATTTCAGCAGCCTCTGGTGACCTCTGATCCCAGAGATTTGAGACCCGAGGCCCTCCTTTAAACAGCGGTGTTTGGGTCGCTCCGGGTGGCTGGCAGGGGCCCTGCCCTCTGGTCTGAAGCCTCCTGTACCGTGACTAGTGCCCCATCACATGACATGGGGCTGGGAGAGCCCCAGGGAGCAGAACCTTCTTTCCCTGCAGGGATGAGACAGTGACAGGAGGTGAGCACCAACCAGAGCTGTGGCTTGTCTGTGCTGCTATGATTTTTTAAATGATTTTCATTATCATCAGCGTTTGCCAAAGACTGGAACTGGTCTTCCCCTCACCGTCCACGCGCACCACCTATGAACGCCCTCCCCATGAAACAGCAGCTCTGCCTGGAGTATTACAACCATTCCCTGGAACCAAAGGGCAGCCCAGGCCCAGGAAAACCCAGCAGCTCAGCCCCGCGGGGCCTGCCCGACCACCACAGAGGCCTCGACCGCCTCCTGGAGCCCTGCCTTCTCCCGCAGGCTCCTTCCTTACTGTTAAAATTCTAATGGAGATGGCTCCAAGGGCCCTCGTGGGTAGAACTCTTCCAGGGCAGTGGTAGAGAAGCGACAACCTGGGGCGCTTGTTTCCTGGGGAGTGGCTCGGCCCTGCCACTTTAGTTATGTGAGCTTTATCACATCCTGTCAGGAAAAGCTGATTCTGCGAGTCACACACAGTGTGGGCCACTTGCTTAGGGGCTGACTGGGTTTTGAGTTGACATTTGGAGGCATGGAGCTGGCTTTGCAAACACACCACACTCTTTGTGAGAAGGAGCCTTTCCAAACGACCCGAGGCCGCAGACACAACTTAAACACCACGGTCACACACACGTCTGCAAAGAGAGGATGACAAGATGACACTCGTGAATCCCTACCACAGCCGGCCTCCCGGGACCCTCAGGGAGTGTGGATGCTGAGAGTGGCTGCCTGACACCCAGGTGTCACGCACTTCCAGGCCCTCACCATGGCTGATTCCCAGCTCCAGGGCACACTGCAGGGAGAGGACCTGTGCTGCTGAGACACCCGCTCTCAGCTGCGGGACGTGGGCGGCACCAGCTCCGACAGGGGCTGGTCAGCAGCAGAGAGTGGTACGGCCCACCCGGGCTATGCCCTCATGGGGGCAGCTCCTGTTTGCAGACTGTTGACGACAAGAGTCAAACTGTAAAATATCTGAAGAGATTTATTCTGAGCCAAATATGAGTGACACAACCCTCACGAGGTCCTGAGAACATGTGCCCAACGTGGTTGGGGTGTAGCTTGGTTTTACACAGTTTAGGGAGGCCTGAAACTTCAATCAAATACACTTAAGAAATACATTGGTTTGGTTCAGAAAGTCAGGACAACTCAAAGCGAAGGGCTTCCAGGCTATGGGTAAATTTAAACATCTTCTGGTTGAGTTTATCTGAAGACCTGGGATGATAGAAAGGAAATGTTCAGGTTAAGATAAAGAATTGTGGAGACCAAGTTTTATTGTGCAGAGGAAGCTCTCAGCAGACTTCAGAGAGGGCAGGTTGTAAATTGTTTTTTATCGGACTTAAAAGGGTGCCTGGCTCTTAGTTGATGATTTCCTGGACCTGGAGAAGAAAGAAGGAAAACAAAGCAGGAAAAGGATTCTCTATAGAATGTGGATTTTTCCCACAAGAGGCCTTGCAGGGCAATTTCAAGGTATGACAAGGAAATATATTTTGGGGTAAAACATTTTGATTTTCTTCCTTGTTCTGCCAGAGTCAGACTGGAAAGTAAGTCATGATATACAGGGTTCAATAAAACCTATCTGATGGGAATTTATGATTTGTAGGGCATGACTCCAAGGAATTTGGGTAAGTTAAAAAAAAATCAGAGCTTAGTCCTGAAGATGCAGCCAGAAGGGGCACAGAGGCCTGGCCAAGAGTCCCACATGGATCCCTGAGATGCGCTGGCTGGGGACACCCAATTCCCCCTCCCAGACCTGCTTCCCGGCACTCCCCTTCCCACCTGGATCCCTATGGACACATCACACCCATCCCTCCTGGAGTCTACTCTGGAGGGTGTGCCTGGCCCAGAGGGTCTTCCAGTCAAGACAGGAACCAAATCACTCTCTCCTCCTTGGCCAGGCCCATTAAAAAAATAAAATCAGATGTACACCATCCCAAATTCTCTGCACAAACCCCCTCTCCCCCCTCCATGAGTTCAAAACACAGGCGGGAGAGCCACTCGCTGGAAGACCAAAGCTACAGGCTTGTCGGGCAGGGGCGGGACAGACTCACAGGGCCACACGCAGCCCACGTGCGGCCCACAGGGAGGGGCCACATCTGAGTGACAGCAGGGAAGCCACAGTGAGAGAGACTGTCCATCAGACTCAGTCACTCTGAGGTTTGCAAGGGTGACATGTTGACAGAAATCAGTGTCAACCCATTTTTTAATGAACTAAAATCATGAGTGGGGGTGCTAACGAAAAGCCATTAATACTCCTTTTAAGTTTTACTCTTCTGTCAACTGCAAAGATTGCCTGCCAAAAAGGGTTTCTAGTCAGTTTCATGCTATACTTGTGGTTTTTAAATGAGTCTAACGATCTAAAATATATAATTACTCCATTTTACAATTAAGTTTCTTACTAATAATAAGGGGACTTAGGGTGCAAAGGGAATTGCGGTTTCGGACCGTGAATTTTAAATCATTATAACTAGGCTCAAACACGTCTTTATTAACCAAAATAGGAACTGTTACAATCAACATTTTTTTTTTTTTTTTTTTTTTGCCAATGAGAAATAAGTTTGTTTATTCCCGTAGCATAAAAATTCATGCTTTGGGCCGGGCGCGGTGGCTCACGCCTGTAATCCCAGCACTTTGGGAGGCGGAGGCGGGCGGATCACAAGGTCAGGAGATCGAGACCACGGTGAAACCCCGTCTCTACTAAAAATACAAAAAAAAAAATTAGCCGGGCGCGGTGGCGGGCGCCTGTAGTCCCAGCTACTCAGGAGGCTGAGGCAGGAGAATGGCGTAAACCCAGGAGGCGGAGCTTGAAGTGAGCCGAGATCGCGCCACTGCACTCCAGCCTGGGCGACAGAGCGAGACTCCGTCTCAAAAAAAAAACAAACAAACAAAAAAATTCATGCTTTGGGATTCGACAAACTCTTGGAAAGCATTTTCTGCAACCTGCTGGTTGTGGAAGCATTTTCCCTGCCAAAAGTTGTCGACATGCTTGAAGAAGTGGTGGTCGGTTGGTGAGAGGTCAGGTGAACATGGCAGATAAGGCCAAACTTCGCAGCCCAGTTTCCACTTTTGAAGCGTTGGTTGTGTGACGTGCGGTCGGGCACTGTGGTGGAGAAGAATTGGGCCCTTCCTGCTGACCAATGCCGGCTGCAGGCGTTGCAGTTCTCAAAGCATCTCATCAATTTGCTGAGCGTACTTCTCAGATGGAATCTTTCCTGGGGGTTCAGAAAGCTGTAGTGGATCAGACTGGCAGCAGACCACCAGACAATGACATGATTTTTTTTTGGTGCAAGTTTGGCTTTGGGAAGTGCTTTGGAGCTTCTTCTCGGCCCAACCACCGAGCTGGTTGTCACCAGTTGTTGTAAAAGATCCACTTTTTGGCGCACATCACAATCTGATCGAGAAATGGTTTGTTTTTCTTGTGTAGAGTAAGAGAAGATGACACTTCAAAATCACAATTTTTTTGATTCTCACTTAGCTCATGAGGCACCCACTTACCGAGCTTTTCCACCTTTTCAATTTGCGTCAAATACCGATCGACTGTGGAATGGTCGACACTGAGTTCTTCAGCAGCTTCTCGTGTAGTTGAAAGGGATCAGCTTCAATGAGTGCCCTCAGTTGGTCGCTGTCAACTTCCGAAGGCGGCCACCACGCTCCTCATCTTCAAGGCTCTAGTCTCCTCGGCAAAACTTTTTTTTTTTTTTTTTTTTTTTGAGACAGAGTTTCACTCTTATTGCCCAGGCTGGAGTGCAATGGTGCAATCTCAGCTCACTGCAACCTCTGCCTCCCGGGTTCAAGCGAGTCTCCTGTCTCAGCCTCCTGAGTAGCTGGGATCACAGGTGTGCGTCACCACAGCGGGCTAATTATATATTTTTGGTAGAGACGAGGTTTCACCATGTTGGCCTGGCTGGTCTCAAACTCTTGATCTCAGGTGATCCTCCCGCCTCAGGCTCCCAAAGTGCTGGGATTACAGGCATGAGCTACCGTGCCCGGCCTGTAAAACTTCTTGACCTACCACTGCCCTGTGTGCTCGTTTAGCGGTTCCCAGTGGCTCCTGGGCCCAATGCGGTGTTGATGTTGCAAGTTGTCTCCACCGCTTTACGACCCATTCTGAACTCGAATAAGAAAATCGCTCGATTTTGCTTTTTGTCCAACATCTTTTCCACAGTCTAAAATAAATATAAAATAAACGGCAAGTAATAAGTCAGTCGCAAAAAAACGAAGTGAGAAATGCACATTAAAATGATGTGTGGCATAACCACATTGGTTTAAGAACATATTCCAACATCAAACGGCAAATTTCAACAATGCAAAAACTGCAGATACATGTGCACCAACCTAACAGCTTTTGAAACCATGCCGTCCGTTAGAAAGCAACACAGCAATTCAGGAAATCAAAGAATTATTTAAATGTAAGAACAAAAATCTCATATCATATTTAGAGAAGAAATAACAGGAATTGTTTCTCACAGAACCAACAATTTTACAGGAAGATACTCTCAAATGTAATTTTCAAATTAATCTATTTCTTCATAATTTCTTAGATAGTAAAAGAAATGTTACAGACCAACTGGAAAGAGCACTTACGCAAACCAAGCAATTAGCAGAACTGAGTGCCTAGAAGAAAATGCCGCAGAAAATATCCTCATTCCAATTTCTTATAAACACACGTAGGAAAAAGTCATGGAACTGTATAACACCGTTCAACTAACATCATTATGAGCTGTATGATTTAAATGTCCTGCCGGCCGAACATCACGCTTATGACTTTCTGTCTCTTACTA
Source organism: Macaca nemestrina (assembly GCF_043159975.1). Taxonomy (NCBI): domain Eukaryota; kingdom Metazoa; phylum Chordata; class Mammalia; order Primates; family Cercopithecidae; genus Macaca; species Macaca nemestrina. The sequence continues at coordinate 1,483,467 of NC_092140.1, forward strand.
TCAAGTATTATTTGCTCTAAGATGAAACACCAGATCCTCCTCTCTTGCCGCTCTCAGCATATTGAGCAAAACATCAAGTGCAAATGAGTCCTCACATTCAAGTTTTTACCTTTCTAAGAAACCTACTATGGCCAATTATTTAAAAGAAAAAAATCCTCCTCCTATCTCGGTCCATTCTGCATTTAAATGTAGCTGGCACTTTTGTTTCAATGTCTTCTCTTCACCCATTAAGATGTTGTTCACTGATGAAAAAAAAAAAGTGTTGCCCAAAAAGCAAGCTACACAATAGCAGATGCGGAAACTACTTAAAATTGCCCCAATCAGTTTCAATTTGGGATGATGAAAAAGATCCGGAAGTACATGGCGGTGGTGCCTGCACGGCACTGAGTGCATTTAACGCCATGGAACTGTACGCTTCATAATGGATAAGATAATAACGTTTATGTGTTTTGCCACAATAAAAAAATTACCTATAAATCAATTTATTGTACATTCATTCAATAAAGCAATACATCTTTATAATGCTAAAAATCATCAAAATTTACCTACTATGTAACATTTTCCTCCTTTGGACGTATAATATTAAACAAGCTTAAAACACTATTGCAAAACAACACATATATTGTGTATTATGAGCAGGAAAACTAAAGGGGCAGTCGACACCTGCTTAGGTCTCAGACTAGGCCTCTGCTCATCCCTCTTTGGGGGCGGCCTCCTTGTCAGTAGGCCCCAGGGCTTCCTCTGCCTAGAACTGTCCTCTGATGGCCCCTGCCAGCTTCCCGTCCTCCGTGCCCGCTCCCTGACACCCTTCCCTTCTCATTTTCTCCCTGGCGCCTCCCCACAGCCGGCGTGCTACATGCCATGTGCCTTCCATCCTTGCCCAGTCTCCAGGAGAGCCGGGGCACCTGTGCCTCTTGCTCCCCACAGAATCTTCAGCGCATACAGCAGGCGCTCAATGCGTGCGGGATGAACATCAACTGCTGAGCACCGACGTGTGCTGAGGACATCACACACCCTTCCCTACGAGAATCCCAGGGATTCCCTCTCTACGTGTCACTCACTGCCTAGGGCTTGCACATTTTATTTCCACGTTATATCACAGAAATGGTGAAAGGAGTTAAATAACACCAGAAATGAGGACAAAAGGAAACTCCAGCCACCGTGACAGTCACTCCAGCTTTCTTTTTACATGTGTTGCTTTCAGATTTATACCAAAGTCGTTTACTACTGAAAAAATAAAAAGGCACGTGTGTACTTGATGGTTACCTAATATTTTAACGGCTTGTCTCCATTTGTCTGAGTGAAATCACGCCACCTCACTGCACTTTCCAAAGAGAAGTGGAGGTGCCAGTTATTCCACATGTGTATGAGGCATTTTCTCGGAAAGTGAAGGAGAACCTGTGGTCCCGTTCGCCTGCAAACCTCCCATCCCCCACACCAGGGGTCCCGCTGAGGTCTGAAAGCCATTTTCACGTCTTCGTGGCAGTCTGAGGCCTTGGAAAACCACACCAAAATCTAGATGGCATTCTAGTGGCAGGACTTCACTGTCCCTAATCCTTTGCTGAAAATAGGTTGGAGGAAATCCTCTTTTCTCTGAAGCAGGAGATTATTTAATTATTTAGGCAGCCGCTTCCTTCCCAGGCAATGGGGAGCAACAAAGCCAGAAGGAATGAAGGAAATGGGCGAGCTGTTCCTGCACTGAGAGGCACAGAGTGGGGGCGCCCCCAGCCCACCTCAGACTCTCACGTGCCCCAGATATGAACCTGAGACGCGCTCTGCAGTCAGAGCCTCGCCTCCCACAGACATTTCTAGATAAGACAATGCGGGGGCAGAGCAGCCACTGCGGCCTTGGGCTCCCAAGAGCATCGAAACCATTTATGGTTTCCGCTGAGTGCTGGAGCCACTTGGCCTTGCATTTTCTGTCAAAGAGAGCGCAAAGTACCCAGAATTTTTCCAACAATCACCAGAGGTCACCCTACCGACCGACTGAGAGGAGTCACGATCTATGATCATCTCTGAGTTGTGCATATGACAACTGAGCAGGTACTTAATGGAGGGTAAAGACCTTTGATTATTCAAAAAGACACTAACCAGAAAGCTGGACGACAGCTGGCTTGGGAGCTCACTGCTTGCCTTGGGAACCCGCATGGTGGCTGATGTGTGGGTGGCATGGCACTGGAGCCGTCCCACAATTCCCCTGCCTTGCAGAGCAGGGACCAACGTGTCCTGCTGTTCTAACTTGCATTTCAAGTGCAACTTCCAACTAGCAAGGTCCAATTTTGCCAAAGGTAAGACGTCATCCTCCACACACGCAGGTGAACAGAGTATGGGCTCCAAAAAGCAATTCCCTTTACTGGAAGAACTAGATCATGATCCAGCAGCCTCGGAGTCTACTGAGCAGACAGGCCCAATCCCGTATTGGGACGTAAACCCTAACATCTGTCTTGTCAATAAGCCAGATGCTGCGTGTTTGGATTGCAATGCAAAAACCAAAACAATACGTTATAGCATTGTTTTAATACCAACCACCAGGCCGGGTGCGGTGGCTCAAGCCTCTAATCCCAGCACTTTGGGAGGCCGAGACGGGTGGATCACGAGGTCAGGAGATCGAGACCATCCTGGATAACACGGTGAAACCCCGTCTCTACTAAGAAATACAAAAAACTAGCCGGGCGAGGTGGCGGGTGCCTGTAGTCCCAGCTACTCGGGAGGCTGAGGCCGGAGAATGGCGTGAACCCGGGAGGCGGAGCTTGCAGTGAGCTGAGATCCGGCCACTGCACTCCAGCCTGGGCTACAGAGCGGGGCTACAGAGCGAGACTCCGTCTCAAAAAAAAAAAAAAAAAAAATACCAACCACCAGCCTTCTCCAGGGGCAAAAAAAAAAAAAAAAAAAGAGCAACAAGAAGATACAAATACACAGAACCTTAGATCCGATCCAACCATGGGAACTGCGGTCTGTTACATCTAAGAAGGGTCAAATTACCTAAGTTTGTCCCACAACTTAAAAAATAACCCATTCTCACTAAGTAATTATGTTGTGTCTTTCCAGACTTCGTGGAACATGCTTCTGTCATCTATTTCATAAAGCAACAGACAAGGCATAATGTGTTTTTCTGACTGTCCCCTTTGCCATTTCCCATCTGTATGAATATTTGCCACCTAAGTAGTGCCTCGGTCACCAGCACACTGCTGTGGGCTGAACTGTGATCCCCTCGAAAATCTGTTGAAGCCCTAACCCCTAATGTGATTGGACCTGAAGACTGGGCCTTTAGGAGGTACTCAAGATTAGATGAGGTCATGAGGTCTGTGTCCTAACCAGACAGGATTGGTGTGTGGTTAAGAGGAGGAAGAGGGAGAGCTCTCTCTCCCCCTCTGGGAGGACACAGCCACCTGCCCCCCAGGGAGGGCCCCTCACCAGACCTCACCATACGGACATCTGATCTGATTTCCAGCCTCAAGAGCTACAAGAAATAAATTTCTGTTGCGTAAACCACGCAGCCTGTGGTATTCTGTTACAGCGGCTGAGCTCTCTGAGACACACGCAGTACCTGTTCAGCTCCACGCTAAGTTGCTAGGTGCTTAAATAACAATAAAACCATTTAAGTTTGTAACCTCAGCAACAAGCATCTCAGAGAATCATGTCGTAAATAATATATCAGTTTTTCATGATGAAAATTCTTCATTCTGTAGTCATATTCTTAGCATCTACTTTTTCAATCATCAAGCCTATATGCTAACATGATTCTCACTTCATAAACTCACTTTGCTGGTGAGACGCTGGGAAAAAGCTGGAAGATGGCAAGGCCCTGAGCCGCCGAGGCGGGGACGCTGCAAGACACACACATACACTGCCTGTTCTTCAGGCAAAGCCCTCAGACCCATGCCTCTGGCCGCCTCGCTCTCATGCACACGTGTTGGACGAGGTTAGTTGTCGCTTTTGAACCTGAGTGGACCTGAGAGGGGACAGATATCAGCAGGACGCAGAAAGCCCTGAGAGATGAGCCCATCTCACAGAGAGAGAAGGCCCAGCCGAGACCACCCAGAGAGACGCACGCACAGCGCAGCAGAGAGAAGGGACGAGGAGCCTGCAGAACACAAGAACCCTCCTGGCACATCGGGCCGAGTCCCGGCCGCCTGAGGGCAGAGGGAGACAATGCCTTCCGAGGCTCTGCTTCCCACTGGAACACGCCGGGGACGGGGCGGGGGGGCCTCCGTGTGGTTGCTACGGTGTCTGTACATACAGTGGTTTCTTTTTTTTTTTTTTTTTTGAGATGTAGTCTCGCTCTGTCGCCCAGGCTGGAATGCAAAGATGTGATCTCGGCTCACTGCAACCTCTGCCTCCCGGGTTCAAACGATTCTCCTGCCTCAGCCTCCTGAGTAGCTGGGATGACAGGTGCCGGCCATGACGCCCAGCTAATTTTTGTATTTGTAGTAGAGACAGGGTTTCTCCACGTTGGCTGGTCTTGAACTCCTGTCCTCAGGTGATCCACCCACCTCGGCCTCCCAAAGTGCTGGGATTACAGGCGTGAGCCACTGCGCCAGGCTGTAAAGTTTTTGCACACTCTGTGACAAGAGGAGGAACTGCTACTAGCAACACCTGTCTCCATCCATCTCCTCAGGAACGTGTGCACTCATGAAGCACCAGCTGGATGACCATGGGCCCCGTCCACAGGACGCCGAGACACAAGCACAATGCCAGGGGTAACACTCGGAGGAGAAGGGTGACGCGGAGCCTACTCACACCTGGGTCCACTGCTGGGGTTATAAATGTGTTGACAGATAACTTTTTTTTTTCTTTTTTTGAGACGGAGTCCGGCTCTGTCGCCCAGCCTGGAGTGCAATGGTGTGATCTCCACTCACTGCAAGCTTCACCTCCCCAGTTCATGCCATTCTCCTGCCTCAGTCTCCTGAGTAGCTGGGACTACAGGTGCCGCCACCACACCCGGCTAATTTATTGTATTTTTAGTAGAGACGGGGTTTCACCGTGTTAGCCAGGATGGTCTCTATCTCCTGACCTCGTGATCTGCCCACCTCAGCCTCCCAAAGTGCTGCAATTACAGGCGTGGGCCACCGCGCCTGGCCCTGACAGATAATTTTTTATAGGAAAAAAATCACTGTGCTGAATATCCACTGTGGACCAGATCTTCCTCTGGGCACCTCCTTCAACATCTCTGGGACTCTCGGCATTTCAAAGGTCAGGCGAACTAGGGAAGTTTTCCCTCAAAGGGTAGAAGATTGTTCCTGTATTCTGTAACCTTTATTCTTTAAGTCAAAACTAAACACAGCTTGACTGCCAAACGCCAGACACTGCCGAGATGCCTGGAAGTTACTAGCCGTGCCTGAGTCTAACCGATGAGCAGCAGCAACAATACTTAATGCACCTGTAACTTCCAGACAACCTCCCAGAGTTCTCCTCTCCTGGCTGGGAGGGGTCGCTGTTGCAGGGGACACGGAGAAATCATGGTAGAAAGGACCAAGGAGATGGCCACAGGTAGACTCAAATTTCTGTGTATTCCACGTATTCGGATGCCACTCCCATTCTCAGGTGGCCACCGGCCACTCCTGTCCCCCAGCATTCTCCTGAAAGGGCCACAGTGACTTGTGGGTCGGCTGATCCCTCAGCAGCTGAGCCAAGCCCAGCTCCTCCCCACAGCACTAACGTCGAAGCCTCACTACTCAGAGATAGAGATACATGGGTGGGAGAAGCAGGTCCAAGCCCACACATGTGGGGATAGATTCAGGGGTAGTGGGGATGCTAGTGAAGAACTGCCCTGGACATGTGGCATGGGGACAAGTCCTGAAGCAGCCGGAGGCTCCTCAGGGCAAGGCGGGTGACAAGCAGAACGGGGCACATGGCGAGAGTCCACCCCAGGGTTCGTGACCCCAGGGTGGAGTGGCCGTGGAACTTGCTGTCTAAGCTGGGACACTATGGATAATTAACGATGTGAGGACAACAGGCACACCCTGGGGCTCAACTGGGCCAGGAGGGTGTTCGCTCACCCTGTGCAGGGTGCAGACCATGCCAGGGAGAACAAGTCAGGCAGAAAGGCCTATGCCCACCCGCCACCCTCAGTACCCAGTGCCGACGAGACCCGGCTGCCCTGTCACGGGATGGCATGGTTCTCCTTCACAGGGCTGCCTTGAAGTTGGAGAGGGGCTGTGGATACAACCCTTGGGGAAGGAAGGACCTGGCCCCCTAGACAAGCTGGACGGCAGCCCCTTCTCTCTCTGGAGCAGGCCCCGCCTGTCCCAGGCTGCCTCCCGAAGGTGCCCGCAGCACGGACCATGGGTGCCTCTCCTGCCAGCCTCTCCTGCGCTTCCTGTACTGGATGTGGGCACGCTAAGGACAGAGACGCCTTGCCAGGCTGCACACTCTTCACATCTTTATTGAACGTGTAATTTCCAAACTTGTCAAAGGCATAATTCAACAAATTATGCCTTTGATCAAATCGTTTTTTTCACATGTAACAAATCTTCTCTTTAAAATCTTTTATCTTCCAACCAGGAAAAATGATCTTATTTTTGTTCCCTTTCCAAGTCAAAAAAAAAAAATTACCTTTGTCACATGAGATGTGACAAAAATTGGCAGCCCTTTCCTGAGCTATTTTTACAGCACTTCACGATGTATCCCATTGAAAAGCACATGCAAAGTATAATTTCACTGTATGAAATGACAAGGTTATTTTCACGTCCATTAATAAAGGTTCATTTGATCCTCACCACCCAGGACAGGACAGACAGCAAAGGCCGTGAGTTCCACTTCACAGCTGCCTCTGGAGGCGACACGAATGGCTCAGAGCAGAGCCAGGTGGGACACAGGCTCCCCGGCAGGAGGCTGCACAGGGGCCCGGTATAGACCATCATCCGGCCAAAGCACACGCGGATCAGGTGCTGGCAGGCTCGGCCTCCACCAATAACACCATCTGTGAAACGTGCTGCTTTCAACTCAGCAGAAGTAACATGAACTTAAAGAAGTTAAAACCCTTCCTGCCTGCGGCAACCTGTCTTTGTTAAAATGTTTGCACTTAAGGCACACACACCATAACGTGCAAAGTTCACAACGGACCACCAACCCCAAGGGCAGCCAGCGATGTCCTTCAACTCTGCAGCCACAGCCGTGGGAAATTTTGATACCAAATGACGTGTGACATAATACTGTCTCCCAGGAAAAAGTGACTTATTTTATTGTCTCAATTGTAAACTTTTAATATGCCTTCCAAGAAGTCATCTGGTTCTGAAAGCCACAAAATAGAAAATAAAAACCACAGAAAAATGGGAAACATTTTGCCAAACAGGAGTAGAGGGTGGTTACTTAAACACATTCAGAGTAAGAATTTGAAAGTATATTCATCTAAGTGGTCTTTATCCTTGAGAATGACTAACTCATCTGAGTTGAGTGACAGAAAAACTATAAGGAAAGGCACTTGAAAATAAGTGAAAATATGTCACTAACAAATTTCTGAATGGGAACACAAATCACATTTGAAAGAAAGACTTACACAATCTTTATTCATAGAAAAATCAGTTTCTTCCCACTCTGGTTTGAAAATGGAGAACAATATTTAAAGGACTGGTTTAAAGATCAGGTGTGGTGGCTCACACCTGTAATCCCAGCACTTTGGAAGGCCAAGGCAGGTGGATCATTTGAGGTCAGGAGTTTGAGACCAGCCTGGCCAACATGGCAAAACCCTGTCTCTACTAAAAATACAAATTAAGAAAATGAGCCAGGAGTGGTGGCAGGCACCTGTAATCCAAGCTACTTGGGAGGCTGAGGCACGAGAATTATTTGAACCCAAGAGATGGAGGTTGCACTGAGCCAAGATAGCGCCACTGTACTCCCGCCTGGGTGACAGAGTGAGACCTTGTCTCAAAAACAAACAAATAAATATAATAAAAGATTGGTTTAGCCGGATGCGGTGGCTCAAGCCTGTAATCCCAGCACTTTGGGAGGCCGAGGTGGGCGGATCACAAGGTCAGAAGCTCGAGACCATCCTGGCTAACACGGTGAAACCCCGTCTCTACTAAAAAATACAAAAAACTAGCTGGGCGAGGTGGCGGGCGCCCGTAGTCCCAACTACTTGGGAGGCTGAGGCAGGAGAATGGTGTAAACCCGGGAGGCGGAGCTTGCAGTGAGCTGAGATCTGGCCACTGCACTCCAGCCTGGGCGACAGAGTGAGACTCCGTCTCAAAAAAAAAAAAAAAAAAATTGGTTTTAAAGAGGCAACTAATGATTTATTTGCCCAAAGGGTTCACACATCAGCCCTGGTTACCAAGGTAAAAGGTGGCAGAGAAAGTCTAAAATTCCATCTCCGGACTCCCAGCCTAACATCCCAGCATCCCTGCAGGAGTGAGCCACAGAACCCTCTCGTAGGTCCGGCTGCCAAGGCTTCCTTCTCAGGATATGTAATAAGGAGAAAGTTCTGTGGCTCTGCTGCTATTACAGCCATGGTGAATTACAAACAAATGTGCCACGGGACAAAAGCACGCGGCAGGTAAGGCACCATTAGGTAACTTGCAAAAACAACCCAGCAGTTTTCTTTAGGCTGTGCAAGTCTCAACCAAACCAGAAAAATCTGTGTCCTCCTTGGGACGGGGTGGGGTGGTCTCAGGCTTCAACGCAGCAGTGATGGGCCCAGCAACTCAGGCCAGTGGAGAGCACCGACCCTTCCCAAGTGGCTGTCGCTCCAGCAGAAGTGGTCCTCAGGGAACTAGCAGGCCAGGAGTCACGAGACTTCCAAAAAAGTGGGGAAATGTGGGGATGTATGTGTGGTCCTCTGTGTTCAAATGTTAGCAAGAAGCTCAAATTGTGTTGAGGCCGCTGAGTGCGCCCATGCAGCCACATCAGAGGAGCAGTCACCTGCCTGTCCCAGGACAGAAGTCTTAACTTTAGCAGGGGCAGGGGCTTCCTTGAGAATCTAACAAAATTGGGAAACACCTGCCTGGAAAGCAAATGTCATGCACACCAGAGATTGGTATATTGTTTCCAGGGATCAGAGTCTAGTTCTTAAGAACTCATAGTTTTAAAATGAAAGTAGTTTTAGGACCGGGTCCAGTGACTTATGCCTGCAATCCCAGCACTTTGGGGGGCGGAGGTGGGTGGATCATCTGAGGTCAGGAGTTCGAGACCAGCCTGGCCAACATGGTGAAACTCCATCTCTACCAAAAAAAAGAAAAAAAAAAAAAATATATATATATATATATATACACACACACAAAAAAAAAAATTAGCTGGGCATGGTGGCACAAATCCCAGCTACTCAGGAGTCTGAGGCAGGAGAATTGGTTGCACCTGGGAGGCAGAGGTTGCAGTGAGGCGAGATCAAGCCACTGCACTCCAGCCTGAGCAACAGAGTGAGACTCTGTCTCAAAAATAAAAAACAAAATATAAATAGTTTTAAAACTATGAGGAGGCCCTCAGAACTCTGGCTCTGGACACCAGGCTCCGGGGACAGGGCACTGCGGCTGCTCTCCCTGAATTCCCTTCCGAATCGCCAAGGGCAACCTCTTCACCATTGTGATTAACACTAATGACCTGGGGCCTCCGTGTTGGCCCAGCAGCTGTTTTCTGCGTGGCTTTTCCGTGCCAGGAATGTTCCAGGCACACGGGAGACGCTGGAACATGGACATGAACATGGCTGCACGGCATGTAGCAGGCAGTGGACGCCTCTTTCTGGGATGAGGGTGTTGATGGAGAGGGAAGAAAGGCCACTAGGAGCCCAGTGTGGCCCCGGGGAAGGCAGAGGCCAGCACGGGAGCCCGAGGGGCAGCCAGCCCGCAGGAGGCCCCAGGAAGCAGCCCACGGAAGGCCCCAGGGCTCCCAGAGGCTGCTGAACGGGCCGCCCCTCAGGCTGGACACGCAAGCACCCACCTGGCCAGGCCCTCACCTCGTCCATCCCGCCACCCCCTGCACATACACTGCCCCCCACGCCTCATCCACCCGCCACCCTGTGCGTGCACTGCCCTCAACCCCACTCTCTTTTTCTCAGCACCCTTGCCTGTGGTGCACCCCAACACTCACTGTGGTGGTTTCCTGTTCGCCTCCCCTGATTCCAAGGGAGCCCCAGAGGGATGGGACTTGGGTCTCTGTCCTGCCTGGCTCACTGGCATGTCTCTGAGCACATAGGGGCACTCACTAACTGCAGCTGGGATCACATAAGCCCCACGGAGTCGCTGAGGTTGAGGGCAAGGGCAGAGAGGGGCCCGAGGGAGGTGGGCCTGGGGATGATGGAGACCTTGGTAAGGGAACCCCCGGCAGTAGACAGAAGAGACAGGAGAAGGAAGGACTGGTCAGCTACACGGGGCAACCTGCTAAAAAAAAAACGGTAGCTGGGGCCGGGTGCGGTGGTTCACGCCTGTAATCCCAGCACTTTGGGAGACTGAGGTGGGCGATGGGCGGATCACGAGGTCAGGAGATCGAGACCATCCTAGCTAACACGGTGAAACCCCGTCTCTACTAAAAATACAAAAAAATTAGCTGGCCCTGGTGGCGGCGCCTGTAGTCCCAGCTACTTGGGAGGCTGAGGCAGGAGAATGGCGGGAACCCGGGAGGCGGAGCTTGCAGTGAGCCGAGATCACCCCACTGCACTCCAGCCTGGGCAACAGAGCGAGACTCCATCTCAAAAAAAAAAAAAAAAAAACGGTAGCTGGAAGTCAAAAAATGAGCAGGGTGACAGGTGGGAAATGTGGGGTCTAAAATAGTGCCAACAGCAGGACGGCGAGCAGCAGGGCAGATGGTGTCACTAAGAGAGGGAGAGAGGGCCGGGCGCGGTGGCTCAAGCCTGTAATCCCAGCACTTTGGGAGGCCGAGACGGGCGGATCACGAGGTCAGGAGATCGAGACCATCCTGGCTAACACGGTGAAACCCCGTCTCTACTAAAAATACAAAAAACTAGCCGGGCGAGGTGGCGGCGCCTGTAGTCCCAGCTACTCGGGAGGCTGAGGCAGGAGAATGGCGCAAACCCGGGAGGCGGAGCTTGCAGTGAGCTGAGATCCGGCCACTGCACTCCAGCCCGGGCGACAGAGCGAGACTCCGTCTCAAAAAAAAAAAAAAAAAAAAAAAGAGAGGGAGAGAGATGGGGCCTGAGCACACACGGGACTGGACTTCGGCAGAACGGGTCACTCACCCCAGCGGAGGAGGCAACGGCGGAGGCAGAAAGGCTCCTGGGCGTGGCAGCGGGCGTTCACGCCAGTGACCACCGCTCTCCCTGGGAGAGCAGGGCAAGGTCACCAACTCTCCACGAGCAGAGGAGGGTGGGGAGAGGGTTCCGGAAAGCCCAAGGTGAGACGCAGTCTCCTCAGGAAGCCCAGAAGCATGGACGGCGAGGCAGCCACAGATCCATGCACGCAACAAAGACGCCCGGTGCACTGAGTACCCAGGACCCACGAGCGCCGTGACTTGTCCCTCACTGCACAGACCCACCACGTGGGCACCATCATAGTCCCCACCTTGCAGATGGGGCATCAAGCGTACAGCGGGCAACCAACTTGCCAAGGCCACACAGCCAGCAGCTGAGACGGAACTTGAATGTGGGTCTGTGAGACTCCGACGCCTAACCCCGTTGCCTCTGGGATGTACTATTTTGTTCTTCTCAGATAATAATATCCAAGTGAAAGAGAAAATCATCCCTTATCTGATCTTCTTGAATTTCTATTGCTGTAAAACTTGCTTGCTATTGATTTTTATTGCAAATAAATAGCATTTTTACTGGCATTTAACTTGGTTAAAAAACATTTATAAGTCTGGGACTTAAGAATCTTTTATTAACCCTGTTTCTGTTGAACCTATGCTCCAAGCACCAAAGAACAATTTGTATTTTGGGTTTCAAGGTTTAATACATCTGTAAATAGAGGATTTCATGTGTAGTTAAGCAATTATGTATTTTTGTTCATGAATTCAACACAATTTTAACTAATTGTAAAGTGAGGACAGTGTTCTCATCCCTAGAAATTTAACTGACTATAGCCAAGCCTAATAATTTTTCCCCTAGGTTATTAAATACACTCCCTGGCAAGAAATAAAAGCAGCTCAAGATGCTTGTTCCTAATAAGCAGATATTCAATAGCTCCAAAAAGCGATGGAAATGATTCAACCTTTGTGTAGACACAAAGGTGAAGTTACGCATCTAGGCAGACGGCTTTAGAATGTCCAGGTGGAAGACACGAGGCCCTGAAGACAAGAAGGGTGCTTGGTGAACTCGTGGGATGAGCTGCCTGGTTCAACATTTGTTAATTATGAACACTTTACGAGTCTGTGCTACAGGCTTTGCCACCACACGGCTGGAGACAGATTATTAGTCTTGGATTCTATGCCTCAGGATTCACTTATTTCAAATACCTGAAGACCTTGGCAGCTAAAGCAGCTTAACTCAGTGCTCCTGTGGTGTAGACTCCAGCAGCTAACAACAGCAAGGCCCCACTGGATCGTCTAATCCTGGATTAGGGAAAGAAACTCCAAAATTACGTGGCATTTCTGAAGTTTTAAAACAGGGGCTGGCATAACTGAATTAAATAAATAAGTCCGTCTTTCAGAAGGGGCAACCTCACAGTTGAACACTGATGTTCACATTACACACCATTCGGTAATAAATAAAGAAGCAGACATGTATGCATGCATATAAACAGCTGGACTTTCTAGAAGGTTTAACACTCTAATATAGCACTGCTTGAAGTTCTCAGGAAGCAAAAATGTTTATTTTTCTCTTAGAAAAAACTTATAACTGTTTGTGTTGAAAGTAATTATCTACTGTCAGCAAGGAAAGCCTTCAGATCTTTCAATGTTTTCTATCTTGGAAACAAGAACGGTAAGGTAGAAAAACGCAGAAGCTTTGACAGGCAAAAGAACAAAACTAACAAGGAACATCTGGGCTGAATCATTGAAAAAAGATTATAAGACCATAACAAGACTGAGTTCTTGACCCACAGAACTCTGAAGAAAAATCAAATGCTCTACCTACACGGAGGCATGGAAGAGAAATGGGAGTGAAGCGTTCTGCCCAGGCCGGGATGCTCAGTCTCACAGAGATCCAGGGCCGTTTTACAACAGCGTTGTAAAGCTTTCTAATTCTACCTGAGCTCCACACCATGCTCAGTGTCAGGGTGCCGGTTTACCTCTCCTGGGACCCATGATGCCAGCAGGCTGGGACCCACGGGTAGCTGAGCAACAGAACTGGCAGGCCATAGGTTTGCTCTCTCCCCAGCCACCCCTACCCAGGGACTCAGCTATGTTAACAGCCAGGCATGACAAATGGACTGAGCGCTTCCCCATTCTTGGCTCTCCACCCAGATTACCTCACTCAGCCCTCACAATAGCTATGCAATGAGTACTGCTCTTACCCTCAGAGGAGAAAACTGAGGCAGAAGGAATTAAGCCACTTGCCCAAGGCCACATGGCTAAGAAGGGCAGGGAGGCTCTCACTCAGCATTCAGGCCACTGCCCAGAGAGTATCTAAGGAAAGTAAGCTTCCCGCTGAGGCTGCCCTGGTTTCTCTCGGAACTTAAACTACCTGAATTGGTGTTGCCCACTTTACAACTCTGAAGAGGAAATGGAACTAGCTCTCCATCCATGCTGTTAAAAAATACTCTTATTTGAGATGAGATTTGCTCTTGTTACCCAGGCTGGAGTGTAATGGTGCGATCTCAGCTCACTGCAACCTCCGCCTTCTGGGCTCAAGCAATTCTCCTGCCTCAGCCTTCTGAGTAGCTGGGATTACAGGCACCCACTACCACGCCTGGCTAATTTTCTGTATTTTTAGTAGAGACGGGGCTTCACCATGTTGGCCAGGTTGGTCTTGAACTCCTGACATCAGGTGATCCACCCGCCTCGGCCTCCCAAAGTGCTAGGATTACAGGTGTGAGCCACCGTGCCCGGCCTAAAAGTCCTTTTAAAGCGTTACATCGGCCGGGCGCGGTGGCTCACGCCTGTAATCCCAGCACTTTGGGAGGCTGAGGCAGGCAGATCACAAGGTCAGGAGTTCGAGACCAGCCTGGCCAATATGGTGAAACCCCTTCTCCACTAAAAATACAAAAATTAACCGGGAGTGATGGCGGACGCCTGTAGTCCCAGCTACTCGGGAGGCTGAGGCAGGAGAATCGCTTGAACCTGGAAGGCGGAGGTTGTGGTGAGCCGAGATCGGGCCACTGCACTCCAGCCTGGGAGACAGAGCGAGACTCCATCTCCAAAAAATAAATAAATAAATAAATAAATAAAAAATAAAGTGTTACATCATGGAGGTCCAACTACCTCACGGCACAGGCACTACCCCATGACTCACATGCTACCCCACAGCACATACACTACTCCACAGTACATACGCCACTCCACGGCACACACATTACCCCACGGCTCCCACAGCACATACACCACCCCATGGAATATACACTACCCCACAGCACAAACACTACTCCACATTATGTACGCTACTCCATGGCACACATGGCACATACACCACTCCCGGCACACAGGCTCTCTCCCCACCCCCACGACCCCCACAGCACCTACACCACCCCATAGTGCATACACCACCCCACGGCACATACACCACCCCACGGCACCACACGCTCTCCCCTGCGCCCCCCACGCACGTACATCACCCCATGGAGCATACAGCACCCCATACACACAAGCACCTCCTTATAGTATACAAACATGGCCCCATTTACAAATACAAAATATCTCTGCATGGCTCCTGTCCATCCAAACACCCAAACAACTAGTAACCCACAGGGTGGAGTACTCTGGCCTAATCGTTCATCTGTTCTCTCACTCATTTGCCTCTGCTATCTCTCTGGAGTTAACCCACAATAAAATGCCTACAGCAATGTTTTCCAAGGACTTCTTTTTTTTTTTTTTTTTTTTTTTTTTTTTTTTGTTGAGACAGAGTCTTGCTTTGTCACCCAGACTGGAGTGCAGTGGCCGGATCTCAGCTCATTGCAAGCTCTGCCTCCCGGGTTCACGCCATTCTCCTGCCTCAGCCTCCCAAGTAGCTGGGACTACAGACGCCCGCCACCTCGCCCGGCTAGGTTTTTGGGTTTTTTTTAGTAGAGACGGGGTTTCACCGTGTTAGCCAGGATGGTCTCGATCTCCTGACCTTGTGATCCACCCGTCTCGGCCTCCCAAAGTGCTGGGATTACAGGCTTGAGCCACCGCGCCCGGCCCAAGGACTTCTTTATCTTTTAGCCACCCTCACACATCAGAAGGAGCTGGAAAGCTTTCTTAGTCCCAGGAATTGACTATGTGAACACCAAGAGGGAGCAGGGTCTGTTTATCTATCCTTTTTTATAAAGTAAGTCACGTAAGGAAACCATGAGGAAATATGAGTATTCAATCCCAGACTCCTTTTTCTGTAGCACAAGGAAATATAATTTAGTCCCACATAGTGGACGATAACGAAATAACAAGAAAACAGATCATGACTGTTTCTGGAAAAAGTCGAATTAGTTTAATACCATAGACATGAACTTAAAATTATAGAGATGAATGGTTTTGTGTGTAAATATGGGTGAGGTAGCCAGACGAATACACTGCAAAAAACACATGCGGAATGAGAAAAACAGAAATAATACTATCCCACAACTTGTATTTCCAAGATGTTATCAAATAACGTACATGCTGGAAAAGTTCACTAAAGAATATTGACCCCTTAGATTAAGAGAAAATGTGATGCCACTGGCGTAATAATCCAACAAAAGGGAATTAAAAATGTAAGCTACGCACTTATATAAATCTATATAACAGAAAACAGCTGAAGGCCTGGAGAAAGGAAGGGCGTCAAAGCATCAAAATTGGACGTCTGTCTGTCCCCCTCCCAGGATGAAGGGGTCAGGAACTGGCTGGGAAGGTGAGATTCTCCACAGGGTGGGCCGAGCTGGCCCATCCATCTCTCATTTCTATGGAAAGAGGCTGCACATTAGCACCACAATGTGACCCTCCTTTTTAACACTGAGTGTTAGAAGGGAACGGAATGAACTGGGAACACCGCGGGCACAGGTAAAGTGAATGTTAGTCCCTTCCCTCTTCCATTTCCCTCGGAGGAAACAAGGCAGGAAAATAAGTTATCTAGGGACCCACATTTCTAAGCGACACAACTGAGAACAGAAGCTTCCGCCCAATAAAGCACGTCTCTCACACAGCAGGTTACCCACAGTCACTGTGATTGGGTCTTCTATAACGTTACCACAGTGAAACACAGGTTTACCACTCACATTAGGATTTGAATTGGGGGCTGGAGCACCAGTGAAGGGGTAACACAAGGTTCCTGCAGCTAAGCCTTTCCAGATCTAGCATCGGAATCATCAGAATCACCAGGGGTGAGTTCTCTCCACTTAAGTAAAGCAGGCTGACCTTCCTAAGGCTTCCCCGACATCAGGAAACAATGTAAGGTGCACTCAAGTCCCCCTTGACTCTCCGAGGTTTTTGGTTAGTATATAAATCCGGGGGAAAGCATTGATCTGGCATCCTCCGCTGAAAAGAAACCTATCTTTGGCCAAGGTCTCCTATTTAAAGAAAGCTCATAAATATGAAAGGCTGCCTGAGGTAATTCCTATGCCGGGAAAGAACAAAGTTCCCATAATACTGCCCTCTCTAGTACCAAACCCGGTGCATGCGACTTCTCGAACCTGTGACTGACCACTGACCGCCAGCCTCTATGGAACAATGATGCCTCTTGTGCAAGACAGTGGCAGGAAACGCTGTGCTTGGGACAGTTTTCTTCCTCTTCTACACACACATATACACTTTTTTTTTTTTTAGACGGAGTCTCACTCTGTCACCCAGGTTGGAGTGCAGTGGCTCCATCTCGGCTCACTGCTGCAACCTCCGACTCCCGGGTTCAAGCGATTCTCCTGCCTCAGCCTCCTGAGTAGCTGGGATCACAGGCGTCCACCACCACGCCCGGCTAATTTTTGTATTTTTTAGTAGAGACGGAGTTTCACCATGTTGGTCAGGCTGGTCTCAAACTCCTAACCTCGTGATCCGCCCGCCTCGGCCTCCCAAAGTGCTGGGATTACAGGAGTGAGCCACCGCGCCCGGCCACACACCCCTTTTTACACCTAACGCCAGGGATTCCGGTTTCCCCTCCTCTGGTGTAAAACAAAATCAACTTTTCTCCTTCCGAATCTTCCCTCCTGAGCTCTTCACTGGCTTATCACTGAAGGGGCAGATTCCGGAGGAACCCAAGAAGACCCGAACTTCTGATCTAATCGGTTACTTTAAGGTAAAAAATAAAAAGATTCCAACTCCGCTTCTGAATCCCCCGGGGTGTTAAAGAACAAACACAGTTGCTAGCTTTTTCTGCAGAAGTGTAACGCTTCCTCCCAATCTCTTAATCTTCCCGCAGACACGGCTGCGCGGAAGCCGCATCTGAAGGTTCCTCCCCGGACCCGGGCCCCGGTGGGGTCGAAGTTGGCTCTCTCCGGGCGCCCGGTCCGCCGGGACGGCTCGAACCCCAGCCAGTCTCTCCGAGGAACCCCCAGGGCGCTGCGGGCGGGAAGGGGGCGCGAGGCGGCCGCGGCAGGAGAGCAGGTGGCGGCCTCAGGCGGGGGCCGTGCGCTGTGCCCACCTAGACCCCCTCGGAAGCCCCAGGGTCTCAACTCCGAGGCCCCTCCCCAGCATCCCGCCTGACCCCGGGGGCGGTCAGCGTCCCAGACATGGGAGCCCTCCCAGGATCCCGGGGCTGGACCGGCCACAGGGTCGGGGCTGCGGGGCCGCCCCGCGTCTGTCTGGTACCCGGGTCCCCCAGCCCGCGCCGGGAGCACTCACGTATCTGTGCACGAGCGTCCGCACGAGGCTGCAGTCCATGGCTCCTCCGGCCGCTCCGGCTCCGCCGCTCAGCGCCCCCGCGCCCGGCTCGGCGCGCCCATGGGCTCCGGGGTCCGAGTGCGGCCGCGCCCCCTGCTCCGGTCACGGCCTGGGCGCGCCGGGCGGTGCAGGGGGCGGCCGCGGCCCCTCCGCGCTCATGCCCGGCCCGGCCGGCGAATGCTGGGTCCGCGGCCCCGCGCGTCGGCGGCTGCTCCGCGGGCGGCGAGGCTGCTGCTCGGGGCCGCGCGCGAGCTCTGGCGCCTTCTCTCTCCCCGTCGGTCCGCCCGCTGGGTTGGGCTCGACTGAGGCACTCCGGCCGCAGCGGAGCCTGCGCTCTCCTCTTCCCGAGTCTCCTCCTCCCCGGCCCGCCGCCCTCTGGAGCCTCCGGGCCCCGCTGGCTCCTGCCCCTGCTCCCGGCGCGCACGTCACCGGCGCGAGTGAGCATGCGCCCCGCGGCCGCAGCCCCCGCCCGCCCCGCGCCCACAGCCCCCGCCCGCCCCGCGCCCACACCCGCGCTCGCACCCGCGCGCCAGCCCTGCCCCCTCACGCCTCGGCCCGGGCCCCTCAGACCCTGGGGGCAGAGGACAGAGGTCAGAGGCCGCGGGGAGGAACCCCTGTTGCTTCCGCCTCCCGGGGCGCAGGCGCGGGGCGCGGCGGGAAAGGGGCTCGGCACTGGGGGAACCCGGAGTCTCGGTCAGGGTACCAGGGCTTCCTTCCCGGGTTCCTGCGGGAAAACTTTTCTCCTCCTCCCGGAAGCCTCGATGGGGCAGTGAGATCGCGGGGCGAGGTGGAAGTGTGGGAGGGGGCGCGGGGAGGGAGCGGGAGTCCGGCCGGGTGGGAGATCTGAGCCGAGGCTGGGTTTCGCCCCGGAACGTGGCGCCGCCCACCCGCCGGCTTTTCCTGCTCTGCAGGTGGCTGCCCCGGTTCCGAAACCCGGTGGCTCCCAGGGCCCGGCCTCTGGCCCTCTGGCCCCGAAGCTGCGACAGCGGAAGACACTTAGGTGGCCTGAGGGGTTGGTGAACCACAGAAGAGTTCAGCTTCGCCTGGTCTCCAGCTCCCCGTGGCGTGTCCTTCATGCTGCTGGCTTTGAACTGGGCTGAGGAGTATTTGCCACACAAACGCTACCATTTGCATCCCAGAGAATGCCTCTGTTTTCTCTAGGGTGACCTGCCCCGGGGAACAAGCACTTTGTTCTCTAAATCCACCCAGCCTTGACTTAATTGAGATACTTGGTTTCCAACTTCCTGTCTTACTGCCATAGATAATCACTGATGAAACCAAACAGACAACACCTTTTGGTGGCCTGTGGAGAACGCTGCCCCGTCTGGGTCTTAGGAACGCAGTTGAATATGAATGTTCTCCCGAGTGCTTGCGGAAAAGAAATGGTGTTAGCCACCTTTTAGACGAATAGAAATGAGTACTAGTGAACAGTAATCATAGTGACTGAACAGTAAACGGCTCCCACTTCTTGTCCAAATCACCGATTCTCCATTTTCCAGCCCGTCCTGCTGCAGCCTGCCCTGAGCTCCGGAAGCTGGTGGTGCCCCTCAGTGGATCTTCACCCACAGGAGCACCTGCTGCAGACCAGGTAGGAGAGAGGCAGGGGCCTGCTCCCCTCTCCTTCCC
This sequence comes from Macaca nemestrina, assembly GCF_043159975.1. NCBI lineage: Eukaryota > Metazoa > Chordata > Mammalia > Primates > Cercopithecidae > Macaca > Macaca nemestrina. The sequence goes on from NC_092140.1 coordinate 1,502,886, forward strand.
GCCTGCCCCTACATCCTCCAGTGTTGGTTTACCTCTGCGGCCAAGATTCTTCTTCCCGGGTGCCCGTTCCATTGCATAACTCCTCCAGGCTCTACGAACAGAACTTATCGCCTCCCCCGAGCCTCTTAGGGTGAAACATGTTGTCGGTCTGCCACTGTTTCTGGTCCCTAAATAGCAGCACCCTTTTGAAGGGTCCTTGAACCATGACCTCACCGCAACAAACAGTCCCTTCATCAAACTTCCTTCCAAATCCCCTCCTAAGAACACCTTCATTTTCCTGCAAGAACTCTGACTGCTGGAGCCGGATTTTGACTAAGCTTCTACCTTGTAAACTGTGACTGTGGGATTGGGGTGGAGGCGCAAACAGAGGTTGTAGAAGGCACTGTATCAAGGCTGCCTGCCTGTCAGGAGTGTCTGCTTTATTCAGTGGTAAATGCGAATTATTTTTCATTCTGTAGCGAATACTACAGGGCAGCAGCCATGCCCTCTTTATCCTTGCTGGCTCAGGTATCCACCCTCTGTGTGGCTGAGGGTAAACTGTGTCTCTTTTGAGAAAATCTTGGTAGCTCCATTTCTCTTTCCAACGATTGGCTTCAAACAAGCTCAAGTCAATGAGTCCCAACAGGAAGCCTGCTGGGGGTTGTCTGGCCAAGGTTTTCTCACTCCTACAGGAACATAAACAGGAAATGCTCCTTTTTCCCTGGCGGATGTTGCGTTCCCTGTCTGGATGCAATGCCTGGTGCTCCACAGCCCTTTGCACCCTCGAGAGAAGGTGGCCGGAAGAGCATCTTCACTCTGGCCACCTGGGAAGATGAGAAGAGCAGGAGTCCTCGGCACAATCAGACAATTCACCAAAACCCTGCTGCCCTCACCTGGAATTTCCTGCTATGAGAGATGTCTTCATTTAAACCACATGAGCTGGATTTTCTAACACATGTCAGCATCTTCGTGGTAAATCTAAGGAAAAAAAAATCAGAACTATTAAAAAACAAAGTCCAACTCACCCCGTGCTATGGTTTGAAAGTATCCTCCCAAATTCACATGTAGAAATCTAATCCCAAATACCTAATCACTAATCCCAAATATCAAGAGGTGGGGGCCTTGGGAGGTGATTAGGAATGGGATTAGTGCCCTTTAAAACAGGTTTTTGGGAGCCTGCTTGCCCTTTCTGCCATATGAAGACGCTTAGAAGAGGCCTTCTATGAGGGAGAGAACTTTTCTCAGATGCCAGATCTGCTGGGACCTTGATCTTGGATTTCTCAGCCTTCAGAACTGTGGGAAGCAAACTTCTGTGTGTATGAATAGCCATCTAAAGGATTTTGTTACAGCAGCCTGAGCAGACTAAGACACCCTGTGAGTCAGTTATTTTTGGCTGTGTCATGAGTGACCGCGAGTGCAGGAGCTGAAACAACAGTGAGTGGGTTACCATCTCTCGGGACCCTGTGGAATTGGCGACATGGTGCTTCTGCTCCACCTGGTGTTGGCTGGGATTCTCCTGCAGCTGCATTCTTCTGGGGGCTCAGCTGGGGCTGGAAGGTTCCTGTGGCTCTAATCACATAGCTGGGATCTTAGCTGGGGTGGTAAAACACTGGGGACAGGCCGGCCTTGCTGTCTGTCTCTCTGGCTTCTCATCATTCAGTGGTCTAGCCTGAGTGTTTACATGGCAGCCCAGGAGGGTCAGTGTGGACACTATACAGCCTGTAAGGCCTGGCTTTGGAAGTCCGAGAATATGACTTCTACCTTGTTCTGTTGGTGAATATAAATTCCAAGTCCACTAGATTCAAGACATAAGGACATAGATTTCACTTCTTAATGGGAGGATCCCATGTACAACAGGGATCCTTATGAGGGATTATGAGAACTCCTCCTAATCCTTATGAGGGATTATCATACAGGGAATTTATGGGGGATTATCTTTGGAAGTAATCTACCATAGACTGACTAAATGATAATGTAATGTGTTGGTGCCCATCACAGTGACTTCAAAAGTGAAATGACTGCCAAAAACTCCACGGCCTCCAAGTTTCTTCCTTCACATCCAAGCAAGAGAGACTTCACAGTGATGGACCAGCTAAGTCATGTGCCCACTCCTGCCCAGTCCATCACGCGGGTAGCAGAGTCCCTGAGATGATCGGCTTAGGCCCGAGGTCAGTGCACATCACCAAACTAGTAAGTGTCCAAGGTGAATGAAATTGTCTTAGCCTCAGGTAACCAGGACCTACCCCTGACCCACTACCAGCACAGCTGCTTCACAGTGCTGGAGGGATGGAATGAATGAGGAGGAGGTAACAGTTAGGAGGCCAACCCCAAGACTTGAAATTGTGGGTTTGCAAATGGGTGCTTCAGGCGACACCCTGGCCACACCCTCACCTGGTACACACAGACTCATAAACACCCATCTTCCGTTCCTCCCTCCGCCTTTCTTTCCAAAGAAATCTTGGATTCATTGGCCCTTAAGTGAAAAAAACTGGAGGGAAATAAGGGCGTGGGGGCAAAAAAATGAGGTCTTCCTGTAAAGACAGTTCAAAAGAATTATTGCACCGAGACCCGAAACGACAAACCTAAAGCCAGAGCTGATTGCTGTAGACACAGAACCAGGAAGTGTGAATTTTTAATGGGTGTCATTTTGGTGCTAGAAAGAGCTGTTACCTGAAGGTAGTGACTCAAGCCGGGCCTCCGAGGGCAAACAGCCTTGCTCCTCCAAGTTATTGGCCCATGCTGTCCACGCGTCTCTTGAGTTGCTATCCCCACAGGTCCAGAATTACGTAGGTGACCATCTCCCCAGGGATTGGTCCTAAAGTTCTTTTTTTTTTTTTTTTTTTTTTTTTTTGAGACAGAGTCTCGCTCTGTCTCCCAGGCTGGAGAGCAATGGTGCAATCTCAGCTCAATGCAACCTCCGCTCCCCAGGTTCAGGCGATTCTACTGCCTCAGCCTCTCCAGTAGCTGGGATTACAGGCACCCGCCACCACACCTGGCTAATTTTTGTATTTTTGATAGAGATGGGGTTTTGCCATGTTGCCCAGGCTGATCTTGAACTCCTGACCTCAGGTGATCCACCTGCCTCGGCCTCCCAAAGTGCTGGGATTACAGGCATGAGCCACCACGCCCAGCCCCTAGAGTTCTTCAATGGCAGAAACTTCACTTTCTGCCCCTCCACAGGCCGTTCTCTAACCTCCCTGGTCCCTTGTTCTGGAATCTTCTGCCCCACCCCGTGTTTGGCCCCCTCTTAGTCACTCTCAGATGCCATCTCTCCCTACACCTGCCTGGGTTCCGGCTTGGTTATCATTAATCACTCCCCCCTTAGCATTCCTAATGGCACCACTTAGTAAAGCTTAGTTATTTTTCCACAGCAGTATTTCTAAACCCTGGTTATAGATTAAACTCACTTAGGGAATTTTTTTTAACCAATAGCACTTCCCCAGGCTGGGCATGGTGGCTCACAACTGTACTTCCAGCACTTTGAGAGGCCAAGGTGGGACGATTAGGCAACCTAGCAAGACCCCATCTCTACAAAAAAACACACAAAAAATAAAATTAGCTGGGTATGGTGGCCCACACCTGTAGTCCCAGCTACTCAGGAAGCTGAGGTAGGAGGATTGCTTGAGCCCAAGAGGCTGAGGCTGCAATGAGTTCTGATCATGCCACTGTACTGCAGCCTGGGTGACAGAGTGAGACTGTCTCAAATAATACTATTAATAAAATAGTACTTCCCCAGGCAGTGTTTCTCCCAGACACTTTGACTCAGTTGGTTTGGAGTGGGATCCAAGCTTTTGTAAAAAGCTCCCAGCATAGCAGGTTTCAGACTTATTCATCTAAATGTCTGTCTCCCACCTGAATGTGAACCGGTTGGATGATCAGTTACCATCAGTTATCGGTCTTTCTCTCCTTAGGCATAGCGTGGTGCTCAACAGATGCTAAAAGAATTAGTTATACATAAACTGCTATTTTAGCCGATGAGCGTTAACAGAATAAAGGAAGAGCGTAAGGCGTGAGCACTCGCAGAGTGAAAAGTGCCCCGGGCAAGGCCATCCATCCCGCATGACTCCTGTCACTGTGAAGGAGAGCTGTGGAGAGTGAGGTCCTGCTCAAAAGCCCCCGAGATCATCTGCCATGCTCTGCCAGGTCACTTGTCCTGGAACGTGACATAGAACATTGTCTCCTGTTCCAGGAAAGGGCCACATATGCAACACGGCCCCCAAATGCCGAAGGAGCCGAGAAACCAAGGAATAAGCCAGATCGATCACATTTGTTAGTAAAGGGTGTTTTATTGGGGGAATTTACAGACAGAAGCATGGTCTTGGGTGGCTGGAGGATAGGTAGGTCTCTGTACCTGTCACCCCAGACCCAGGGCTTCTGTGCCCTGGGGAAGAGGTGTAAGTGCTCTTTGCAAGACAATTAAAGGCAGCCCTTCAGAACAGGCAGAGTGGTAGGTGTGTCATGGCCCATAATCTGTGTAATCACATCAAGGCTGACATGTTCACACACTAGGGACAGGAAATCACATAGGAATTGGGAGGCGCTCAGGAGACTGGCGCTGGTCTGAAGTCAGCATGGTGGATCAGCACCCAAGATGGAGTTGCCACTGACTGGACCCACATCTCCCCGGGCCCAGGAGGAGTTTGCGGGGCAGGGCCTCTGATTATTTTTGAAAATCTAGTTTAATTTGGTCATTACGTTGGTGTCAAAAATGGAATACATTAAATTTCATTGTACTTCTTAATAAAAAATGAATAGCATGAGTGCCAATCTCAAAGCATAACAACATTTAATCTTCCACACAATGCTGGTGTGAGCTCTGCCATGAAAACTTGCACCACATCCCGGGATTCCAGGATGTGCCTGGGTTTAGCTGTCAGGGGATCTCCTATTTGTCACTTTCACACCCATCCTGAGACGCCATGCTTCTTGAATTCTGCACCTTTGAGACTTGTCTCCTCTGTCACTTGAAGTCTTTTTCTTAAAGTTTCTTCCTTCAGGTGTTCAGATGCAGGTCAGGAGCGAGACTGGATGAGCGTGGTCTCCAGGTCTTTTCTCCTCAACAATGAGCGATCATCGGCTCCGTTTCACGCCTAACAATGGGTAATCGTGCAAAGTGGTTGCTTGTCCCAAAGCGAGCCTAATCAGGATTAATTTTGCTTCTCAATATCCCATTTACTTTTTATTTCTCAGTGAGAATACAGGAAAGGAAAGTATGCTAAGAATTCTTTTCTTATTTATTTTGTACACTCCCTTCTCCTTTGTTCTATTTCTCTAAAGGATCAGCGATTTTAATTCCAGTTTTCTTCCAGAAAAAAACAACTAAGTTCCTCGTAGTTCTTAAAATTACCAATAAAGTAGTGAAAGCAATTTGTTGGAATCCTTTGTCTGAACAGTAACTTTAACATAGACTATTACAGCTCCTCTCCAACAAAGTAAAGATGATAGGGTATCTGAAATAAGAGGTGGATGATAATTAGAAATTTAGCATTAGTCAAAGTAATTTGCACCTTTGCTCAAGCAAGTTGCTTGAATATTACATAACATCACTTTAATGAATGTTCAACTTATGAAAACCAAACTTTTTACTTTTAAAGGTAAAACTAAACTGTTTACTTTCTAGAAAACTGAAAACTCACCCCTTTAGTCTTGCTGTGTCCCCAGGCTGGAGGGCAATGATGCGGTCTCGGCTCCTTGCAACCTCTGCCTCCCAGGTTCAAGCAGTTCTCCTGCCTCAGCCTCCTGAGTAGCTGGGATTATAGGCGCCCGCCTCCACACCTGGCTAATTTTTGTATTTTTAGTAGAGACAGGGTTTCACCATGTTGGCCAGGCTGATCTCGAATTCCTGACCTCATGATCCGCCCACCTCAGCCTCCCAAAGTGCTGGGATTACAGGCGTGAGGCACCGCACCCGGCCACCCCTTCACTTTTTCAAACAGAAAGATAAAATGGTTTCTCTTAAAATAGTTTTCAGCTATTGTAACTTATAAGAATACTTAAATATTCTTAGACAACTGGAAATTAGCTCAGTCTGCTCAAAAAGCCAAATAAGTGTGTAAAAAATGTAATGGTTTTGTATGCTACTAAGTGAAGCCAGCCTAAAAGGGGCAAATACTGTAAGATTCCACTGATATGAGGTCCCCAGAAAGGTAAAATCCATAGAGACAGAAAGTATGATAGAATGGGGCTAGAAGCCCCTTGACAGGGGCTGGGGTAAGGGAGGATTGGACAGTAAGTATTTAATGGGGACAGAGTTTCAGTTTGGGATGATATAAAAGTCCTGGAATGGATGGCAGTGCTTGTACCACAGTGTGAATGTCTGATACTTCATGCCACTGAACCGTGCACTTAAAATGGTTAAAAATTTAAAAAAGAAAAAGAAAAAAATAGTGTTTCCAGAACCAGAGATAACTTTTTATGTTAATATTCAATTATTCTGAGTTCCATTTCAGAAGACAGAGCTCATGAAGAAGAAAGCTCTTAAAAAAGAAAACCAGTCAGGCGTTCAAGACCAGCCTGATCAACATAGTGAAACCATGTCTCTACTAAAAGTACAAATATATATATATATATATATATATATATATATATTTTTTTTAAGCCGGGTGTGGTAGCGTGTACCTGTAATCCCAGTTACTCAGGAGGCTGAGGCATGAGAATGTCTTGAACCTGAGAGGCAGAGGTTCAGTGAGCCAGGATCGCCCCACTGCACTCCGGCCTGGGCGACAGAGCGAGACTCCGTCTCAAAAAAAAAAAAAAACACACACAGCCAGGCGTGGTAGCTCACATCTGAAATCCCAGCGCTTTGCAAGGCCAAGGCAGGCAGATCACTTGAGCCCAGGAATTTGAAACCACCCTCGGCAGCATAGGAAGACCCTGGTCTCTACAAAAAATAAAAAATTAGCTGGACATGTTGGCTCACACCTGTGGTGCCCGCTACGCAGCAGGCTGAGGTGGGAGGATCACCTGAGCCCAGAAGGTTGAGGCTGCAGTGAGCTGTGATCGTGCCACTGCACTCCAGCCTGGGCTACAGAGCAAGACCCTGTCTCAACAACAAAAACAAAACAACATCGATGAGACCAGTTTCTGCCTTAGTGACACACGTGAAGAAAAACTCTGATGCCGCCGTGGTTGTGTTGGCAGCTCACAACGTCACCACGTTGAATGTCGTCATACAGGCTGCACCAGTGCATGCTTCAGCTTGGATCACTTTAAGGAGGAGATGGAAGCTGAGGCTGGAGACCTGGCCGTGTGCCAGGAATCTCACACCCACCCCTGTGTACTTCTGTAAACGGACGGCAGCACGAGTGCGGGGCTCCACTGCTCCGGTTTTTCTGATGAGGAAACCTAAGTCTAAAATCCCACTACTTGAAGACGGTGAAGGCAGGAATCATCCCCGGGCCAGCTAGATCCCAAGGCCACCACAGGCTTGTGGCTGGATCATCTGTCTCCTAATCACGGCCATTCCCAGCCCCGTCCCTGCAGTCTGCTGGCCTGACCCACCGCAGGACAGCTGGAACCCACAGTGGGTGTCGTTGGTCTCTGGCACACACCTGCTTCTCCCTCACTCCCCCACTTCCCCCCCAAGGCCCATCTTGCTAAGGTGGAATGAAGGAATTGAAAACACCGGCTCTGCAGGCAGGGGCGGGCACGGTGCATCCTGCAGCAATGCCTTAGCCTGCCGAGGCCCCTCCTTGCCTGTCTGTGAACTGGGCACAATCACGCCACCTCCTTTTTGGATCCACAGAAAACGACTTTGCCTGAGGCCAGGCACTAGGGGCCACCTTCCCCAAGCACACTCCTCTCACCCGTCCTGCTGGGTCTCCCTGATTTTCCCTGCCTCGTCCAGGGTCCAGGTCCACCTCTTCCTCCAGCTGGAGGGAAGATGGTCTGGTAGGCGTGGTTAGTATCAAGGAGCAGAGAGACCCCAGCTGAATGACAGAATCTGTATAAAGTGGCCGGCAGGCTGCCCAGTGCACAGTCTGCTCAGCAAGGGTTTTTCCTTTCTGCTTGGTCCCCGCCGTCGGATGCACAGAACCCGTATTCTCCTGGTCGCTGCAGTCCAGCGGCAGGTTCCTGATAGCTCGCACCCCCGCTGAGGTTCCACGCAGCTCGGATCAGCGGCTCATCACAGGGTGCATCACAGGGCCCTCCCTCCAGACCTGCTGGGTCCATCTTCAGGAAAGAGGCCCAGGCACGTGTATCTTTCAGAGGCTGACACCCTGGGTAAGAGTCTCTGCGTTGAGCAACCCAGGACGCCTCTGGTGAGTTCATCCTAACAAGGTCCCGGGATGCACGGATATTCAGGACCACCTGGAGATAGGCCTCAAACCTGGGTTCAGCTCTCAGACCACTCGAGACTGCTGCAGGAGGCTCTCATCTTCTTTGTAGATAATATTTCAATGGGTCAGAAATAACCTTCTGATTGGGAATGGAAGAAGAAAGGTATCGAATGGTTGGTTTTATTCTGTGTAATCCTACAGGGGTACACCAAGAGTTTATTTTCTGTATTACAATGAAACTTTGTAAAAACTTTAATGTTAGCCAAAGAAATGCATTTGCCTTTTTTTTTTTTTTTTTTTTTTATTGGAGTCTCGCTGTGTCGCTCGGGCTAGAATGCAGTGGCATGATCTCAGCTCACTGCAATCTCCACTTTCTGGGTTTAAGTGATTCTCCTGCTTCAGCCTCCCGAGTAGCTGGGATTACAGGCATGCACCACCACACCCGGTAATGTTGTGTTTTCAGTAGAGACAGGGCTTCACCATGTTGTCAGGCTGGTCTCGAACTCCCGACCTCAGGTGATCCACACGCCTTGGCCTCTCAAAGTGCTGGGATTACAGGCATGAGCCATGTGGCCAGCCACATTTACATAGTTTTAAAAGAAAATAGCGCTACCCAGCCATAAGAATAACCCGATGTCCTTGCCATCGCCCACTCCGGAATCCCCTGCAGAGAATCACTCATAGCTCTTTGCTCCTCTACCTTTATTGTGTCCATATTTCCAAATCATATGCTTATAGCATAATTTTGAAAATGTCAACAGCACCAGTTACATGGGAAGATAAATATTTAGCTCATTCGTGCTCCTACCTCTAACTCTCTCTACTGCATGTGTCCCCGCAGAGGCTACACGGGTCTCCATTCAATCCCTGCCTGTGATGGTAACAAGATTACATGACTGCATGTCAGTGCGTGTGCTACATGCTACATGCCACCCCTGTGTTCATGCATTTTCACTGCATCTTCTTTCTTATACGACCTTTTTTCCTTGAAGATAATCATCGCCTCCCTCTTTCATTTTCTTAGCTTTCTTTTTTGAGACAGAGTCTCGCTTTGTTGCCCAGGCTGGAGTGCAGTGGCGCCATCTCAGCTCACTGCAACCTCTGCCTCCCTGGTTCAAGTGATTCTCCTGCCTCAGCCTCCTGAGTAGCTGGGATTACAGGGGCCCACCACCATGCCCAGCTAATTTTTGTATTTTTTGTAGAGACGGGGTTTCACCATGTTGGCCAGGTTGGTCTCGAACTCCTGACCTCAAGTGATCCTCCTGCCTCAGCCTCCCAAAGTGCTGGGATTACAGGCATGAGCCACTGTGCCCAGCCTCATTTCCTTAGCTTTCTGTATACTTTCTACTAGTTCACAGCCATACACTCATATTTGTCAGTGCCATTCTATATATATATATATATATATATATTTTTTTTTTTTTTTTCTGGAGACATCCCTCCTGTCACCCTTTGGCATCCTGCCCCAATCTGATGGTGACTTTCTAAACTTGCTGCATACTTCTATACTCAGGCTGCACTTCACAGGTGCCAGGAATTCCCTCTACCTCTCTCATAAGCCCTTATTTTCTGCATTCCATGATGCCTTCCTCCTTGATTTATCTGTTTAATTTAGTGGAATGTATTCTGTAGTAGCTTCCTGGGAAAGGGTGCATGAAACATCAACAGTTAAAATATTTTTCTGATCTTATAGTGATGGATAATTTGGCTGGGTATGTTAGTCACAAGTAGGAAATATTTGTCTTCAAAATGTTCAAAGTGAAAGGTGGTGGTGGCATAGCGTTTAATCTTTCTAAATCCCAAAATTAAAACAGAGCAACTAGACAGCAAAACCAAAAACCTATGAATCACATTGACAACAAAATTACATAACAGAGTATCCCCATGAACCTTTGGATTGGGGGTGTGAGTACAAGTGGGTGTGTGAGGAGATGTAATAAGGGAGTCTTCAGAAGGATTAGACTTTCTGCATTTTACTAAATACAAAACTTTAAAACAGCAAAATGCATTATGAAGATTTCTTAAAATGATATTTTACATAGAGAATTTCACTTTAACTAAAATAACTTGTTTCAAACAGCAAGTAGGTTAAGTTTAAACCAGTACCTTTCCACTATAAACCATTTTCTGAAAATTTTCTCCTGTTCTTCAATCTGAAATATAAAGGAAGGGAGGCTTGCCAATTTTGGATAGAAACGATCAGTCTCTGGACTAGCTTAGCAGGAAGCTAAATTATCGTGCTTGGGTTAGTGTGACATCTCACATGAAAAGAAAATGCCTGGAGAGTCTCTGCAACCAGAGAGGCTACGGTGCTCCACTCCCTTCAATCTACTTTCAGAAGCCGTGAGAAAGGTTTTGGGCACACATCGTCAGCCAGAACCCAACACACTGAGCGAACCGTGCTGCAGTCTGTGTACCTGACGTGCCTCCAGCCTTTGAAGATAAAAATAAAAAGTCTTTTGCCCCCGACTAATCAAATCAAATTAAATTAAAATGTCATCAAGTTCCCTGTGCCCACTTTGAAATATTATTAATAACAACAGCATTTGCATTCATTTCTATCTTCAAGGCCTTTCCTGAACACCCATATTTTCCAGCTCTTCAAGGGGAGCATCTGCTGAACGGGATGGGTGAAGTGATGGGAAGCAGAGAAGCAGGCCTGCTCATTGTGTGATGGGGGATGTGGGAGTGTCTGCGGGACACTGGCCGGAGCGTGTGTCTTTCACAGATGTAAGTGCGAGGGCGATTCTGAATGTGCTCTCGGGTTCGCAAGGCTCTTAATGAACCTCTTTATCACCTGTTTGGGCTCTGATTTTCCATTGTTCAGAATTCCATATAAATTACAATGGAAAAAATTTTTAAAATTAACTCTTTTAGTTGTTGTTATTCCTGAGGACTCGGAACCGTGACTGATGCGAGGCTGGTGAGGCCGTGTGAGCCTCGGGTCAGTAGTGGGCAGGGCTCGGAACCTCTTGCCACTCCCTGAACCCTGGTGTGACCAGATGTCCCACTTTTCCCTTACGCTGACTTTCTCCGCCTCCCTCCCTCCCTCCCCACTTCCTTCCCTCCCGCCTGCTCCCACCCCTCCCAGTCTGCCCGTTTTCCTCCATTTATTGGCACTGGATGCCCACACCCAGGGCACACTAGGAAGCTGCTGAGGGCGAGCAGGCCTCATGACGATGTCATCAGATCAGGGTTTGCTTCAGAGGCAGGTGGGGAGAGGAGGTACAAGATGTCCGTCTTGGTCTCTGCTGTATGAGAATCGATACCACCAAGACTTCCTCAGCATAAAGAAAATGTCAATAGCTTTGTGGCTTTTGGACCCAAATGAGTATTAAGTGGCTGCTTATTTTTAAGGCTCATTTTTAAGGGACCATTTTTAAACCCTGTTGTTTGCTATAATACAATTATAAAATAATTTTACTTTTGTAAGCTTTACTGTAAAGAATCTGATCCTATTACCCAACTTAGGGTATATTAACTAGATTTGGTTGCTTTTTATAGCATGAAATACAAACTTCTCCAACTGGTCATCACAGTCTCTCATAATCTGGCCAACCTCTACGTACTCATCCAGATTTCCTTCCTTTCTCAGCATTGCTGTCTCATCCCCCTGGAACATCTTCCACCTCATCCATCCTGTAGACTCAGCGCCACAGTGCTCCCCTCGTTCCTGAGCCGCTTCTGTCTCCGGGACTTCAGGAGACACAGTTCTGATAGGGCTCACAACATTCCCACCCCATGCTGGGGGGCTCCATTGCAATCCCCTGTCCTCGGTGGGAACAAAGCCTGATGTCCCTCCCTTGATCAGGTTACATTCTCTTGTAAAGATGAAGGAATTCTTCAGTGGAATTAAGATCTCTAATCAGTCAACTTTGAGCTAGTCAAAGGGAAGGTTATCTTGTGTGGAACTGGATACCAGATAGGGAAAGTCAGAGAGAGTCGAGGCTGCAGAGATGTGCTCCTGTTGGCCTTGAGGGAGCAAACCGCCGTGCTTTCCGGGGAGCCACATGAGAGGGAGCAGAGGGGCCTCCAGTAACTGAGAGCAGGTCCCAGCGGGCAGCAGCAGGAAACAGGGGCCTCAGTCCCACAAGCACGAGGAACTGAATGCTGCCAACAGCCAATAAGCTTGGAAGGTGACCTTGACCTTCAGATGAGCACCTGGCCCAGCAGCACCTTGACTTCAGCCTTGTGAGGCCCCAGTCAGAGGACCCAGCTGGTCACATGCAGACTTTTGACCCATGGAAACAAAGATTGAGAAATGTGTATGGTTTTAAGCACCTAAGCCTGGGATCGTTTGCTGTACAGCAAAAAGAAACTAATACAGGGGCCGGGCGTGGTGGCTCATGCCTGTAATCCCAGCACTTTGGGAGGCCAAGGTGGGCAGATCACCGGAGCTCAGGAGTTGGAGACTAGCCTGGGCAACGTGGGGAAACATCTCTACTAAAAATACAAAAATTAGCTGGGCGTGGTGGTGGGTGCCTGTAATCCCAGCTACTGAGGCTGAGACAGGACAATCTCTTGAACCTGGGAGGCAGAGGTTGCAGTGAGCCGAGATCGCGCCACTGAACTCCAGCCTGAGTGACAGAGCAAGACTCTGTCTCAAAAAAGAGAAGGAAAGAAAGGAAAGAAGGAAGGAAGGAAGGAAGGAAGGAAGGAAGGAAGGAAGGAAAGAAGGAAGGAAGGAAGGAAGGAAGGAAGGAAGGAAGGAAGGAAGGAAGGAAGGAAAGAAGGAAGGAAGGAAGGAAAGAAGGGAAAGAAACTTCATCTCAAAAAGGAGAGAGAGAAAGAGAGAAAGGAAATAGAGAAAGAGAAAGAAAGAAGGAAACAAAGAAAAGAAAGAAAGAGAAAGAAAGAAAGACTCCATCTCAAAAAAAAAGAGATAAAGAAAAGAAAAAGAGAAAGAAAGAAAGAAAAAAGACTCCATCTCAAAAAAAAAAAAAAGAGAAAGACTCCATCTAAAAAAAAGAGAGAGAGAAACACAGACAGGTATCCTGTGGCACATGGTGTGGTCTTCCAGCACTCTCTCTGCTAGAGAGAGTGCTAGAACTATAATTTTTTGATGTTATGATGGTCTCTTGCACTGCTTTTGTGAATTCCTGCAGTGGAGGGACGTTCGTGTCGCCACCGTTGTTTGCAAAGCACCGTTTTTTGCAGCCCCCATGCTGGTTTGTGCTTCTGTTCTGTGAGCACTTGGCCTCCCAAAGTGCTGGGATTACAGACCCTGACAGTCATCCCTGTTGCAGATGTGAGCCACCAGGCTGTGGGGCATTGGGACACATCTCTTGGTGTCTTCCATGCCCTCCCTGTTCACCCCAGCTGCTTCCCTAACACGTCAACTGTGTATCACGTTCCCTCTGCCTGTGGAGGTTGGCCTCACTTTCCTCCTCTTGGTGGGGCCTGCTGGGGGATGTGGGATGGTTTCTGGGCCTCCAGCTTTCCCAGCTTTCTCAGCAGGCACCCATGCCGGCCTCTACAGCCTTGCTTTCCCTCCTGGAGGTGCCACTGTGCATGGCCTCGGACGGAGGATCCTTCCAACAGCCACTTGCCCCTTACTGCTTCAGGTGAGCGGCTATTCCTCATGCACCCCCTCTTTGGCACCTGATATGGGAGGGGACCATTTGGTGCAGAACGGGCAAGGTATGGTCTTTAACTACAAGGAATGTGAGGAGAGAGGCTCCTCTTTCTGTTCCCTGGGACAGCCAGTGTGTGGTGTTGGACCAAAGCACACAGATATTAGTTATTCTTGGACCAGGGACCCAAAGGAACGTTTGCAGTTCAGACCCAGCCAGACTTGGCTGCAGCTCCCACCCCTCAACCTCTCCTGGTAATTTTCTGAGCCATTTCTAATCCTGGCTTTCTGGCCTCCTTCAATTCTGTGAGCCCCTGTATCCTTTCAGTTAATTACCTCTGACTCCTAAGATAGCATGATTCAGCCAGGTGCAGTAGCTCACACCTGTAATCCGAGCACTTTGGGAGGCCAAGATGGGCAGATCACCTGAGGTCAGGAGTTTGAGACCAGCCTGGCCAGCATGATGAAACCCCATCTCTACTAAAAATACAAAAATCGACTGGCATGGTGGCAGGTGCCTGTAATCCCAGCTACTGGGGAGGCTGAGGCAGGAGAATCGCTTTAACCCAGGAGGTGGAGGTTGCAGTGAGCCGAGATTGCACCACTGTACTCCAGCCTGTGCAACAGACAGAGTGAGACTTGTCTCCAAAAAAAAAAAAAAAAAAAAAAGCAATAGCATGATTCGTTTCAGTTGCTTGTAACTGGGACCCCGATGGATTTAGCTCCCCAGTGATAATGTATGACAGCCACCGCCGTGTGTGTCTCATAAACGTCTGTAGCATCCCTTGTGCACGTAACAACTTGGACATGGGTCAGTGCAGCAGACCCGAGCCACACTGCTGGGGCTCAAGCCCTGGGTTTGCACGTACCAGCTGTGAGGCGTGGGAAAGCTAGAGGAGCCCTCGGCCCGTTGTCTGTGAAACAGGGACAATGACAGTCCTCGCCTAATTGGATGACTATGGGATTGCACGAATTCATATACACAAGGCTCTCGGAACTGTGTCAGAGAAGTGTTTGCTGTTATTTCATCCTATTCTGTTTGACTATGGAAAATTATATTTTATTATTTATCCAACTAAATTTTAAGAGGTTCTTTATTTTCATTCCCTCCAGTGCACCAAGCCTGGGCGGGGAGTACATGGTTCTGCACAGGGGTTGGGGTCTGTGGCCTTGGTACCTCCCCAGCCAGAAGATCACACGTGCCCCTGGATCTCACAGCCTCTTCAGGAACGAGCCCTGGACAGCACTGTCAACAAGACGGGTGCTTGGTGCTTTCCCTGTTTTCTATCAGAGAAGGTTCTGGTTTCTGATGACTCCAACCTGCATGCAGATTACATGCCAGCAGGGAGTTGATGGCAACTGGAATCGTGCCAACTTCACTTCCTACTGTGATCCGACAGCCCTTGGCCTGCCCTCTAACCCTCTCCCCTCCAAAGTCGTCTCTCAAGCCTCAGTGGAACAATCACAGCTCTTCCTCACAGCACAGGGCAACCTGGACCCGGTCTTACGGCTCTCCCATCTGATCTGGGAACTAGGACTGCTCATCTACTAAGACTACATTGAGGGGGCTGGGCGCGGTGGCTCACGCCTGTAATCCCAGCACTTTGGGAGGCCAAGACAGGCAGATCACCTAAGGTCAGGAGTTCGAGACCAGCCTGGCCAACATGGTGAACCACGTCTCTACTAAAAATACAAACTTAGCTGAGCATGGTGGTGCATGCCTGTAATCTCAGCTACTTGGGAGGCTGAAGCAGGAGAATCGCTTGAACCCATGGGGTGGAGGTTGCAGTGAGCCGAGATCGCACCACTATACTCCAGCCTGGGTGACAGAGCGAGACTCCGCCTCAAAAAAAAAAAAAAAGAAAAGAAAAAAAGAAAAAACTTGGCAATGACAGCACCAGGGCCTTCTCTGACAGCAGCCTGGATGGAGAGTGAATTACCCGGGAAATGCAGCAGAGGCTGGGGTAGAACGAGGGTGCCCAGGCAGGAGCCAGGGTGACCCCATCTACTCTCCGGTCACTGGGGGCTGGGACAGTGGTGGCGTTGTCTTCAAAGCAAGGTGAGCTGGACGGAGGCTGGGATCCTCAGGACTGGGCTGCTGGCCTCTGCACTGTCGGTATGAGGGCCAACATGATTACATGTTCTTCTCTTAGTTTGGTCACATTATTTTGAGTCATGTCACTCTCACCTGAAACTACAGCTAACAATAAACTGACCTGTTATCCACACCCGACTGGCAACTTAGACTGGGTGAAATGGATTGTGTTTTCTGATCCCTCCTGTCATACAGCTCGTATGGGCTACAGACAAATATGAATGCATTATTAACAAACCGGCAGACTGCGCAGGGGAGAGCGCAGATGGCTGCATATGTTAAGAGCTGGAGGCATTAATTATGAAGCATCCTTATCTTCTGGGGTTCACTCACGTCATGACAGTACAAGTGTTTTCCTGGTAAATCTACTGACATTCTGTAAGTAAAGTCAACCTTCAGTGAGGCTTTCTTAAATTCGAACCAATTTATCAAAATAAATACAAGTGAGGATTTTCTTTAAGGTTCTATTAAATGTTTTAATAAGCTTCCTTTTGGAAGGGGCCAATTAAATTAATTAATTAAACCATGACATTAAAAAAAGAAAAACAACCTAATAATGGTTCTGGCCAAGTAGAATTTTACTTTTTTTTTTTTTTTTTTTTTTGACACGGAGTCTCACTCTGTCACCCAGGCTGCAGTGCAATGGCACGATCTCGGCTCACCTCAACCTCTGCCTCCTGGGTTCAAGAGATTCTCCTGCCTCAGCTTCCTGAGTAGCTGGGATTACAGGTGCCCACCACCATGCCAGGCTAATTTTTGTATTTTTAATAGAGATGGTGTTTCACCATGTTGGTCAGGCTGGTCTCAAACTCCTGACCTCAGGTGATCTGCCTGCGTCAGCCTTCCAAAGTGCTGGGATTACAAGTGTGAGTCATCGTGCCTGGCCTAGAATTTTACTTTGATAAAAGTATAAAATGATCGAAGGGAAGTATCCTATCGAGTATACAGAAATATTAAAAGATTAAAAACACAGGGATCATAAACCAAATAAATAAGTTTAAGTGGCTAAGTTTGATGCACTTTATAAAGGTATTAAGAAAATACTGAAAAACATGGAAACTTCCTTTTTGTATATGTGTGGTGTACAATAACGACAGGCGAGGCATTGGCGAGTAACAATGTGAGTTGGTTTGTCTCTTTATCTGTCCCTTCTCACATCTTCTCACTCAGCCCTGCCAGGCTCATCCCCTGTGCTGTGTGTGCCAGGAACAGCCCTTGGCCGAATAAGGACAGACACAGGCCAGTGAGGGAGCCCCACCGCGGCCACCTGATCTTACAGAGGAGCATGCGGCAACCCCCTGAGTTAGACACTGGGGAAAAGTGACGGAACTTCCTATGCCTCCTCCGTGTGGCAGAGGCTTGAGACCCAGCCAGGAAGCGCTGGGAAGCCAACCCCCAGGAGAGTGACATCGAACCGAGTTCTTAAAGAATTCATTGGGTTAATTACAGGTTAATTAGGGGAAGAGGAGAGGGACTGGATTTGTGAATTATTTATGTTCCGTAAGGAAGAATGACGGGGAAAACAGTTGAAACAGCTTACATCTCTACATACCTGTTGGTTATGAGCACGGACTGTTGGGTTTTTCCCTATTAATAAAATAAAATCAGTAAATATTTGACTAGATATTTTGTGATAGACTTGGATTAAACGAAAAGTTAATGGGTTCTGATTTGTGTAAAATTAGCCAATAGCTTTAGACCGCAGTCATGAACTGGGGCTAACCTGCCTCAAAAAAAAAAAAAAAAAAAAAACAAGGAAAAGGTGGCATGGTTTCTCTTTTGATTTAGAAATCTCTGAGTTTTCTGAGAATGTGTATTCCTTTAAAAACATCTTCCAATATTAACTTTTATTTAAAAGTTACATAAAATTTTGTTTTTGTTTTTTGAGACAGAGTCTCTGTCACCCAGACTGGAGTGCAGTGGCGTGATCTCAGCTCACTGCAATATCTGCTTCCCAGGTTCAAGTGATTCTCCTGCCTCAGTCTCCCAAGTAGCAGGGATTACAGGTGTTATGCACCACCATGCTGGGCTAATTTTTGTGTTTTTAGTAGAGACAGGGTTTTGCCATGTTGGCCAGGCTGATCTCGAACTCCTGACCTCAGGTGATCTGCCTTGGCCTTCCAAAGTGCTGGGATTACAGGTCTGAGCCACTGAACCTGGCCAAAGGTTGCATAAAATTTTAAGCATATAAAAAATCAGAGGAAAAGTGCATCCATCATTACCAGCTCCTGGCTAACCCTGCTCCACTTGCACTGTGCCCACCCTGCCTCGGTCTGCACTGTTCTTATGAAATTTCAGACAGAAATAATTTCACTTCTTCATTTCCAGCATGGAGACCTTGCCTTTCTTTCTCTCTGTCTTTCATTCTCTTCTTATTCTGTACTAACTTTTATCTAGAGCCTCCATTACAGCATTAAATAGAAACAGGAGAGCAGACCTCCTCCTTCTGCTCCTGAGCTACAGGGAAAGCACTCAGATTCTTCTCTGTAACTGTGACTTTTCTGTAGATGCCCCTTGCCAGGCTGAGGAAGTTCTCTTCTATTCCCAGCTTTTTAGGTGCTTTATTCTGAAGGGGTGTTGGATTTTCTCAAATGCTTTTTCTGTGCCTATTGAGATGACCACGTGGTTTTTGTCCTGTACTCTTTGGAAGTGTTGTGTTACATTGATTTTTGTGTATTGAACCGCCCTTGCATTCTTGAGATAAATCCCACTCGGCTGTGTCGTATAATCTTTTTTCGATATTGCTGGATTTGGTTTGCTAGTATTTTTTTTTGATGATTTTGCATTGATATTCATTGAGGATATTGGCCTGTAGTTTTCTCTTCCTTTGATTACAAGTCAGTCTGGTTTTGGTGTCAGGATGATACTGACCTCATGGGATGAGTTAGATTGTGTTTCTTCCTCTTCTTTTTTTTTTTCTTTCTCTTTCTTTCTTTCTTTCTTTCTTTCTTTCCTTCTCTCTCTCTCTCTCTCTCTCTCTCTCTCTCTCTCTCTCTCTTTCTGAAAGAATTTGTGAAGGTTTGGTATTCTTCTTCAAATGTTTGGTAGAATTTACAAGTTAAGCCATGTGGGCCTGGGCTTTTCTTTGCAGAAAAGTTTTAATTACCAATTAAACCTCTATTTGTTGTAAGTCTACTTGATTTTCCATTTATTTTTTAGTCTCTTTTAGTAGTTTCTGTTTTTCTAGGAACTGGCTCATTTTACTGAATAATCTAACTTGCTGTCAGAGAGGTCCATCTTCTGTTACTTCTGTTGTCCACAAAGTGAGTGAAAAGATGACCTCGTACTTTCTGAGATGAGCCTCCTCTGTTTTCCATCACTGTGGTCTGGGCTTTCTTTTCCTTTGCTCTTAGTGTCTCTCTCCTGCTTGATTTGCTTACAATCTCAGCACTTTTCCCCGAGAATAGAGCTCCGCTCGGGAAGGAACCTTTCAACTGTTCATGGGGTCCAGGCACCTTGCCCCTCCAGAGTTTACCAAGGGCCAACTGCAGTCTCTTAGTAAAATCAGAATCTGCAGCCCCCATGATGGTTTGTGCTTTTGTTCCATGTGCTGCGCTGCCTTTCAGGCCGTACGCTGGCTGCTGAGGCCTCCTCCACTCTCGAGGCTGCGAGGTGCCCCCTGGTTTTGGACACAGATGCTGATACTAGGAGGACTTTTTAGTTGGTGACTGTCCCCACCTGCTCACATTTTGGGGCCTGTGGAAATAGTTTGTCACTTGGTTTTGTTGTAGATGTTCTCTATGGGTTTTGAAGGCAAATTACTTTTTTTGAATCTTTGCTTCCTTCTGGTAAAATGGGATAGTACAGAAAGTGAGGTGACTGTAGGAAATTCCCTGGCATGTGGAATACACTAATTATGAATGTTATTCTCCAACTTCTCCCTCCATGTGGAAATGCCACAATTCCAAGGCTACACAATTAAACTCTCTACTTAACACTCACACATTAAATTTACAGTAAGCTATTTTTAAATAAAATGAAAAGAAAATATATATAGGTACAACTTAAGTTTAAAATTTAAAAACAACAATAAAATTAGGAAATAAAAAACCTTCACCATCACCTATTAGAGTAGCTCACATGCAGCTGTTTTTCTAGCATCATTTGAAACAACATTGAGTATACCTGTCTGTTTAGCTTACAAGTACAAAACATACAGATCAATTTTTAAAAACTGGAGCTATAAATATTTAACTCTGACAAATTATACATTCATTTTTTAATAATAAATGTAAATCAATTAAATTTTTATTACCTACGCTAGTGATTATTTTTCTCCAGTAAGTCTTGTTTGTATTGACTACCTGACTGGCTATGATAAATTGTTCCAATAGCTTCCTAAGAAACCAAAAATCACTTTTTAATCTTCATTATTATGCTATTGATCAAACCTGATTTTGAGTGTCCTCTAACCTCAAGCTTCAAATGGAAACTGTGACGTTATTACTGCTTCAAAGGTGTCCTTGTGTTGGTTGAGAAAAATCACAAAAAAATAGTAGAACTACTATACTGATAGCCAAACAAATAGGAGCTAAGCCGATGTACAACACAACGGGCAATCTTAATTGAAATAGAGGAAGAAGAATACGCATTTTTTCTTGGTCAGTTTTGTTTATGTAATGAAAAAAATGTCATGGTCTCCGTGTAACAATATCTGGCTCTCCCCTAAGAAGTTCAGCTAAGATCCTAGGTAGCATATTCTCTTTAAGAAGGATCACTAAAGGCACTAAACGGAGACCAAAGGAGGCCGTGTACACAGCCCACACCAGTGGCTCTCACCTGGGGCTGACTTCATCCTCCAGGGGACATTGGCAATATCTGGGACACTTTTGATCTTTGTGACCTGGGAGGAGAAAGTGTGTGCTCTGGAAGCCAGCGGGCAGGGGCCAGGGATGCTGCCGAATGTCTCGTGACACACCGGACTGTTCCCCACAACAGAGACCGTCTGGTCTGGAATGTGGGTAGCGTTGAGGTTGGGAAACTTTGTCTTTCAGTGATCTCCTAGGTATGAATGGGCTCGCGGCCCTGAGTCAGATGTTGGGATGGTTTCCTCTCCCATGGCGCACCCACCGCAGAGGCCAAATCACAGCCTCAATCAGAATCAGGCTCGGGGTGTCCTAGGTAGCGTCGCCAGGGCTTGGAGACACTGATGAGCCTCATCGCTGGAATTTTGTCACGTCCAAGTTGAGAACACACTGAACCAATTTTAAGGAAACCAACTGACATGTTAATATTAGTTCAACTCACTGTTGCCATCCCCACTGGTCCAAAAAAAAAAAAAGAAAGAAAGTTTTGCTTGAGGGTCATTGGCAGAACTCTGGAGCACGTTTTGACTCACTGTAGGAAGAACTTTCAGGCTGGTCTGAAGGTGGTGAGTTATCTCGATTGTTCACAGTCAGGTACAGATCCAGCTCCTTGTTCTACTCTTTCCCATTCTCACTACAAAGAAAGATGGAGGGATAGAGGGAGGGAGGGAGGGAGGGAGGGAGGGAGGGAGGGAGGGAGGGAGGAAGGAAGGAAGGAAGGAAGGAAGGAAGGAAGGAAGGAAGGAAGGAAGGAAGGAAGGAAGGAAGGAACTTTCTAATAGGCAAAGCAGCTTAAATGGAATGGGCTGCCTGGCAGGTCTTGAGTTCTTTTCCGCAGAGACATTCAGTATCAGGCAGACGGCTGTGCGGGAATGTCTCAGAAGGCGTCTTAACCTAGGAGAGTCAGGTAATAGGATGTTTATGGCTCCTTCCTACCTTGATATTCTTGATTTTACAGTTGAATGCAGATGGCAATCAAGGCTACTTGGGGAAATATACTTCCATGAGGCCTCTAAATAACGGTGAGGATGTGTGGAGGTGGATCCGGTGCCCAAAGCCCTGCCTGGTCCTTCATCTCATTCAGTGGTCTTTATAAAACCATCAGCGTCTCAGTGGTCCCTACAGCCAGCAGTCATGGGAGAGGAGGACCCACACGAAGTGCCACTAGTGATGCTGGAAGTGCCCCCAAGAAGCAGAAAAAGGTCACGACATAACAGGAAAAAGTGGAAATGCTTGGTATGTACCATAGATTGAGGTCTGCAGTGGTGGTTGCCGCTATTTTAGATGAATGATTCATCTTATAAAGAAAGTAAACTTACAGCATCCATAAGTGCAGCACAGCCCTGTAAGTGTATTTTCTGTTTCTTCTGAGTTTCTTTTTTTTTTTTTTTTTTTTTTTGAGACGGAGTCTCGCTCTACCACCCAGGCTGGAGTGCAGTGGCCGGATCTCAGCTCACTACAAGCTCCGCCTCCCGGGTTCACGCCATTCTCCTGCCTCAGCCTCCTGAGTAGCTGGGACTACAGGCGCCCGCCACCTCGCCCGGCTATTTTTTTGTATTTTTTAGTAGAGACGGGGTTTCACCGTGTTAGCCGGGATCGTCTCTCGATCTCCTGACCTCGTGATCCGCCCGTCTCGGCCTCCCAAAGTGCTGGGATTACAGGCTTGAGCCACTGTGCCCGGCCTCTTCTGAGTTTCTTAATAACATTTTCTTTTCTCTAGCTTATTTTATCATAACGATACAGTATATAGCACATATAACATATAAAGTACGTGTTAATTGACTTTCCGTCAGCAGGAGGCTACCAGTAGTTAAGTTTTTGGAGAGTCAAAAGTTACCTGGGAATTTCCGACCCCAGGGAGGATCATCCCTGCCCCCAGAGAGCTTCGGGGATTCCTCTGATCTTCTTTGGTTTATCTTGATTTCTCTTTTCTCTTTCAGTCTGGGCACTACAGAGATTTTCAAAAACTGTCTGTGAGAGTAAATAATATGTATGAATTTATTTCAAGATAGGGAAGCTGATATTGAAAACATGCGTGTGTCTGAAAGAGTTGGCAGTGACTGTTCTGGAATCCTGTTTTCCCATTTTCCTCTGCTGGCCACCACGTTCTGCCTAAGAGGCCTGGGAAGGGTCTGGGAGACAGGGAGGAGCAGGAGGTGGGGCGGGGAGCGAAGAGGGAGAGACAGGTCAGAAACACCATGTTTCCCCCCAGGCCTGTCACATGTGGACGTAGTCACATTTAGACAAGATACCACATATTCTGCTGCTGACAGGGAAAAACAACAACAAATAAACAAAATGGCACATAAATACAACTCATGGCATGTTCTGTCTTATTTCCAAGTACACAGTGTATCGTCTCAAACTGGTGCACTATCTCACAGGGGTCCTAATGTCCCCTCCATATTCCTGTTATGTACTAGATAGAGGGTTACACATGCGTATGCACACATATAATATAAACCTGGGTTTCTATGTGCCTTCCTTTCTTCCTACTTTCCTCTCTGTCTGTCTCTCTCTCATTCTTGCCAATATGGCTGTGTCTAATTTTCACTTTATTGTGAATGGCAGCTGACTCCAAGCCATTTCCTCCAGCTACCTGAAGAAACACCATTCAATGAAGGGAGAAGAAAGCCTGGAAATGTATCCTTTTTAAGTTTATTCTTTCAAACTCAGAGTTTTGAGGGAAAAAGCTGAACTAAAAACACTGGCATTTGCAAACGAAACTTCTTCAGAGTTTCCTCTGCCTGCCAGAGCTGTAAATTATTTAACAAGTGAAATTAAATCTTCACAGAGAAGCCCGGGGCTGTAATCACACAGCCAAGTTTGCTCAGCATGTGAGCCCTGCGGGTGCACATTCCAAGACGCTGACAGCTGCAGACACCCCAGATGACGTGGGTTTGAGGCCTAGCCCCTAGGCGGGTGGGATGAATCCTAGCTGACTGCGGTGACTGGAAATTGGCAGTGCCGCCATTGGCAGGTGGCAGTGTCCCTCCAGCTGGTGAGACAGTCCAGGGCACTGCCCTGCGACTCAGGGGCTCCGGCAAAAGCCTGAGCTCTGGGCTCACTCCCACCTCCCCGGGACATTCCTGGTTTTAACACCACAAGCCCCATCCTTCTGGGAACCCCTCAGTTTGGGGTTAAGGGGAAGGTGGGTCCTTTGTGACTCTGGTGTCAGGTGTCTCTATGCACATGGCAGACAGACTCCTTAGGAGGGAGAGTCCCATCCTGGCCTCCTCCCCACGGGCTCCATCAGAAAGAAGGCCCCACTGGGAAGGAGGCCCCAGGGCCTTGTCTTGGGCCTCTGTACTGGCTGCTTCAGGAGGATGCCTGGTGCTGGCCACGACCTGGGTCTAAGCCCCAGACAGAATCCTGGAGGCAGAAGAATGGGGTGGAGGGTGTGTGTGTGTGTGTGTGTGTGCCCTGTGTGGGTCCCAGGCATGGAGAGTGTGTGTGGGTGTGAGCCCCACTTGGGGTCCCAGGCAGACTCCTTCCTGATAAGACGCCCACAGCCACCCTCGGCCATCTCCACCCTCCATGTCTTTGTTTGTGTGATGAAGAGAATTCGATGACCTTGAGTCCCACAGCGGCTCTGCCATCAGGGATGAAATCGGGTGTGGAAAGTGCTCCTCAAGATGCCTGGCGCTTAGTAGGTGTTCAGTGATCTCTGTCTGAACAATCCTCACAGCATTCACAGGGGAGCCCAGAGAAGGCAGCAGCCCGGGCCCCAGCCACCGACAGCTCTGAAGTTCACCTTTGAGTGGAGACGCATTTGCTCTTCCTCACCTTGACACGACATGTTTTGCCTTAAAGGAGAATTGAGAGATAATTCCCTCCTGTTGTCTGAGAGCACCGGCACTTTTCGGATTTGTAACTGAGTCCTGCTTTATTTACTTATTTATTTGAGACGGAGTCTCGCTCTGTTGCCCAGGCTGGAGTGCAGTGGCACGATCTCGGCTCACTGCGACTTCCACCTCCCGGTTCAAGCGATTTTCCTGCCTCAGCCTCCCGAGTGGCTGGGATTACAGGTGCCCACTACCACACCCAACTAATCTAATTCTTTGTACTTTTAGTACAGACAGGGTTTCACCATGTTGGCCTGGCTGGTCTCAAACTCCGGACCTCAGGTGATCCACCCACCTCGGCCTCCCAAAGTCTGCTTTTTTTGTTTTATTTTGTTTTAAGTAGCATAGGAGGACCTGATACATCCCTGCAGCTGAAACCCCTCCTAGCTCTAGGTGGACAGGAGATGAGAGGAGAAGAACCACCACAAGAAAAGGTCAGAATCGTCTGAGAGAATGTTTCTCCTTGGGGGAATCCCACAGCAGTGGAATAAGGCAAAGAACCTAGGAGACAGATGCCTGCTGCCAGGGGGCCTGGTGTGGGTGCCTTGTTTACTAAGCATTTATTTATCACTGCTAAACACCCCCAGCCCAGTGGCTGATCTGACCTCGTGATCTGAGATAAAGCTAGGGTGGGTAGAAGCAGAAAGTACAACTGCGTAATTTCAGTGCCAATGGATAAAGGAAAACCGCTGTTGGCTAAATGGATCAAGCAGCCCACACTGCAGCCCCAAATACAGCAGGTCGTAGGAAAACAAGCAAGTGATTTCCACTGACATTGATGCTTTCGGGTCTTTTCGAGAATAATTTACTATAATTAGTATAGAAAACCTTTGTTTGATTTTAGAAAAATGTTTCAAACAAACTGATTTTTCACAGTCTACTGTTGACACAGGAGTTAAGAAGAAATTAGGCAGATAGTGAGGGTGTGGAAGTCCTCGGTACTGTTTTCCTTTTAATGAAAATCAGCCCCAAATCATTTTCCTTTCTAACAAAGAGCAGCCTGTGATATCCAGCTGCAGATAGATGAGGGCAGTTGTGCCAATCATGTTCAAGATGGCGGCCCCCTCTTCCCTTCTCCGCCAGCCACGCATACAGTCAGGAGCAGACAAGATGGCCCCGGCTAAGGGGAAAGTTCATTTGCATGATAAGATCGGGGCGGGTTAGGGTTAGGGTTATGTATAGGTCACACCTGATTGCACCAATCTGTGAGCTCTATGTAAATCAGACACCACCTCCTCAAGCCTGACTATAAAATCTGGGGTATCCGCAGGTCTCTTCCTCTCGGAGGTCCCCTCTCTCCGTAGAGAGAGAACTGTTTTCCTTTCTTTTTCTTTTGCCTATTAAACCTCCACTCCTAAACTCCACACGTGTGTCCCACGTCCTAAATAAAAGCCCCAGGTATTGACCCCAGACGATGGAGCTACATCATTGTGACCTTGAATACCACAACATATATTCAAGGTCAAACCTGGAAGGTTAGAATCACAGCTTATATTTGCACAATGCTTAAGTACTTCATGTTTACTTTTTCATTATCAAGTTCTCTCATGCACATCATTTCAAAAGAGCCCTACCAGACAGGACTGATAGTGTCTCTCCCATTTTTATTTGATAGAAGTGAGGCTCAGAGAAGGCAGTTCGTGTGACAAGGGCTGTACAACCAGCAGTGGATGTCGCGAGTCCGGTTTTTCTCTCCCTTCCCCTTGGTCTCTGTTGTGGCTCCAGTCTCTGAGAGGCAGGGCTGAGGCTGAAGTCACTTAAGGCCCAGGGCAGAAGCTCAGTGTTTCCTGTCCTCTCCCAGCTTGCAATTATAAATAGACTTTGGTAAAACCACTTAAAATCTTGAGTTTTCCCATATCAATATGCAAATGTGGAAATAATTCATAGGGTTACTGTGAAAAATGTTCAAGGAAATTGATGAGAATTTTTTTTTTTTTTTTTTGAGATGGAGTCTCACTCTGTTGCCCAGGCTGGAATGCAGTAGCACAGTCTTGACTCACTGCAACCTCCGCCTTCCAGGTTCCAGTGATTCTTCTGCCTCAGCCTCCCAAGTAGCTGGAATTACAGGCATGTGCCACCATGCCCGGTTAATTTTTTATTAGTAGTAGAGATGGGGTTTCACCACGTTGGTCAGGCTGGTCTCAAACTCCTGACCTCAGGTGATTCACCTGCCTTTGCCTCCCAAAGTGCTGGGATTACAGGCGTGAGGCACCACGCCCGGCTGAAACATTAAGTTTTTGTAGTCACATTTACCAATCTTTTTCTTTTTGATTTTTGGATTTTTAGTCATCCTTGTCTTCCCCAGTTCAAAATGATGTACTCTTTTCTTCTAACATTTTTATGGTTTCATGTCAACATTCTGCTTCACCTTGTATTCATTTGGATATATGGGATGATCTGATTGTCCCAAGGTCATTTGTTGAACAACCCAAATCATTTTCATTCATTTGAAATTGTGTTTCTGCCATACACTAAATGAACATGTGTATTTTGGGTTTACTTTAAAACTGTATTCCATTCCAGTGACTGTCTGCCTCATCCTACACCCACACCAGACTGTTTTGATTACTGTGATTTTAGTCTATGTTTTAATAACTTGAGTTTGCAGAGCCCTGTCTTCTTAACAGACTACTAGGTGGTAGCTGTCACTGACTCCTGTATTGCTATAAAGGGGTTTGTATCTTTGTAGAGATTTCCTGTCAGAATTATACTAACAGGTGCTTTGGTAGCTAGTTCAGTCACCTGACTTGCTGAGGGCATTCCTAAGGGGATGAATCAGAGAAGAGAGTGGATATAGAATCCATTCAGAATGATTAGTACATCCTGGTCCTTG
Source organism: Macaca nemestrina (assembly GCF_043159975.1). Lineage (NCBI taxonomy): Eukaryota > Metazoa > Chordata > Mammalia > Primates > Cercopithecidae > Macaca > Macaca nemestrina. The sequence goes on from NC_092140.1 coordinate 1,530,294, forward strand.
GTCCTGCAGCCCCCCAGCACTGCTATTTTTAATAATCTTGAGGACAGCACCTTGCAGGGGTGAGAGGCTGGTGGGATTGCAAGCCAGGAGAGGAGACCCGTGTGCACGCCCTCGTGCCACTTTAGACTGCACGGCTCAACCCACAGGATCATCACTAGAGCTCTGTCTGCCTCCGGCCTTCCCTCTCCTTCATTCCCCAGTAAATTGTGCTCAAGTGCCTTCTTAATGTGTCTTGTAATTAGCCGGTGTAAAAGAAAAAGCAAAGCAAATCGCATTATCATTATTACTATTATTATTATTATTATTATTATTTTGAGACGGAGTCTCACTCTGTTGCCCAGGCTAGAGTGCAATGGTGCCATCTTGGCTCGTTGCAACTTCTGCCTCCTGGGTTCAAGCGATTATTCTGCCTCAGCCTCCCCAGTAGCTAGGATTACAGGTGTTGCCACAATGCCCGGCTAATTTTTGTATTTTTAGTAGAGATGGGGTTTTGCCATGTTGGCTAGGCTGGTCTCAAACTCCTGACCTGAGACAATCTGCTTACCTCGGCCTCCCAAAGTGCTGGGATTACAGGCGTTAGCCACCGCACTTGGCCTGCAAATCACTTTTTTAATAACCTAAACATCTTGGACAAAGGAATCCTGGGTCTGTGGTTGAGTCCTACCTTTCCCAAAATCCAAATTATTCTTGCTCTGTATCCCCAAGTAGAGAGCCCAAGGGGGACATCTTGATTCAGCCATGTCTGAAGACCTCTGGTCAATAAATAATGCACACAACTAAAAAGATACCATCAACTCCAACCCTTAACATATGTTTTAAGTCATAATGAAGGTGAACTAAAGCAACGTAGAGTCAAAGATAAAGAATTGTATTGTGGCACTTAGGTCCTCCCTTTTGAGTGGTATGATCCTTATCTCATAAGGTGGTGCAATTTTTTGTAGAGACGGGGTTTCACCATGTTGGCCAAGCTGGTCTTGAACTCCTGACCTTAGAAAATCCACTCACCTCGGCCTCTCAAAGTACTGGGATTACAGGCGTGAGCGATCACGCCCAGCTGCATTTATATTCATTGAGGTAGTTTTCCTGTGATCACAGTCTTAGCCTGCTTTTGGTATCGGGGTAATACTGACCTCATGCAATGAATTAGGAGGTGTTCCTTAGAAGTGTTCTTCTGTTTTTTGGAAGAGTTTGTGAAGTTTTGGTATTACTTCTATCTGGACCTGGGCTTTTCTTTGTAGGAAAATTTAAAATTACTAATTACGTCTCTTTACTTGTTATAGGTGTATTCAGATTTTCTATTTCTCTTGACTTAGTTTCAGTAGCTTTCATTATTATAAAAATTTCCATTTCCTCTTAGTTACCTACTTTACTGGCACACAGTTCTCCTCACAATCCCCATCATCCCTTTCTGTTTCTGTTTCTATTGGTCGGTCAATGGTGTCATCCACTCTTTCTTTTCTGAGACGGAGTCTCACTCTGTCGCCCTGGCTGGAGTGCAGTGACACAATCTCAGCTCCCTGCACTCGGTTCCCAGAGGGAAACTCTGCCTCCCGGGTTCAAGTAATTCTCCTGCCTCAGCCTCTCTAGTAGCTGGGACTACAGGCACCCGCCACCACACATGGCTAATTTGTGTGTGTGTGTGTGTGTGTGTGTTTAGTAGAGGCAGGGTTTCACCATGTTAGCCAGGATGGTCTCGATCTCCTGACCTCAGGATGGTCTTGATCTAACCTCATGATTCGCCCGCCTCAGCCTCCCAAAGTGCTGGGATTACAGGCGTGAGCCGCCACACCCGGCCCATCCACTCTTTCATTCCTGAATTTGGTAATTTGAAAAAGTCTGTGAATTCCTGACTCAGAAGGTCTAAATATGTGGGTCCAAGTCGGAACTGACCCCCACCAATGATATATCAAGTCAGAACTGACTTCCACCAACGATATATCAAGTGGAACTACTGAAATTCTCCAGTTTTACCAGCAAAAATGGCTATTTCATATGGTTCAACATAAAACATTGAATTAGGTTCAACTTAATAAAATAAAAATGAGTTAAAAATTGCTTATTAAACAGTGTTATTTGAAACTGATAAACTCCCTTTCCTGTTCCTTCTTTTCTTGCTCTTCATGGTTTTCTTGTTTTCTTTCTCTTCTGCAGCCAACGGACTGTCTTGGGCCTCAGTTCTCTGAATTCGTAATGTAAGGGGGCTGGGTCCTGGGACTGTGTTGGGCCTCAGTTCTCTGCATCCGTAATGGAAAGGGGCTGGGTCCTGCTTGAGTGCAGTTTTCTATCATCTCTGCAGACAGAGCAGGATTGCCTTGAAAGGTGTAAAAAGAAAATAAATCTTGGCATCCCAAAAGCCAAAGGGAAAAGTCAAGCTGGGAACTGCTTAGGGCAAAGCTGCATCCCAATCTATTCCTTAAAAAGGAAGCTACTAAGATTAAAAAAAAAAAAAAAGTGACATACCTCCGTCATAAGGAGTTTCCCTGTGGACAAAGGACAGACAGAACTCAAAGCCGCCCTCCGCTCACTGAGATAGATGCATATCTGATCGCCTCCTTTGGAAAGGCTAATCATTGACTCAAAAGAATGCAACCTTTTGTCTCTTACCTGCCTATGACCTGGAAGACCCTGCCTGCTTCGAGTTGTATCGCCTTTCTGGACAAAACCAACATACATCTCACACATGTTGATTCATGTCTTATGTCTCCCTAAAAGGTATAAAACCCGGCTGTGCCCCCAACCACCTTGGGAACATGTCAGGACTTCCTGAGACTGAGTCACAGGCACTCATCCTTAACTTTGGCAAAATAAACTTTCTAAATTAACTGAGAGCTGTCTGTCTCAGATATCTGGGGTTCAACAAAGGGCCCACAGTATGCTGGTGTTGGCGAGTCGCGCTCTTTTCTCTCTGTCTCTCTGTCACTCGGATCTGACACTCTCCTTTCTATTGGCATCTCTCTCTTCCAGTCTGAGTCCCTGTCCTCTCATGCCCAGGTACCCCAGGATGGAGGGGCCATGACAGCTGCAGAAGCAGGTGACCTCCGTCCGTGGCTGTCTCCTGGCGGGGGAGATGGAGCTGAGTGTTCCAGTTTCCCATCAAAGGCCTGATACTCTGCAGACTAGACATGGAATCTTTCCCATGGGAGCTCCCAAGCTCCCTTTTGTCCTAATAGAATTGCAGATCTTTAATTTTTGAACCAGAACTTCTTTGGCCTGCCAGACTCTTAAAAGTTCTCTGTTTCTTAAAGGAGGATTTTATCTGTTCAATGTTATCAGACAGCTGGAAGGGAAACTGCAGGCGATCCAGGCATCTGGTGTCAGGCAGAAGTTAGATTTTTGTTTTGTTGACAGGAACCAAGGACAAGAGGGTGTTTTACACCCAGCAAGCCTATTTTTATTAAATAAAGTTCTCCATAAATGACGATGATTTTTTCCATGTAGACTAAATGACTAAGGAGAGGAATTTCTCTTGGTCAGTTTTTTGGTTTTTTTTTTTTTGTACTTGTAATATTTTGTTGTTATTGTAGATCTCAAGTCCTTGAATAATTTGGAGTTTTTTTCTCTCTTTTTTATTTCAGTAAATTTACTTTCTCATTTTCTAAGTCAAACTTGATACGCATCTTGTATAGTATATTATGCATTATTCATCAAGAGCTGGTTAAAGTAAGGAAATTTAAGTTAGCCACTTTCTCTAGAATTTCTACTTATAGTACAAATTTCCTTGTGGTCTCAATGTTGATGAGGCACATTCATGAATAAGACATGAGTATCAGGAGGGCATTTTGCAGCAGATTCATATTCGTTTTTGCTCCTCTCATTCTCCTTGCACAATAGCTGCGCTTTTCTTGTACAGCACGTGAAGCCCGAGACCTCAGTGCAACAGGGAAGCTTTCCCGTGGAAGAGGCGGCGTGATAATAAACCTCAAAGGCTGACATCTTAAAGTGGGAGTTCATTTAAGGTTTTAAGTGGCAAAATGCCAATCATTGCTCTTCTGAATTTTCTCAAGGCCTTATTTGCTTGACAAGTGTTAAAATCAGGTTTGCTAAGAGTGTGCAGTTTACACTGAGCCCCTGGGAAGTGCATGAGTGTTTTATGACGTTTGAGTCCCAGGGCCTTGGAGTGGGCAGAGCACAGGGTAAAGCCTGGGTTTGTCGTGTGACCCAGCACCTCCAGTCTCTGACCTACAGGATTCTCTTCTGCACATCACTCTACCTTCCTGGGCTTCTACTTGCTTTAAAATGGGAATGAACATACGGCTCCTCCCTCAAGGGTAGCGCCTTTCTTGCTTATAGGGCCTGGGATCACCCTGCAGTGCTTTGCATGCTTGCACGCTCTGGAGCGCTGGACAAGCTCGCCAGGGCTCTAGATAGAGACTGGGGGTCCTTTGGGGAGCTGTTGTCATTGTTAATTTTGAGTTCTACCTTGAATCAGTCTTGCATTTCAAAGCTTTTAGAGAACCCTCTTTTGACTTATTTGATAGGCATGAGGTTTTGGCTTTGCCCAGAGAAGATCTGTGTGGAAGCTTTAGCATAGCAGTGGCATTCGGGCTTGGTCTTGTCTCCCGCTAAGCTATACACCAGCCTTCTCTTGCAACCTCCACTCTCAAGCAAACAGAAAAACAACCATTAAAATGCAGGGAGCTCGATGGACCAGCAGGTCACTTAGGTAGGAACAATGGCACAGCTAGGGAAAAGGGAACGGGCGTTGGTTCCGTGAGGTGAAAACAGAGAGCTGGCTGTGAAATTCTGGAGAATCACCTAGAGTTGTCGGTGAGTTGACATCGTTAGTGTGAAAGTCAGTGCTCTGCATGGAGACGGAATGGCGACCCCTCAGCCACCTGCGCAGGAGTCCCTTTATGGCACCTGCACACAACTGGAATTCAGTCTCTTTCTAGACATCTCCAACCAGATGATGCAGAGAATGAGGACTATTCGGCTAACAGGTCCGAAGATGGTTCCATGACTCCGTTTGGGAAGAGGTAACCATTGTATCTCTCTGTGTAAGTGACGCTTCCCCCACGGTGGTTGCCGGTTGCTCCAGATCCAGTTAGAACTCGAGACTATGAGCCCAACCCCTTCCTTTTATAGATGGGGAAACTGAGTGACCCAAGGTCACAAGGCTAGATCACAGGACGAGCCTCACCTGGCCATGTCAAGGAGAACATGTTTCCTTCGCAATAGCATTCTAGCCAGGACATTTTTGTTTGCTTATTATTATTATTATTATTATTATTATTATTATTATTATTGAGATGGAGGCCGCTCTCTGTTGCCCAGGCCGGAGTGCAATGGCCCAATCTTGGCTCACTACAACCTCCACCTTCCGAGTTCAAGCAATTCTCCTGCCTCAGCCTCCAGGGTAGTTAGGATTACAGGCGCCTGCCACCATGCCTGGCTAATTTTTGTATTTTTAATAGAGACAAGGTTTCACCATGTTGGCCAGGCTGGTCTCGAACTCCTGACCTCACATGATCTGCCTGCCTTGGCCTCCCAAAGTGCTGAGATTACAGGCGAGAGCCACCACGCCTGGGCTTTTTGCTTGTGTTTTGTTAGTTGAAAAAATATTTCCATCATCTTGTGCTGGGAAGGCGTGCGGAGGCTGAGACCACCGAGGGGTACCCTTGAAGTACCACAGATGGCCCGAGTATCAGCGTGACTTTTGTTTGGCTGAACGGAGCCCAGGAGCTGAGCTCAGAGGTGAATGGTTCACAAGGAGGGAGGGAGAGGTCAGTGCTTCACATAGAGACTGTGGGGACGAGCAAAAGGAGAGGACACAACTGCCCAGGAGAAATCAGGTTACCTTCTGCTGCGTGAAGAGCGGGGGAGTCCCTGCCCCTTAACTCTTCCCTACAAATTTCTCAGTCCTAAGTGTGATACTGAATCTGCTTCTGGGGGCCGGGCCTGGGCCAGGGCTGGGTGTGGCCTCCAGGTGTGGAGGAAGGAGAAGAAGGCAGGCTCTGTCTAGTGCCTGGGTGGCAAACCGAAGGCCCCTGGGGACGCGGCACGTAAGGGCCAAGAGGGGAAAGAAGCCAGCGCTGCAGTTCTTAGTGTCAGATGGGAGGGGTCCCACCGTGGCAAGGACCCCACCCTGCCTTTGGAGAGAAGTGAGCATCTCTGCAGCTCGCGGACGCTGTGCTGAAGGGGAGGGGGTTACCCAGAGGCCGCCTTGCCCCAGGCCAAATGGCCTCTCGCGGAATGGCAGCAAGATGCAGGAACTGGGCGGTCTCGGGGTGAGGGGGCACGCGCCCAATTTTACACCCGCGATGTGAGCCAGTGAAGTAGGGTCTCGGGTGCCTACGCCGGTTATCAATGTCCGTTATCAGATGACGGGGCTCCCAGCACGAAGCCAAGAGAACCCAGTGTGTCCTCCAAGGTGCGCGGATGAGACAGCATCGCCTGGGAGGCCGCGCTGACCAGTCCCAGAGGCGGCCCCGGGAAGGACCGGACTCAGCGCAACCCTGTGGGGGAAGTTCCCACACATCAGGGCCCAGTGCAGGGCTCGGCTCTTAGATGGTGCTTGAGAAATATGGATTGAATGGACGAAGGAATGAATGGACGAGGCCAGGCTTGGTGGCTCACGCCTGTAATCCCAGCACTTTGTGAGGCCAAGGCGGGTGGATCATGTGAGGTCAGGAGTTTGAGACCAGCCTGGCCAACATGGTGAAACCCTGTCTCTACTAAAAAATACAAAAATAAGCCGGGCGTGGTGGCACATGCCTGTAATCCCAGCTACTTGGGAGGCTGAGGCAGGAGAATCGCTGGAATTCAGGAGGTGGAGGTTGCAGGGAGCCGAGATCGCGCCAAAGACCAGGATGCCATCTCAAAAAAAAAAAAAAAAATTAAGCAAGGTCCCACCCAAGACATAGAACCTACCTCCTCCCCTCCTCCGGCCTCCTTGCCCAAGCTCGGTGTGATTACAAACCAGGGCTTCTCCTTCGCAGGGTTTCATCTCCAGCTCCGAAGCTCTGGCTGGAGTGTGAGACAGGTCTCTTCTTCAAGGAACCGGAAACATGGACATGACGCGGGCATTTCTGGTTTGGGCAGCACGTGAGCAGACTCGCGTCTTCCCCTCAATGGCGTTCAAAACCCTGATTGGGTTGAAGCAAGGCCACCGACACTCAGCCACAACTAAAACTCCACAGCTGAACTTTCTGGCGTTTGTCGGTATCCTTGCTGTGTTTGCAAGGGTCATTGTTTAGATTCTCTCTCTGCTAAACCTGGGGATGGTCTGCATTCTACTTGCATAAACCAGGTCATGCAAGGAGCCCAAATTTGAATACTTATAGTACTTAAAACCTGAAACTAACAAAGGTTAGAATAACAGAAGGAGGCCCTCTTTCTCCTGCCTGGCCCAGCCCCGGGCTCCATGTCGTCACCTCGCCTCAACATCACCCTTGCTTTACAAACCCATTTAGACCATTTAGCAGGTTTATTGAAGGGAAAACAACTTCGGTCTGTTTTTGCTTTAAGCAGAGGTCTGCTTGGGTGCTCTTGCCTGGGTTCTTACGAAGTGGACACATGAAAAAGGGCCCGTTCCCCCCACCAGAACCCTGCTCCGATTTTGCAGTAGCCGATGAAGGCCGGAGCTTCGGCCCCTTTCTCAGTTGTTTTTGGTACTGAGGCATAAACAGAACGACATTCAAAAACCGAGGTGAGGGAATTAATTATTAAGCAGCCTAGCACAATCAATACAATATTGCTGGTGTGTTTCCTTTTAGATATTTCTGGAGTTTGCTTTCAATATTTAATTCAACTCAAACTGGTAGGTCGCCACAATATGCAGCTTATATTATACGGTCACACACCACAGAAAGCTGAAGTTCCGGATGCAGAATTCAGGTTTGTTAGGCTGTGATTTTCAAAGGCTTTTACCCTTACAGGGAAGGTTACAGCAAGAGGCACTTTCACACACTCTTTTCTTGTTTGCCTTTTAAAAACCATGGTAGGGTTACCTCCTTTGCAAATTCTTCTTAAATTAACAATTTGTCAGAGTATTGGTTAAAGATTGTAAGAAATGGAATAACTAGTATCAAAGTGCAATGGCTGTGTTTCTCAGAATTAGTATGTGAACAACCAGATGAAAGTGGGGAGAGGGGAATGTTTCCTTTTTAAAGCACTTTGGGAGGCCGAGGTGGGCAGATCACCTGAGGTCAGGAGTTTGAGACTAGCCTGACCAACATGGTGAAACCCTGTGTCTACTAAAAATACAAAAATTAGCCAGGTGTGGTGATGGGCTCCTGTAGTCCCAGCTACTCAGGAGGCTGAGGCAGGAGAATCGCTTGAACCTGGGAGGTGGCGGAGGTTGCATTGAGTCGAGATGGCACCATTGCACTCCAGCCTGGGTGACAGAATGAGACTCCATCTCAAAAGAAAAAAAGTCATCGAGTTATTTGCTGAATTATTGAGTGAATTCGCCTCTTCCCTGGCCAGCACCTCCTCAGCAGGGAAAATGGCAAGGCCTGGGATGAGGAATGATCAGGTTGTCTGATCAGGGGTGTCTGTTACGAGCAGTGCTTAGAAACAGAGAGTTATGCCTTCCCATGTCTACATGGCCGCCTTGAACACACTTGCCCAGAAAAGTGACGTCAGAATGCCCAAGGTTCCTTCAAAACCTGCAGATCAAAGCAGTTTTCTCAAATTCTCCTCTTCCATTCTGACATACGATTTCTTCCTGCTGAGTAGCTGGTCCGACGCCTTCACTATTTTAGATGTGTCCTCCTGAGCCGAGACACTGTCCTGCTTTAAAACCTTCTTCGAAAGGACACCCTGGCCAGTCACTGACGCCTCCTGTGTTTGTGTCCTAGGACTGCTGCATCAAAGTGTCACACACTGCATAGTGTACACAACAGAAGTGCGTTCTCTCACCGTTCTGGGTCCTGAAAGCCCAAGATCAAGGTGTAGGCAGAACCATGCTCCCTTGGCAGGCTCTGGGGAAGAGCCTTCACCCCCCTCCCAGCCCCTGCTGACTGCCAGCCGTCCTCGCCATCCTCGGTGTCCTCTGGCCGGTGGACACATCGCTCCAGCCTCTGCCTTGATCATCACTTGCTGGTCTCCCCTGTGTGTGTGTGTCTGTGTTCAGAATTCCTTCTTCTTTTTTGATATGGAGTCTTGCTCTGTCGCCCAGGCTGGAGTACAGTGGCTCCATCTCTGCTCACTGCAACCTCCGCTTCCTGGGTTTGAGCCATTCTCGTGCCTCAGCCTCCTCAGTAGCTGGGATCACAGGTGCCTGCCACCACACCAGGCTAATTTTTGTATTTTTAGTAGAGACGGGGTTTCACCACGTTGGCCAGGCTGGTCTTGAACTCCTGACTTCAGGTGATCCACCTGCACTGGCCTCCCAAAGTGCTGGGATTACAGGCGCTGCACCTGGCCCAGTTTCCTTCTTTTAAGGACCCTAGTGGTTGCATCCAAGCTCACTCTACTACAGTGTGGCCTTGGCTTGGTTCCATCCACAAAGACTCTATTTCCTTTTTTTTTTTTTGAGACAGAATCTCGCTCTGTCACCAGGCTGGGGTGCAATGGCACGTGGCGCGATCTCGGCTCACTGCAACCTCTGCCTCCCGGGTTTAAGTGATTCTCCTGCCTCAGCCTCCCAAGTAGCTGGGACTACAGGCGCCCGCCACCACGCCTGGCTAATTTTTGTGTTTTTAGTAGAGATGGGGTTTCACCATGTTGGCCAGAATGGTCTCGATCCCTTGACCTTGTGATCCGCCTGCCTTGGCCTCCCAAAGTGCTGGGATTACAGGCGTGAGCCACCGTGCCCGGCCCACAAAGATCCTATTTCCAAATAAAGTCACATTCACAGCTTCTAGTGGACATGGCCTTTTTGGGGGCCACTGACACTGCCATCTTTCCAGCCTGAAGGCAGAGGACAGGGATGGGATCCTAGGGGTACGAGGTGGGCTCAGGGCCCTGGCACAGCTCAGGGAGGAAAAGCTGATTCATGCTTAGGGCTGTGGCTGCAGGCACTGAGGGGTCCGGGAGACTCCGGGAGCAGGGCAGGGAAGCCGGGAGACAAACTCCATCCAATGGGCATCTGTTGCCGGCGCGTTCCTGGCTGCCTGCCCGTCTCACGCTAGCGCTGCACAGGAAGCCGGCAAACTCGGGACGCTCCGGAGTCAACTAACATCCGAGTCAGGGTCAGACGCAGCGGCCACCACTCGAGGAAGACTGGGAGAGACCGTACTTGCCTGACGTCCAGCTGGGCACTTCATTTCCACAGCCTAACAGGGTTCCATTTTGCTAATTTTAAGCAGGATCACTTATTTTAAAATCGAGACAGTGTTTACATTTTAGCCCCATGTCAGACTGTAGTGTGTTAATGAAAGGCAAATTCCAGAGTCCAATCCAGGGAGGGCACAGTAACATTTAAGTAATTTACTAAAGTTTCTCGTGAACAGGTAAACGTATGTATGCAGCTCTCATAGAAGATGTATTCAGGAGGCGCAAACATACTTTTGTTAAAATCCAATCAAATTTAAAGAGTAAATTATTTTTCTAGGCCAGGTATGGTGGCTCACGCCACCAACAGTTTGGGAGGATCACCTGAGGTGGGTGGATCACCTGAGGTCAGGAGTTCGAGACCAGCCTGGCCAACATGGTGAAACCCCATCTCTACTAAAAATACAAAAATTAGCTGAGTGTGGTGCAGGGCACCTGTAATCCCAGCTATCCAGAGGCTGAGGCAGGAGAATCGCTTGAACCCGGGAGGTGGAGGTCGCAGTGAGCTGAGATCGCACCTCTGCACTCCAGCCTGGGTGACAGAGCGAGACTCCATCTCAAATAAATAAATAAATAAATAAATAAAATAAAATAAAATAAAATAAACGGTTTTTCTCACTGATGGGAACCCAGTGGGGCAAAACCTCTGACCTGGGAAATGGCTGCACTCTGCCCTCTCAGCCCTGGAGATGTTCAGCTCCTACCGATCGTGTTCTTTTCCAGTTGTGTTAAGGGTCCAGAAGTAAAAAAATAGCGAGAAAGCAGAATCATTCTAGAAGAACAACAGGCCAGGTGCGGTGGCTCACACCTGTAGTCCCAGCACTTTGAAGGCCGAGGCAGGCGGATCACAAGGTCAGGAGTTCGAGACCAGCCTGGTCAACATGATGAAACCCCATCTCTACTGAAAATGCAAAAATTAGCCAGGTGTGGTGGTGGGAGCCATAATCCCAGCTACTCCAGAGGTTGAGGCGGAAGAATCGCTTGAACCCGGGAGGCGGAGGTCGCAGTGAGCCGAGATCATGCCACTGCACTCCAGCCTAGGTGATAGAGTGAGATTCCATCTCAAAAAAAAGAACAACAATGAATCTCTCCTGTATGAGGTAGAAAAGTTGCAGGAATCAGCGTTGAGCTTATCACTCTTCTCGTTGTTCCTCCAGAACCAGCAGCTGATGTACAGCCACAGAGGGAAACGCGCAGTCTGTGTGCCCTGAGTTAAACCTTAATATACTTTTTGGTGGGATAACTGAGATCACACTTGTTTCAATAAGGGGAAAATACACCCTAAAGAAAACTAGAGGGATAAGTCTCAGCTTCTGAAAACAGACAAATTACCTCATAAACCATGTTTCCATTTATCTGCTCTTTTTCCTTGTCTAACCTTACCTGAATTTCCTCCTGAACGGGAAAGAGAAAAACCTTCAAATATTAAAAAATAAAAAGAAAAACATGCTTTTGTATCCAACCCTAGGAATTAAAACCAGCAGATGATTTTCAGTATCTAGGAAATACAGGGTATGAGATGAAGGCTAACAAGGAAGAAATCAGATAGACCTGGAACACTGGACCTTCTACAAGAAAACTGGCCTGGCCTCTGCAGAAAGCCAGCACTGTGAAAAGAAAGGCAGAGAAGGATTTGGGAGGATATTCTAGACTAAAAGAGGCAACAGAGGCCAGGCTCAGTGGCTCATGCCTGTAATCCCAGCACTTTGGGAGGCTGAGGTGGGCGGATCACTTGAGGTCAGGAGTTTGAGACCATCCTGGCCAACATGGTGAAACTTCATCTCTACTAAAAGTACAAAAAATTAGCTGAGCATGGTGGCAGGCACCTGTAATCCCAGCTACTCAGGAGGCTGAGGCAGGAGAATCGCTTGAACCCAGGAGGCGGAGGTTGCAGTGAGCCGAGATCACACCACTGCACTCCAGTCTGGGCAACAGAGTGTGACTACGTCTCAAAAAATAAAATAAAAAGAGGCAAGAGAGACAGAAAAACAAAATATAATGCATGAACTTTGACTGGTTCTATGATACAAGGCATGTGGGGACAATGGGGACATTCTGAATTTGGACACAGTAGGAGATGGTATTAAGGCATCGTTACTAACTTTCTTAGGTGTGAGAATGGTACTTTGTGCAGGAGAACATCCTTGTTTTTCAGAAACATGTTGAGGTTGCTGAGGGTGAACCACATGAGGTCTCATGAAGTGGCCCAGCAAAAGTAAAATAAAATAAAAAATAAATAAATAGTTAAGTGTGGGCAGTGGGTTATTTTTCTCCACACTTCCTCTAAAGCTGAGGTTGCTCATGATGAAACATTGAAAACAGAGTCTGACAAAGAAAACGATTAGCGGATGGCTTTCTGGCATCTTACTTGTAAAGTGAATCCACACGACTCTGGTTGCTCTTGGGCAGAGTTGGTTTGGAGACGTTGCTGGAGGAGCCATAGGAGGCCGACACCTCGGCCTTCCTGATAGGAAGGTTGCCTGGCCTAAAGTTTGTTTGAAATACATGAAAGCAAGATGGATTGGTGGACAGAGCCTTGGACATGGGGCAGATGTGATAAAATGTCCATTGCTAGCATGTAGGAGTGGGTGGTAGGCAGGCGGCGGGCACGGAGGTGCTCACTGAGCCATTCTGGAAGCTTTTCTGTGTTTAAATTTTTTCGTAACAAACTATTGGGGGAAATATTAAGTGACAGAACTGAGATTTGAACCAAGGCTCCAGGATCTGGGTTCTCGGCCATGGTGCTCCGACGCCTCTCAGGCAGGGAGGGGATCGATGGAATTCACACGGCAAAGGCATCACAGGCCTTCCTGCGAACTGAAAGGTGCACGGCCAGCCCTCCTCTCCAGGACAGGACTCGGAGGCAGGAAGTGCTGGCCCAAGGTCCAGGGAAAGGTTTGGGCCCCCAACCCCGCCTTCCCATTGCCGGGCGCGCCCACCGCTGAGGGTTGCCTTGACACCTCGTGGAAACGCGAGCAATGCGCTGGGATGCTGCTGACCTCCTGCATATGTGGGCCCCGGGACAGGCCCTCTCGTCAACAGTGGGCCTCTGAGCACAGGGATGCTTTTCTCCTGGTACCCGGTGGGCTGGCCTGCTTTCCTTCCCGTGTAGACGCCGTCCTCCTCCTTGCATTATGTCGCCTGCTCCTCTTGGAACACATGCGGTTTATTGAGCAGCACAGGAAACGTTTACCCTTGAGATTAAACATCTTCTGGCTCCACTTCTATTTTTAATGCCTCGGGTTCGTATAGCACTTTCCTTTGATGAGGTCAGCCCTTCACAGACAGCGTCTAATGAATCCTCCTGGACTGGGGGCGTGATGGGCATCGTGAACCGAAGGCCACGGATGAAAAACAACAACCTCAAAGGAGTTGCGTGCAATTGCTGTGTAGGAGAAGGGATCAGAGAGCAGTCATCGCACCTGAAATAGAATCTTTATCTTCTGATTCCTCTTTCAGGGGGCTGGAAAACGGACACCTGCAGTGAGGACCAGGGTGTGGTGTGGAAGCAGGAATGACGACATCTCAGCACTGGAAGCAGCCTGGGAGACTGGCTGCCGCCTCTGCATCTGGCTGACAGGGAAGGGGATAAAGCTGGACTGTGCCCGGGGTCACAAGGCTTATTAGCACAAATCTCCAGCCAGGGACTGGGCTGCGTAGCCTCACAAACTCCACATTTCAATGGTTGACATTTCATTTTCTAGGAACTGATTTTATTTTATTTTATTTTATTTTTTAACAGAGTCTTCCTCTGTCGCCCAGGCTGGAGTGCAGTTGTGCAATCTTGGCTCACTGCAACCTCCATATTCCGGGTTTAAGCAATTCTTCTGCCTCAGCCTCCTGAGTAGCTGGGATTACAGGCATGGGCCACCCTGCCTGGCTAATTTTTGTATTTTTAGTACAGATGGGGCTTCATTCACCATGTTGCCCAGGCTGGTCTTGAATTCCTGACCTCAGGTGATCCGCCTGCCTCAGGCTCCCAAAGTGTTGGGATTACAGGTGTGAGCCATCATGGCCAGCCATGAAGTAATTTTAAATTACACACCTCATTCCTTGCTCAGGCCATACAAGCCTTTCTTCACCCACAGCAATTCTGCCTTTCGAGGAAATTGACTTGTAAGATTTGCCTCAAGACTAGAGGCCTAGAGAAGTTTGTAAACTGTCACCCCTTTTAGGTGGACATTGGCACAGGCAGCATAAACTGGCACCCCTTTTAAGGGGACATTGGCACAGGCAGCGCATGCTCTGGGGGCATGAACAAGCTGAGCCGGAGGACCCCGCCATGCGGGCCAGATCCCAAGAGCGTCGCCTGGGTGCAGAGCACACGGCTGTGCAGGCCTGGAACTGCTGCCTGGGTGGGCGGGCACCTGTGTTCTCCATTGTGCTGTGCCCAGGCCCGTGAGCACCCAAAGGGAGAAACCCACAATTCCGGTTGTTCCCAGGGTCCCTCAGCCTCTTTGGGACTTCAGGGAGCCAGGCAAAAGGTCAGCTGATGAGTTTTTCTAGAAATTCCATCAATGCTGGGCTGGGTCTCCCTGAACATGTAGCAAAGTTCACCACGCCCGGACTGGTGGACTTGAAGGATGCCTCTGGGCTCTGCAATGTAAGAAATTGCTATCACAGGTGTTTATGCAAAAAATAAAAGTGCTGCCACATGGCATTGGTACTCAGTCCTCTAAACCAATATTCCCGATAAGATGTCTCATTTCATCTTTAGATCAAGGAAGGGTAAGAAGGGATAAGAGTTCCTGAGTAAGAAACCTCCTCAAGAAGGAGGTTTTTGGCCAAGCTTTTTGTCTGTTGTTTATGTATCCATCCATCTGTCTATTCATCCATGCATTTATTTATTTAATCTATCTATCTGTCCATCCCTATCTAACTATTTTCAGGTAAACAAACTAAATTAATAATAATCCTTGCTTCGGCCGGGCGCGGTGGCTCAAGCCTGTAATCCCAGCACTTTGGGAGGCCGAGACGGGCGGATCACGAGGTCAGGAGATCGAGACCATCCTGGCTAACATGGTGAAACCCCGTCTCTACTAAAAATACAAAAAACTAGCCGGGCGCGGTGGCGGGCGCCTGTAGTCCCAGCTACTCGGAGGCTGAGGCAGGAGAATGGCGTGAACCCGGGAGGCGGAGCTTGCAGTGAGCCGAGATCGCGCCACTGCACTCCAGCCTGGGTGACAGAGTGAGACTCCGTCTCAAAAAAAAAAAAAAAAAAAAAATAATAATAATAATCCTTGCTTCACATAGCACAGTTTTATCATTGGCCAATACGTTGAGCTGTTAGTTTTATTTTGATAATGTAGACGGAGCATCTATAACCCACCACCCCAAACAAAAGCCAGGATTTTGGCCGTAACCTACCTTAAACCGCACAACTCCACCTCATCCCATGCTCCCGCACCGTCCCCTGGCTCTTCACCCCCAGGTGACCATCATCCTAAATCCCATATCCCTGCTCCCCCGCCCACTCCTCCCCGTGGCCAGGGGCTCTTCCTGCAGAATCTTGCATGGCCTTGGCTGCCAGGTGGCAGAGCCGCTGCGCACGGGCGAGGGCAGCAGACGGTGGCTCCGTTGCCCTCCTCCCACCCGTCTCCCATGTTTCTGCCACCTTTGTAAGGGTGATGCTGCTCGCTGCAGTAAATACCATCCACTGACAGAAGCATGTCGGGCTGTGGGGTGAAATAATGACCCGGCGAGCCATGCCTGTCGTGGACCCGATGGAAGCCAGGGCCTTGCCCTGCAGCAGACGTGGGCCTCAGGAGGGTGGGGGTGTCTGCGGGCGGAGGTCCCACTCGAGCCCTTGTCATGCACAGCCCCAGATTTGCCTTTGGCCTCCAGGTGCCACATGGGGGCATGCTGGGAACCAGGAGAGAAGTGGGATAGTGCTCAGAAAACTGGTAGCTGGCAGTGGATAGCATAGCCATGGGCCTGCCCTGCGTGTTACTCATACAAACCCCGGGACCCAGACAACCCCGTGAGGCCCACAGTGAAGGCTGTGGGTGCAAAGCCCAGGTGGAGCACAGTGAAGGCTGTGGGTGCAAAGCCCAGGCAGAGCAGATCCTGGCTGCCGTGATGCGTGGTCTTGGGCGGCTCCTGACGTCTCCGTGCTCCTGGCTCTTCCTCTGTAACTCGGGAGTCAGTCATCGGGCACACTCGCAGGGTCGTCAAAAGAACGGCCTGCGTTGGGACAGTGTCTTGGCCGTGGTGCACACCTGAGGGCACTGGCTGTCATCCCCCATCCTCCCTGGAGGGGACGGGACCTGCAGATGAAGCCCTTGCTCGTCCTGCAGCTGGGAGTGGCGGGGCTGATCTGCTGTCTGAGTTCCTCAGCCGCGCCCCTTCGGGGAGGGAGCTGGATTCTACAGCAGAGACAGGGAAGAATTGTGGTGTCTCTGGCCCCTGAATTCCTCGGGGTCCCCAGACCTGCACTCCCCCCAGACTTGTGACTCCAGGTGACCTGTTCTCCCGACTGGCCCAGCTCCCCTCATGAGGTTCTCTGTCCCTTGCAGCTGAAAGCATTCTGACGGACACGGCTGGCTTTCCCTGCATTCTGGCACAATCTTAAAATAAAAAGGGAAACCCAGTTCTTCTAATTCTGGAATGGCAACCGAGCTCATTTGCATGAGTAATTGACAAACGTTGAACACTGGCTTGACAGAAACTGCTCGCGAGCAGCGCTGCGGAAGAGAAAGGGAAGCCTGCTGGAGAACGAAGACACGAAGAGCACCCACTGGAAGGGGCAAATCATTTAGATGCTGAATTAAGGAAAACACAGATTCGATCTTTGAAAGAGATGTAAAAACGTCAGGGGCAGAATACAATTTGGAACTAACCATAAGCAAATAGTATCAGCTAGATCAATTCCCATTTTGAAGATGCTATATCTTGTGCAGTTTTGCAATTAAAAATGTCACTCATGTTTTATCATCATTATCTATAATGCCTCTAGGGCTTTCTATTGTTCCTTTCAAGATTTTCAAATTCTGAAATAACTGGGTTTAGCCCAGAGTTCAGATAGCCTGAAATAACTTAAATACCACCTAAAAACTGGTTTTGAATGTTTTCCTCGGGCAGATCGCCCACAGTTCTCTCAGCCTGTTTCAGATACGCCGAGGATTGGAGTCTGAACTCCTCGAATCTTTGTCAGGGTGGGAGCACACGTGGCTGTAGGACGGGAGAACATGAAGGAGTCTCCTTTTCTCAGAGCCCGTTTTTCTGTTTGCTTTGACATCCAGGATACCTTGGCTATCGAGAATGGCATTGCTGAGTCCTGCCTCCTCTAAGCCTGGGGTGGAGGTCTTGAGGTCCCAAAAGTCCTCTTTCTTTTTCTCCCTTCCTCTGACACCTGTGGGCAGAAAGTGGGAGCAAGGGACAGGCTGCCCCACATGAGACGAGATACACGCCTTGTGACTGCAGGCCGTATGCCCTGCGGGTCCTGTAATGAATTCAAGAAAGAGTTAGGGGAGGGATAACAGGTGGGGGCTGTTGATGCTTGGTGTTCTGCTGGGTTGGAGAGAGTTGGTGGGAGGGGTGCCCGCCGCACCCTTTAGAAGCCCCTGACTCTGGCTGTCTTCTCACCAGAGGAATAACTCCAGTGCCATAAACGCATCCTGTATTATCATTAAAGCAAACACCGCATTGATGCCATCAAAGGCGGAAAGGCTGAGGATTAAAAAACAAGAAAATTAAAAGCCATCTATGATCCTAGAATAGATCCTGTGCTGGGGAAAAAGGACACTGAAGGACATTGTAGGTCTGTGGTGAACCTGGAACACAGGCTGCAGATTAGATAAAAATATTTTATCAATGTTAAATTTACTGAAATTGATAGCTGTGCTGTGGTTATGTTAGAGAATATCTTTGGTTTTAGGAAAGACACTGAAATATTTAGAAGATAAATGTTTAGAGGCTAAAGAAAATATTTAGAGTCCACAATGTATGCAATTTATGCTCAAATATCATATAACTTCGGGGAAAATATATATTTATATAGGATATTTTATTCTTTTGTATGTATGTGATATTTACACATTTTATACACATATATATCAGATGGGAGAGCAAAATAAATGCTGAAGCAAATAGGGCAAAATGTTAGCACTAGATGAATCTGGGAAAGGATTGGATATTCTTAGTACTTTTCTTGCAAATCTTCTATAAGTTTGCAAGTTTCCCAGCAAGAAGTTTCAAGGCTCTGGGCTGAATTGTGCTGTATCAAGGAGCAACCTCTGTCTAGGAGACACACAGTTGCACTTTCTCTCTCATGGTTTCCTTCAGGTTCCATTTCTAGTGACCAAGGCATGGGTTTTCACGGTGCTGCCTCATTTACCAAGTTAATTTGAGATGTAATATTGTGAAATAACAAGAAATATATATTTGGTCTTTGTCCCCAGTTCCTGGCACAGAACCCCTAATTCCTTGGAATTTCTGGGGTGATAAGAGCACCTTTTGTTCTAATGAGGTGACTCTTGGTGGCCCCTGGGAGGGGGGCTGGTCACTGGAAAGATGGAGCCACCATGAGAAGTCTGGAACCCTCAGCTTCAACCCCCCGGGGGAGCTGGAGATGGAGCTCATCACGGATGACGCCCACATGACGAGACCTCTATGAAATCCTCAACTAAGAGGTTTGGAGAGCTTCTGGTCTGGTGAGCACCCCGACATGCTGGGAGTGGGGCTGGTGGGGGTGCACCCCAGCTCCTGCACTGGCGACTTTCTTCTTCTGAGAGTTCATCCATAGTCTTTATAATCAATCAGTGAACGTAAGTGTTTCCCTGAGTGCTGTGAGCTGTCGGCCAACTATGAAACCTGAAGAGGGGTCCGTGGGAATCCCTGATATGTAGCTACACTGGACAGAAGTGGGACTCCTTTGGGGACCCACTGCTTGAAACTGGTGTCTGAAGTGGAGGCAGTTGTGCAGGACTGAGCCCTCAATCTATGGGGTCCCACTAGCTCCAAGTAATGCCATGACTGAGTTTTAGGACATTGCATTGGTGTCTGGAGCATTGGAGATTGGCTGGTGTGGGGGGAAATCTCCCCGTTTGGTTTCCATAGCATTCTGTAAGAGTAGAGAAAAACAGATATTTTTTCCTCAGACATTATGAAATGTGTCTTTGTTTCTCTTAATTCTCTGCCTTGAAGTCTGCTGAGATCAGGATAGCTGATAGTCCAGCGGTCTCAAGCTAACTATTTGTATCCTTCGTCACCGCTGGTCCTCAGCCCACTCGTGTCCTTCGTCACCGCTGGTCCTCAGCCCACTCGTGTCCTTCGTCACCGCTGGTCCTCAGCCCACTCGTGTCCTTCGTCACCGCTGGTCCTCAGCCCACTCGTGTCCTTCGTCACCGCTGGTCCTTAGCCCACTCGTGTCCTTCGTCACCGCTGGTCCTTAGCCCACTCGTGTCCTTCGTCACCGCTGGTCCTTAGCCCACTCGTGTCCTTTGTCATCGCTGGTCCTTAGCCCACTCGTGTCTTTATATCTGAAGGGGAACTCCTGAGGACAGCATACAGTGGGATTTGCGTTCTGAAATCCACACTGATAATGTTTGCCTTTTAATTAAAGTGTTAATTAATACTTAAGGCCGGGCACGGTGGCTCACGCTTGTAATCCCTGCACTTTGGGAGGCAGAGGTGGGCAGATTACCTGAGGTCAGGAGTTCAAGACCAGCCTGGCCAACATGGTGCAAATTCCATCTCTACTGAAAGTACAAAAATTAGCCAGACGTGGTGGTGGGCACCTGTAGTCCCAGCTACTCGGGAGGCTGAGGCAGGAGAATCACTTGAACCCGGGAGACAGAGACCTGAGATGGCGCCAATGCACTCCAGCCTGGGCAACAAAGTGAAATTCTGTCTCAAAAAAAAAAAAAAGAAAAGATATTGTTCCACTCTCCTCTGGCCCTGTTTCTCATGAGCAGTTAGCTGTTCTTTGAGTAATGGTTCCTCACTATATCATGTACAGAGGGAAGACAGGGTGAGGACGCAGGGAGAAGACAGCTGTCTACAAACCAAGGGGAGAGGCCTCAGAAGGAACCAGTCCTGCGGGCACCTTGTCCTTGGACTTTCAGGCTCTAGAACCATGAGAAAGTAAATATCTATTGTTTAAGCCACACAGCCTGTGGTGCTTTGTTATGGAAGCCCTGGCAAACTAACATACTGGGAAGCTGTTTCCTTTTTCTTTTTTTTTTTTTTTTTTTGAGACGGAGTCTCGCTCTGTCACTGTTTCCTTTTTCTAAGTGTCAATTTCCCTCTAGAATTTGTCTTCTTTTGAGTCATTCTTCAGGTAGTTGAATCTTTATTTCTTTTTTCTTGAGACAGGGTCTTGCTCTACCACCCAAGTTGGAGTGCACTGGTATAGTCTCGGCTCACTGCAACTTCCGTTTCCCAGGCTCAAGCGATCCTCCCACCTCAGCCTCCTAAGTAGCTGGAACCACAGGCTCGTGCCACCACGCCTGGCTAATTTTTAATTTTTGGTGGAAACGGGGGTCTTGTCATGTTGCCCAGGCTGGTCTTGAACTCCTGAGCTCAAACAATCCCCCAGTCTCAACCTCCCAAAGTGTTGGGATTGTAGGTGTGAGCCACTGCGCCTGGCCTGTTAGTTTATTTCTTTTTTTAAAAAAACTTTGTCTTGAGTTTATAGTACTTTCTGTAAGAGGATTGGTTTGATAGGAGCTTACTTGGTCATCAGTAGAGACAGATCTTCATTGTTTATTTATTTATTTGTTGTTTTTTGTGTGTGTGTGACAGAGTCTCACTCTGTCACCCAGGCTGGAGTGCAGTGGCATGATAACAGCTCACCGCAACCTCTGCCTCCCAGGTTCAAGCAATTCTCATGCCTCAGCCTCCTGAGTAGCTGGAATTACAGGCATGCACCAACACGCCTGGCTAATTGTTGAACTTTTATTAAAGACAGGGTTTTTACCACGTTGGCCAGGCTGGTCTTGAACTCCTGACCTCAAGTGGTGCGCCTGTGTCGGCCTCCCAAGGTACTGGGATTACAGGCGTGAGCCACTGCACCCGGCCCACAGTTTATTTTTGAATTTTTTTTTTTTTTTTTTTTTTGAGACGGAGTCTCGCTCTGTCACCCAGGCTGGAGTGCAGTGGCTGGATCTCAGCTCACTGCAAGCTCCGCCTCCCGGGTTCACGCCATTCTCCGGCCTCAGCCTCCCGAGTAGCTGGGACTACAGGCGCCAGCCACCTCGCCCGGCTAGTTTTTTTTTGTATTTCTTAATAGAGACGGGGTTTCACCGTGTTAGCCAGGATGGTCTCGATCTCCTGACCTCGTGATCTGCCTGTCTTGGCCTCCCAAAGTGCTGGGATTACAGGCTTGAGCCACCGCGCCCGGCCTATTTTTTTGTATTTTTTAGTAGGGACGGGGTTTCACCGTGTTAGCCGGGATCGTCTCTCAATCTCCTGACCTCGTGATCCGCCCATCTCGGCCTCCCAAAGTGCTGGGATTACAGGCTTGAGCCACCGCGCCCGGCCTATTTTTGAATATTGACCTGTAGTCACCTTCATCTGTATTTAATTTTTTTACATATAAAATAATTTTTTCCATGAGTAAACACAGTTTTATATCTTCATTTGCAATCCTTAATGTATTGTTATTATTATTTGCTTTTGTTCTCTGTCTAGAACTCCAGTTAAAAGGCGAGAGCGTAAGTGGTAATAGTAAACCTGCTTTCTGCTCCTGATCTCAGGGTAACACTGTTTACTGTTGTGTGATTAAGTAGAAAGCTTGTTATACTTGCTCTGTAAATTATATTTTTCAGATTTAAAGTGTTGCCATATTAATTGCTGAGAACTTTGATCATGAATGGATGTTGAATTTTATGTTTTGTGCATCTTTGGAGATTGTCACACATTTCACTCCTGTGTTCTACTACTGCTGTGAGTTATATTGATGGATTTTCTAAAGTTGACTAATTTTGCATTCCTGGGATTAATTATATTTGGTCACAATGTATCATCATTTTAATTAGAATTACTACACATAGTTTGCTTTTTTTTTTTTTTTTTTGAGACAGAGTCTCTGTCACTCAGGCTGGAATGCAGTGGCACGATCTTGGCTCACTGCAACTTCCGCCTCCCAGATTCAAGTGATTCTCCTGTCTCAGCCTCCTGAGTAGCTGGGATTATAGGCGTACGCCACCATGCCCAGCTACTTTTTGCATTTTTAGTAGAGATGGGGTTTCACCATATTGGTCAGGCTGGTCTCGAACTCCTGACCTTGTGATCCACTCACCTTGCCCTCCCAAAGTGCTGGGATTACAGGTGTGAGCCACCACGCCCGGCCTGTTTGCTATTCTTAATATGATTTTTGCATCTATGTTTATAAGGTATGTTGGCCTGTAAGTTTTACTTCTGGCAATGTTTTTAGAAGTTCGGTATGAAGGCTATCCTGGTTCCAAAAACGAGTTGGTGCACGCTTCTCGTCTTTCTTCTCTCTCCATCAGCACATGTGAGACCGCTACGTTTCCTTAAAGTTTTGGAAGAATTCACTGGAGAGGCATATAGGTTTGGATTTTGTTTTGTGAAAAGTTCTAAAGTTATGAATGCCAATTTCCTTAATAAAAAAAGACTATTCAGATTTTCTATATCTTCTTGTCTCTGTTGGGGTAAATTGTGTTTTTCAAGGAATTTACCCATTTCATCTAAGATGTCGAAATACTTGCATAAAACAGTTCAAAATATCCTTTTGTTATTGCTGTTGTTTTGTTATGGTTGTGTTTGTGTTATACTAACCTGGGCTGACTAAAACACCACTTCCCGTACCATCAGCAGTGAGCTCTCAAACCCATCCTGAGGATGCACTTTTCAGACCACCTCTGGCATGGACTATTTTGCCTGGGTTGCCCCAGACAGCAGAGCTGGAGACAAGGGCCTGTGTGAAGGTGGTTGATTTGGGAAGGGAGGCCTGGGGCAGGAGAGGGAGGCTGGGAAGCGTGGAACCCGCACGGAGGAAGGAGAAATTAGGCGTGTGCTGTCAGGCTGGCTACCACTGTTGGTGACAGGCCTCAGGGGAGCCCTGTCCACTCTGCAGTGGGGTGGGAGGAGTCCTGTTACTCCTGGACCCCTATTCCCTGGTGTCCAAGCATTGCCACAGGGAGTGTTGATGCCCTCATGCGTCCAGCCCGGGGATCCTGCATCAGGAATGCCCCAGAGAAAAGCAAGGGCCGCAGAGAGCAGCTGTGTGACACTGGCCACCAGGGCAAGGATGAGAACACAAGGTGGGACTCAGGGGGTTGGGGCAGGGCCACAGAAGAGGCCAGTGCACCTGCAGAGGGCCACAGAGAACAGCTGGGTGACACTGGCCACCAGGGCAAGGATGAGAACACAAGGTGGGACTCAGGGGGTTGGGGCAGGGCCACAGAAGAGGCCAGTGCACCTGCAGAGGGCCACAGAGAACAGCTGGGTGACACTGGCCACCAGGGCAAGGATGAGAACACGAGGTGGGACTTGGGGGTTGGGGCAGGGCCACAGAAGAAGCCAGTGCACCTGCAGAGGACCACAGAGAGCAGCTGGGTGACACTGGCCACCAGGGCAAGGATGAGAACACGAGGTGGGACTTGGGGGTTGGGGCAGGGCCACAGAAGAAGCCAGTGCACCTGCAGAGGACCACAGAGAGCAGCTGGGTGACACTGGCCACCAGGGCAAGGATGAGAACACGAGGTGGGACTTGGGGGTTGGGGCAGGGCCACAGAGGAGGCCAGTGCACCTGCAGTGACCTTCTACCAGCTCCACTTGGCTGGTTTCTGTTCCCCCTTCAGCTCTCAGACGGCCAACTGCCCAGTGCCGCAGGGAGGCCCCATTATTCTTCTTGGGATTACTTCCCTCATGTTTTTGTTCCCCATAATTTGTAGCTACAATGTTGTTTACTTGTTGACTGTCTTCCTGATTCCTTGAACTACAAGTCCAACTAGCCAGAGACGTGTATTGATTGTATGTTCACCATTACGCAAGTCGCCCGAAAGAAGTGCCCTTCTGGTCACATCCTTCCAGGGGGTGCCTGGTACCCACATGAACTCCTGGCAAGACTGTCCTCAGAATAGTCTGGCCCACTTCTGACAGAGCCATGGTTCTGCCAGCCCATGGGGTCCCTGCCCGGCCATCTCTGTGAGCAGTTGGTTGAACATTTATTTATCTGTCTCTCATTTATTTATCTACCCAGGCAAAAAAAAAAAAAAAAAAAAAAAAAAAAAAAGGTGGGGTGGTGGGGACTTCGAGAACCTTGTTAGGCATCTGTCTGAGCTTGAGCACTCACTGAATGTCCATTCGTCACCAGATGGAGGGTCTCGACAGCGAGCTGTCCAGGTTCTTGGCACGGTGAACAAAGAATTGAACAAAACGCAGAAACAAAGCAACAAAAGAATGAAGCAATGAAAGAAGAAAGAAGCAACAAAAGCTCAGATTTACTGAAGCAAAAGTACATCCACAGAGTGGGACGGAACTTGCGCCAGCGGCTCCAGAATCCCCCGTTAGGGATTTTATTAAATCGCTACCTAAAAGAATTTGGTAACACCCCCAGCTGCCCTACAGAGGCCTCCAACTGGCCACATCCTATTGGCCCATGACCAATCAGAGGCTGAAGTGGAGGCAGCTCGTGGCCCATCAGATGCTGAAGTGGAGACAGTCTTGTTATTTCAGGAGGGAGGCTGTGGCCTGCGTGCTGCCTGATCCCGCCCAGAACTGGCTGCACCTGCTGTTCTTTTACTTCTGCCTTATCCCTTGCTTATTCTCCTCATTCCCTATTCTCCTGCCTCACATGGGCCTCTTTTCCTCTTCTTTAAAGTGGGGATAATAATAGTCCCTACCTCACTGGATTGTCAGGAGATCGGCAATCAAGTAGGTTGGCATATGTAATATACTTATGTTTGGTACACAAGACATGCCTAGTTATTATGACTACCTGTGCATTCTAAAATAGAAGAGAACCTTTATTCTTTACCTTTCAGCCATAAAGAATACAGAGTCATTAATGTAAATGTGTCCCTTACAATGTATCTCATAAAAATATAGACAACAGAATGTTACAGGAATTTTAATTTATTCCATTTCCTAAACCCCAAACGTTTATGGTTTAGGAAAAACAGGGGCTGGTGGTGGAAGCGTGCACAGCAGGACGAACCCAGCATTCTGCTCAAAGCGGCCGAGTCCCCAGGTGCCAACCAGAGTGAAAAGGAATCTTAGGAACAATAATAGTAGAAACCATTAGAATGTGTCGCAGCCCGCCAGGCGCGGTGGCTCACGCCTGTAATCCCAGCACTTTAGGAGGCCGAGGCAGACGAGTCCCTTGAGGTCAAGAGTTCAAGATCAGCCTGACCAACATGGCAAAACCCTGTCTCCACTCAAAATACAAAAATTTGCCAGGCTCCGTGATGGCAGGTGCCTGTAATCCCAGCTACTCAGGTGGCTGAGGCACGAGAATCGCTTGAACCCAGGAGGCAGAGGTTGCAGTGAGACGAGATCTCTCCACTGCACTCCAGCCTGGGCAACCGAGTGAGACTGAGTGAGACTCTATCTCAAAACAAACAAACAAAAATAATTTGTCACAACCTTGAGACACAAAACTTTATAGGTGAGGATACTCAAGTTCAGGAAGATTGAGGAACTCCCCCAGGATGAGACAGCTAGAACATGGCAAACTTGGACTTCTGCCGACCGGCATCCGGCCTTGGGCCCCTTGCTTTTCTCGTTGCTGAGGATCGAGAGGCCTGGGGCGGCTGGGTCCAGGGAGATGCCACCGGCCCTCCTGTTGTGGCTGCCACTTGCTGTCTCTGAGCAGCTTGGGATGACGTCACTGTGTCCAGGCCCCCAAGAGGGGGCGCAGGTGAGCTCAAGAGCTTTGGGGGGACCCTCCCAGGGCTCAGCACCTCGCCGCTTCCTCTCAAGGCCTGAGTTAGCATGAAGTAGGAGCTCAGAAATTATTTACTGGCTGATTAGACATTTCTTGAGTTTAAGTCTTAGTAGAGATGCAACAGGTCTCTACCAAGAGAATTTGCAAAAAGAATAGAGTTTGTAATAAGGGCTGGGGAGAAGCGTGGTGCTGGGGGCTGGGCTAGTTCATGGACTCATGGGTGACCCCACACTATAGCATGTCCTGTGAAAGAGGACCTCTCCACAAATTTCTCCCCTGTGGAAAGGCTGAGTCCCTGGGACGGCTATGTCCAGGGAAGACAGCGAACGGGCACTGAGTGGCTGCCTCTGGGCTGCCGTCTCAGCGGGCATGGGTGTGGCATGTGTCCAGATCTCAGGCAGGCCATCTCCTAGCCCAGCATCCAAGGGTCAATGCTGTCTGTCACACGGTGAAGAATCTGGAGCTCCCAGGGACCTCTGCTGTGACCTGGCCGGGGGTCTCCTGCTCTTTCCTTCTCTTTGGATCTGTTTCAGCTCTGGATGGGTCACCGGGCCCTGGAGGGAGGGGGTGCCCCAGGTCTCGCTGTGTTTACCTTCATCTTGAATCCCGAGAGAGCAGCCTGCATTTGGATTAGGACTGGTGTCCACATTCAGCCCTGTCTGCAGCCAGACATGCGCCTCCCAACAAAGACAGACGGACAGTGGGACTCCAGCCACCAGGCGTGAACCACCGGCCTCTGGACTGACAAAGCCACCTCCCAGCCCACAGGAGAGAGAGGCTCTGCACCTTGACCTGGTGAAGAATAAGGGGCCGTAAACCATGGGATTCCTTTTGGAGTCCCTTGGGGAGGGAGCTTCTGGCAGAGACGATTCTTCTGGACAGGTTTGATGTATTCAGGTCTCACTTTGCAGTAAGAATTGATTGCAAGAGAAGAAGATGGAATCACCTTCCCTAAAGGTCTTTAACGACAGGATTGGTTTCTAACTGTGTTGGGTCAGTTAACTGGATCCTGCCTGAAGGGAAGAAAAGGAATCAGGGCATTGCCCAGGTTCCTCCTAGTCCTGTGCTTGTGTGACCTGAAATAAAAGAGGGTTTGCCTCTGCATCTAGAAAACTGAGTGGACGGGCTTGGCTGAGTCTCAGATGTAATCTGTTTGCATGTGTCGTTGGAGGTAATTTAAATTATCGAAAATACTTTGTATCTGATGTCTTTTAAACACCAATTTATGAGCACAGTGAGAACAAAATGCTTTAGGCCATCCAAAGAGGTATTAAAGACAAAATACCACACTCCCGTGTCAGTGGAAAAACCAAACTCTGCAAAATACTTAAAGAGATTTATTCTCAGCCAATATGAGTGACTGCAGCCCAGGGAAACACAAGCTCTAGAATCCTGACCGAGTGCTCCCAAGAATCCTGACCCAGTGCTCCCAAGGATCCTGACACAGTGCTCCCAAGGATCCTGACCCTGTGCTTCCAAGGCGGACAGCTTGTAACTGTTTCACACATTTCCAGGACGTGTGACCCTTACAGGCAAAGTCACAGATCAACACATGGAGTTTATGCGCTGGCTTGGCCAAAAAGGCAGGAAGTATTGAAGCAGGGACTTCCAGGTCCTAGGTGGATTCCGAGATTCTTAATTTTGAAATTGGTCGAAGGAGCAAGGCTTTGTTTAAAACTTGGGATCAACAGAAAGGAATGTCTAACTTTTGACTTTACCATGTGTTAGTTAAGACAAGAAAGTTTGCTAGCTGTGCCAGAGCAAGCCACGGTTCCTGGGGTCAGGGTGGCCTCTTAGCAAGGCTGATGGTCTGCAGATGCAACTGTTGACAGGTCCCTTAGGAAGGAATTTGGAGTGAAGAGCGGTGGCCAGAGCTTAGTGCTCATTGTCATACTCCAGGACAAACCAGGGTATGTCCCCTGCGGAGGTGCCAGGAACAGTTCCAGACATGCACCTCCAGGCACGGAGAAAGAGAGAAAAATATTGCCAGAAGACCAATTGCAATGGTAATTTCTGGGGGAAAAAAAGCAGATGAGAGATGGATTTACCAATCAAAATAGGAAGCCCTTGAGGGCAACATTGAGTTCTCTAGAGTCAGGAGGACCTCAGGCTCCTCACCAAACCCGATCCCAGCACTTGGGGGACCTCTCTTTAATTTGGAAGAGGCAAATCCACTACTTTTCGAAGAAAGCATTGAGCTTTTATAATAAGTCAATTAATGAAACTCCTAATGATATCATTAATAATAGGAAGAATTAAAAGGATTAAATAAATTAGTTGCTGGTGGAGACAAAATAGCCTTGAGGACAGCTGGGACTTTTAACCACCTGCTGTCAGCTCCAGCACCACTGGATCACTCCCGAATGTGGTGTTTGTACTGTGGTTGTCAGATCCCAGCACCCTGAGCTGGGGGGACGGTGAGTGACCGCGGCGATAACTCTGAGACCTGCAAAGAGGGGCTGGCCGCCAGCTGCAGGGAAACTGCATACATCTGGCAGGTTGACACTTTTTTCAATGTGAAGAAATAGCCATTTGCAAGTTATTGGTTTTACGCCAAACACATGAATATCACACATCACTTGTGTTATTTCACAAAAGCCAAACTTAGGGAGTAAAAGTATCTTTTCTTAGCCTTGTAAAATGCTGAAGAATGCCTCCTATTTGGCCCCTTCTCTGAATATTTATGATTCACTGAAGGTCTTTCCCCTAAGTGCCTTTTGAATCACATTTAATATGTCTTCATTTATTTATTCATAGCAAACACTTATTGAATGGCAATATATCGATGCTGGGATATAGGTATTAATAAAGTATGGCCTCCACCCTCAAGGAGCTCAGAGTCAAATGGATGAATCGCACGAGAGTGGTGAGGTTCTGTGCTGAGGCTGCCCTCACTGCCCTGCCTTGCCCCGGGCACACCCACCAAGGGCCGCTGCTGCCAGTACCTGGGCCTCTTCCTGAGGGCTCCCTCCAACTGCCAAGGTCCACTCAGCCTATGAGGCTGGTGGGGCAGAGGGAGTGGGGTTAGCACCCCTGGGAGCAGCCCACAGACTTGGTGGGTAATTACCCAGCATCCAAGTCACCAGCAGGTCGGGGAGACGAAGATACACGAAGCCAAACAGTGCCCGATGGAAGCTTGGAAACCTGCCATTTAAGGGATAGTGGACAGGAGGAACCATTCGTCAATTAGTTTTATAAAACCAGGAAAGAGTGGTGTTCCCAACACCAAGAACAGAGAGCTTCCAAAGCGGTCATTGTCCAGTGCTGGGGAGAGCTCAGGTAGGATGAAAATTCAACACTGACTTTTGACCCGGCACTGAGGAGCTTACGCTGACCTTAGGCCAGCAGAGCAGCTCTTTGAAGGGATATGGAAGGAACGAGGGCTGGGAATGCATAGTAACCCTGTGTCTACTAAAAATGCAAAAATTAGCCAGGTGTAGTGGCACGTGCCTGTAATCCCAGCTACTCAGGAGGCCGAGGCAGGAGGATCACTTGAACCCAGGATGTGGATGTTGCAGTGAGCTGCGACTGCATCACTGCACTCCAGTCTGGGTGACAACAGAGTAAGACTCTGTCAAAAAAAACAAAAATAAACAAAAAGCCAACAAAAAACAAACAAGCAAACAAAAACATTGAGGGGAGGTTGGAGACAGGGCTCACTGGGGCCAGGGGTGAGGCGAGGTGTCCTCGACAGGGCCCAGATGTGATATCTTGGGGCACCGCACAGCAGGTGCACATAGAGAAGAAGCATTTAGGTTTTTCCTTAGTGCAACATGATTCAGAGATCAGGAGGAAGAACGGAGACGCACAGGCAGTCAAGAGCAAGCTCCATAAAGAAGAAAAGGAACAGGGTCGGGATCTCAAAGCCGGGGCGGACCCAGGGCTGAGAGAACAGGTGGGTCTGTCTGCAACCCCAGGAGATGAAACCTTGCATTCAAAGCCTTTGAGGAGTTCTTTAAAACACCTGCCTTGGGTTCAACCTGCAGAGATCTTGGTGGTATTTTAGAGAGCACTTCAGGGAATTGCACAGCCAGGATTGGGAGTGCTGGGTCCACGCACGGGCGAGCAGAGGCCCGGGATGGCTTTGAAGGTGATTTATGTAAAGTGCCTGCGCTCAGTGGGCACACAGGAAGTTTCTGTTTCTCTCCAGCATCTTTTAGTTCCTTCCACATTTTAACTTCTCAACCATCTCCCACAGATTCTACAAGCTTTGCAAGAAATCTGCCCTTGCTTCTCAATGTTGTGTCCTATGAGATCACTGCAAAAGAAAATCATTTTTTTAACCATCATTTTATTTATTTTGCCAAAATTGCACTTTTGAGTCTACTGTTGGCAGGGGTGGCAGCATCATTTTTAAGCATTATCGCATACCCGACAGTGGCATTATGGAAACTTGATATAAAACACTCTTTCTATCCTGCTTAGATATTGATTTACTATCAGAGGACCATTTTCTTTTCATCTCAACCAGATGCTAAAAGGAACTTGAGGTGGACAGGAAGGACGCGTCCTGGGCCAGCTACCACTCAGCTGACCGAAAATAGAAGACAACTTTTCTTCTCCTTTGAAGCATCTTGAGGCATATTTTAATATATAGAAAGGAACACGTAACTGCGTGTTAAGAGACAGCAGGATTCTAAGTGATAAAGGTAAATCTGAGGGACCCTTTTTGGCTATTTAATTTATGTGCACCCTTCACTGTGACTGTCTGGCATAGGAGCAGAGGTCCAAGCCCACCATATGCCTCCGTACACAGAACCCCAAGAAAGGCCACTCTGAAAAAGGACTAATGGCCACAAACATATTGATAATTGTGTTTATTTATTTGAATACTTCACCTCTTACCTCATTTCTTTTCCTAGAGTTTGCAACAGGGCTTCCAGGGCCATGCAGTCAACAAAGCAACTTCATTTTATTCCTAATCTTAAAGGAAATATTTATATATACCATATAAGGATTCCCTTTAAGAATTTATTTAATAATACATTATTAATTATTATTATTATTATTATTGAGATGGAGTCTTGCTGTCACCCAGGCTGGAGTGCAGTGATGCAATCTTGGCTCACTGCAACCTCTGCTTTTCTGGTTCAAGTGATTCTCCTCCCTTAGCCTCCCGAGTAGCTGGGATTACAGGCATGCACCACCACACCCAGCTAATTTTTCTATTTTAGTAGAGACGGAGTTTCACCATATTGGTCAGGCTGGTCTCAAACTCCTGACCTCAAGTGATCCACCTGCCTTGTACTCCCAAAGTGCTGGGATTACAGGTGTGAGCCACCGAGCCCGGCCAATAAAACATTTAAATGTTTGCTTTTGAGTTAAGTACATGTACTTGCTTTATTTAGGTAAAATTTGCATACAGTGATATGCATGGAGCTTCAGTGTCCTATTCAATGGTTTTGACACATGTATATCCCCAGGTAACTAGCACTGCAGCCAAGATATGTGGCCGGATGTGGCATCTCATACCTGCAATTCTAGCACTTTGGGAGGCTGAGGTAGGAGAATCGCTTGAGCTCAGGAGTTTGAGACGAGCCTGGGTTATGTGGTGAAACCCCTCTTCTACAAAAAAAAAAAAAAAAAAAAATTACAATACATTAGCCAGGCATGGTGGTGCGTGCCTGTAGTCCCAGCTACTTGGGAGGCTGAGGTGGGAGGATTGCTTTAGCCCAGGAGACGGAGGTTGCAGTGAGTCAAGATGGTGCCACTGCACTCCAGCCTGGGTGACAGAGCCAGACCCTGACTTGAATTAACAAACAAAAAGATGTAGAACTTTTCCATCACTCAAGAAACTCCTGCATGCTTCATTTTGATCAGGCCTGACCTCTCCCCGACATGAGCATCCACAGTTCTATCACTGTTGATTAGATTTGTGTCATTTCAACTTCAAATAAAGGCAATAACACACAATTCTTTCGGGCTCCTTTATTTTTTATTTTTTATTTTTTTGAGATGGAGTTTCACTCTTGTTGCCTAGGCTGGAATGCAATGGCACCACCTCGGCTCATTGCAACCTCCACCTCCTGGGTTCAAGTGATTCTCCTGCCTCAGCCTCCCTAGTAGCTGGAGGGGATTAGAGGCATGTGCCACCATGCCTGGCTAATTTTGTATTTTTAGTAGAGATGGGGTTTCTTCACGTTGGTCAGGCTAGTCTCGAACTCCTGACCTCAGGTGATCCGCCTGCCTTGGCCTCCCAAAGTGCTGGGTGTTTCTAGCTTCTTTTGTTCAACATAATGTTTCTGAGATTCATCCTACATTTTTATGCTCCAATTGTTCTTTCTTTTTTCAACTGCTGAATAGAATACCACTGTATGATCACACCACACTGTGTGTCTGTTCTCTTGTTGATGGATAGTGCTTTCTGTTGGGGCTATTGTAAACAAAACTGCTCTAAACATTATTGTGAAGTTTTTTCGTGTGGACATATACTTTCATTTCTCTAGGAGAGTTGCTGGGTCATAAGATTGGTGGATGTTTTGCTTTATAAGAAATGTGACACATTTTCCAAGCAACTGCACCATTTTATTATACAATCCCTACGGCAGGAGAGAGTCCAGCTGCTCCACACCCTTTGCTAACTGATATTATCATCTTTTCTGTGTTGGCCATTTTAGTGTAAAGTCCAGTTTTCATTTGCATTTCTTCAAGGGTTAACGATTTGATTCATCCCTCGAAGTTGCCACGTGCATGAGTGTAAGTTGTAGGTATGTTCATAGTAATCCCTTTTTATCCTTAATGGCTGCAGGATCTGCAGTTGTGTTTGCTGTTTTATTTATTTGTTTGTTTATATATTTATTTTTAAGACAGAGTCTCACTCTGTTTCCAACGTTCTCTTGCTCGTGACAGGGGGAAAGAGCTCGTCCTCATTCTGAAAACCGCCTTTTTCCGTCAGGCAAAGACTGTGGACCACGATCAAAGAGACTCGTTTGTAGAACTAGGAGAACCCGCCTCTCTCGTTTGCGGAACTAGAACCCTCCTTACGGTGAGTTTAGCATTTTCTTCTCTGGCACCGGTTGCGGCTCCCGCTGGACGGCAGGGGGCAGCACCACGCCGCCTCAGGGACGGACCCGCGCGGGCGGCGCCGGCGCTTCCTCTCAGGCTGCCGGGGTGGGCGGGGCAGCCCGTGGCCTGGGCGGAGTCGGGAAGGGCCTGGCGGGCGCGAGCCTCAGACTGAGGGAAGGAGAGGGCGCCTTTCCGCTCCTCTTTTCCTGGAGAAAAGAAACAAGTTGAGAGAATTCAGAGCCAAATGTAGGTTTTCTCGACTGGCTCATTCCACACAGCGATCTTGCTGGTAGCCGGGAGTGTGTTTCTTCTGCATCAGATGTTCAAATGCTGTCTTCCAAAATGTTTCTGAGGCAGGAATTTCAAACGAGATCCTAGGAGCTAGATGAAGAGTGACAGAGAATCGCGAATTTTCAGGCAAGACGCCAGGGATCTGGGGAAGAGAACAGTAAAATGTAACAGAAACAGCAGCTTCCTGATACGGTGGAAGTCATCTGGTGAAGATTTCTTGTACATTTTATATCGACTTTTTATCTCCTACTTTATTAGTAAAGTGTTAACCGAAGAAGTAAGAATGCATTTTGTAGCTCATCATTGTTTAAATGGAGGCTTTGAAATTCAGTCCGTCTTGGTGATTGTAGCTGCAGTGGCTGCGGGAGGGATCTGGCCTCTGCTCAGCCTCTCGCTGCTGTGGGAGCTTGGCCAGAACACTTGCTGTCTCTGAGCCCGTCTCCTGACGCCCAAAGCCAGGCTGTGATATCTGTGGCTGGGCTGTTCCGTGAGGAAAGGCGCCTCATCTCCAGCTCTTCCTCAAGGCTATGAATATAATCACAGGTGGATGCTCAGGGCCGTGAGTAAGAGTTCAGTGATGCAGCGTTTCATCCAGTGCATTTCTCTTCCCAGGCCTCTGTGACATCGTTTTCCCGACCAGCTGCCCCACTCTGGGCTTTTACATCGCTTTGCATAAGGTTCCAGCCCCGTCCCCTCTTTGCTTCCCAGCACTACCTGGTCAGATGGTAGAGGACAAAGTGGAGGCAGAAGAGGGAGGCGCTGCTGACATGTGGGCCAAGGGCTCCCCAGGCATTCTGAAGAGGTGGCTGACAGAGAGCCTCAGCTCCATGGAAAGGTTGGGATGAAGACCTTGTGTGATTGTCTACTCCAAATTCCTGACTTTACAAATGGGCTTCAGCCAATGGTTTGGGTCCCAAGCTGTTATTATTATTATTATTATTTTCATTATCATTTAAGACGGAGTCTCGCTCTGTCACCCAGGCTGGAGTGCAGTGGCGCGATCTTGGCTCACTGCAGCCTCTGCCTCCTGGGTTCAAGTGATTCTCCTGCCTCAGCCTCCCAAGTAGCTGGGATTACAGGTGCCTGCCACCACACCCGGCTAATTTTTTTGTATTTTAGTAGAAAAATTTTAGTTTCACCATGTTGGCCAGGCTGGTCTCAAATTCCTGACCTCAAGTGATCCACCCTCCTCGGCCTTCCAAAGTGCTGGGATTATAGGCGTAAGCCACCGTGCCCGGCCTCAAGCTGTTTTTAGAATGGCTTTAACTTTCTTTATATGTAATAGTGAAAAACAAATTTAAAGACAAGCCAGATGTCATGTTTGAAGAGGGGAATTAATCCCATAAAGAATAGCACATCCATGTGATGGGGTATTAGGAGGCCCTTAATAGCCAAGGGGTAGCCTTTTTGATGACAGAGAAAAATATGAGATATGATATTGAGTGAAAAGGGAGGTTACAAAATATCATGTGTAGTGCAGTCACAAGTGTATGCACACACGCAGTGGAGAGAGACTGGGTGGACAGCGCTAACTCATTACCAGGGCTGTCTCCTTTTTTGTGGTTTCCAGATTTTTCAATGCACATTTATTATCTTGGGAGCAGGAAAAAACTTATTTTTGCCAATGAAATAAAAATAAGTTTGGGCCAGGCGTGGTAGCCCACTTCTGTAATCACAGCACTTTGGGAGTCTGAGGTGGGCGGGTTGCTTGAGCCCAGGAGTTCGAGACCAGTCTGGGCAACATGGCAAGACCTCATCTCTACAAAAATTAAAACATGAGCTGGGTATGGTAGTGCATGCCTGTAGTCCCAGCTACTCAGGAGGCTGAGGTGGGAGGATTACTCGAGTCCGGGAGGTCAAGGCTGCAGGGAGCCATGATGACACCACTGCACTCCAGCCTGGATGATAGAGTGAGACCCTGTCTCAACAACAACGAAACAGTCAACTTTGTTGGTGAATATCTGAAGATAGTTTCTCAAACTAAAAGATACCAAAAAAAAAAAAAAAAACCCTTGGAAATACAAAAAGAATGCATGAATTGAAAACAAAAAGCCGTAATACAAGACTCTAAAGACATGGAATGAAACCTAATAAGAGACTGGTAGGTCAAATGAGAGCAAAGCATTTGAATTTGACTGGATTGTTTTCTCACTGGAAATAGTGATTCTATTAGTTCATCGTTAACACACTTTTTGAAATTCTGTAAGTAGAACTTACGCAGTGACTTTTTGCCTGGAAAACTGCTATAGGATCCCAGGGAGGACTAAATTTGAACAGAGGAAGTAGACGGTGTTACAGTGTCTGTTCTAGCTTTAAGTTCTAGAATAGGAGAGTTAGAGCACCTATTTGGGGTGGGGAAGGCAGAAAGCAATTCTCGGTATCAATCAAGAGAGCAGAACAGCCTCTCTCCTTCCATCCTCCATCTGCCCTCTTCTCCCTCCCTCCTTCTCTGCTTTCCTTTCACTCTGTGTATGTTAGCTTTGGCCGCATTCCATAAGCCAAGATAAAAATGTTAGGCATGATAAATTTGTGACTGTTACTAACATTTAGGATTTTTTTTTTTTTTTTTTTTTTTTTTGAGATGGAGTTTCGCTCTTGTTGCCCAGGCTCGAGTGCAATGGCGCGATCTCGGCTCACTTCAGCCTCTGCCTCCTGGGTTCAAGCCATTCTCCCGCCTCAGCCTCCCAAGTAACTGGGACTACAGGTGCGTGCCACCACGCCCAGCTAATTTTTTTTGTATTTTAGTAGAGACAGGGTTTCACCATGTTGGCCAGGATGGTCTCAATCTCCTGAACTCTTGATCCGTCTGCCTCGGTCTCCCTAAGTGCTGGGGTTACAGGCGTGAGCCACCACGCCCAGCACATTTAGGATTGTCATTTGAAATTCTTCATAGGTTCTAAGTTTTAAAAAAACAAAATCCACCAAATATTAGATATTTAGTAGTTAAATAAAATCATTAAAAGAGAGCAAAGACTCGCCCAGTTTTAGGTGGAGTAAATTCTGGAACTTCCAATACAAAGATAGGCTGGGAAACCGCAAAGATACCTTCGCAGTTCTTCTTGGTGTGCATATCTGTAATCATGGATGGAGAAGCTGGGAGGAGAATCAGAAGGCAAGGTCAAACTTTATGGGACGTGATCCATTTGGTTCTTTAAATAAGAATCCAAAATTGGTAAAATACCACAGTTTGTGTTTCTCAGCTGAGAATATGGGCGAGAGGAAGTAAAATGATTTATTGTCATCAGTAGCAGAGCCACCCAACCCCAGTCTTTGGCCTCAGGCTCTTTCTGTGCCTTATTAAGTCAGCTGCTTTTAAACAGAAAGCCGAGTTTGCACACCAGACTATAATGCAGGTCTTGCTTTGGGAATATTTACATGGTAATCTTATATTCATTCGCATTATACACTAAATGTTAGCTGGGCCATTGTGTAGAAATATAACTTGTGCAAAATAAAACTGTTAATGTGTAAAATACATGATGGGGGAGTTTCTTGGTTTTGAGTGCCTGCCTCAAATTATACAGACTCATCTGTAAATTCCAGCTGTATCTTTAAAAATACACTCAAGCTAATGTTGAGTAAAATGAACAAACACTAGTGGCAGTGCGTGATCGGTCACTAGCCCACTCAATTGTTTTGTGAGGCAGATGAAATATAAAAATATGACAAAGAACAAATGTTTTCCTCTCCTGTGCAGAGATGAACTGAAGCCTGCCGCTGCCAAGGTAATTTATAACATATTTATAGAAATAAATGGCCCGTCTGGGCGTTCATGTGTTTCAAATCAATCACGGAGTACAATGCTCAGTGCCGAGGGAAAAGAGAGGTATTCAGAGGCCTTTTGAGACCTCCTCTGACCACGGTGGTGGCTCGCAGAAGAGTTTGCAGCTGCAGGTTCTGTGGTGGACAGAGGCTCTCTATCTTTACATTATTAACCTGGGTGAAGCGCTTTGTTCAAGCAGAAGGGGAATAAGCGCTCTAATCATCCGGAAACTCATTAACTTCTTTCTTTCAAATGTCTTATCAGATTTCTCCCTTGATGCTTTCCTCTAATTCCTTAGGACTGAAGGGCTAAAGACACTGGAGAGTGTATGAAAATATATTAAGCAATCACAAATGTCTGAATGCGAGGCACTGCCGTAGAGCTGGAAAGCAACAGCCTGGGGGTCTTGCTGCGCAGATTCAACCCTGGTCTCCCCCCACCGTGAACTTGGGCAGGCTACTCACAACTTCAGATTGCAGCTTCCCTTTCTATAAAATGGGGAGAACAAGATTGACCTTGTTCAGTTGTTGTGAGGATTGGAGATGTAACTGCTAAGCGCCTGGCACAAGGAGCAGTAGTGCAGCGATCTTAATTTATGAAACAGCAGTGACATCCTAGGGCTACAGAGGCACAGCAGGAAGTGCAGACACCAGGACTTCTAGGGTGCTGGGCTCTCTGTAGCCATGGCCCAGGGGCACCTGAGCTCTCCTACCCTCTGGCTTCCAGAAGCTTAATAGACTTGATTGGTCACAAGGAATATTCTGTCATGAAAATCAATGTTTTGGAGCAAGCTGAGTCCAGAAAAAGGCTTTGAGAAGGTTTTATAAGCCTGAAAAGGGGGGACATGGAGCTTGCCTCACATGGCTGGGGATGAGTTGGACCTGATTGGGGCACACCTAACTGCCACCTTCAACTCGACTCCAAAGGTCTGGACCTTCCAGAGAGATCTGACCTCAGAACCTGACATTCCAGATGTCTCAGGCCACCTGGGCGAACACAGACATCTCAGCACATGCTTCTCGTTACCTCATCCACTCCTTACAGCAGCCCTGGCCAGAGCTGTGGGAACTGTGAAGTGCTGTTAACGCTACCGAGAGAATGAATCCATCCTCATCTCAAGCCCGGGAGACAGAATGAGAACACTAAACCAATTTACGAAGAAAACCAGTTTATGAATAAACAAGTTAAAGTTCATGGCAAGTGCATCATTAAATGGGCCATATGAAGAAGAGCAAGATGAGAAAAGATTAAAACATTAGTCATGGAATTTTGTGTCCAAACAAGGACATTTCATCACCATTATGAAAAGCCATTTGTATTCTTTTTAAATTTGTTTCGTTTTGTTTTTGAGACAGAATCTTGCTTTGTGGCCCAGGCTACAGTGCAGTGGTGCGATCTCGGCTCACTGCAACCTCTGCCCCCCGGGTTGAAGCAATTCTCCTGTCTCAGCTCCTTAGTAACTGGGATTACAGGCAAACGCCACTGCGTCGAGTAGAGATGGGGTTTCGCCATATTGGCCAGGCTGGTCTTGAACTCCTGGCCTCAAGTGATCTACCTGCCTTGGCCTCTCAGAGTGCTGGGATTACAGATGTGAGCTAAATTGTGTTTTACAATTAAAATACATTTAGAATCAAAGAAACAGTGTTCCCCTTGAACACCATACTAAAAAACTTAATATGCCTCAAAAACTGTAACTATAGACCTGAGTTATAAGACAGAAGAATACAAGCAGAAATGATTCTGGAGAAGAGGGGAGTAGTGGCTTCTGCTTGCTAACCTGGAGAGAGAGGCAAAAAGCATCCTTCGATCCTAGTGATATTTATAGTAAAGCCTTATCAAATGTCAACCTTTGAAAATTAATTCCACTTTTTAAAAAAGTATAAGAAGAAACACTACATGCTCATAAAGCAAGATAACAGAAAGGAGAGTGGCTTAAAAGACTTCTTGACTTCTAAAGTAATTTATCCATCTACTTTCAACAGTTTAATGACATTTTCCTGAAAGAGAGGAGTTTTTCAAAGCCTGGTTGAAGTTTCAATCTGTTGAAATGATGTCAGAACAACAAATCATTCTGATCTCATAAAAGAAAAGTGAGTATAAATTTATAAATTAATTGTAATTTTAAAAATCATTCACTAGTTTTAGTCAATCAATCAGAAGCTCCTGATACTAATTGAGTGGAGTACTGATAAACTCATTAGTCATACAGCTTCCAGTTTAGGCAGGTTGAATGCATTTTCCCTCTATAATATCAAGTGTGACATGAGAGATAGAATATAAAAGAATTTTAAAACTAACCCACATCACGGAGAGAAGAAATGGACTCACGCCGAGATGAATGATTTGCAGCCGTCTTTGGGAATTCTGCACCGCAGCATCCCACCAGCGTCGCGTCACCTAAAAGGATCCATTTCATAGAGAAGAGATGACAGTTGGGGCACAAGTGTGGGATTCGTAGTCTTAGCATGGACTAATGCGAACTGTGGACCTCAGTTAATAATCATGTTCTCATATTGGTCCATTCGCTGTGCACTAATGCAAGATGCTAATTATAGGGGAAACCTGCCGTGGGTGGGGAGACGGGGAGAGATGTGTGACAGTCTGTACTATCTTCTCATTTTTTTGGTAAATCTAAAATAGTATAAAAATGGTATAAAATCTAAAATGGTATAAACCATAAGGTGTAGGCTGGGTGCAGTGGCTTATGCTTGTAATCCCAGCACTTTGTGAGGCCAAGGCAGGCAGATCACGAGATCAGGAGTTTGACACCAGCCTGGCCAACATGGCGAAATCCCGTCTCTACTATTAAAAAAAAAAAAAAAAAAATTGGCGGGCCTGGTGGCATGCGCCTGTAGTCCCAGGTACTCGGGAGGCTGAGGCAGGAGAATCGCTTGAACCCAGGAGGCAGAGGTTGCAGTGAACCAAGATTGCACCACTGTACTCCAGCCTGGGCAACAGAGTGAGACTCCATCTATAAAAAAAACAAAAAACAAAAACCAAAAAACCATAAGGTGTACTAATTTTTTTTAACTCCCAATGATGAGAGAATGTGAAGGTGACACAGGAACCAAGTGAAAGAACTTCAAATATTCAAGTCTGAAACAATTTGAGCAATAAAATAAGCAAAGTAGTTTTAGATTATAACTCAAAATATAAATTAACTGCCCACAAATACTGATATAAATAAACTATTGAATAAATAAAAAAATGAGGGAGAATAGACAACTCTCTCAGTCAGAACAATGGTAAATAATTTATGTGGCATTCCATCCATAAGGAAGTGGAGCATAAGGACCCATGTATTAGGTGTGGGCTGCATAGTGACTTGTTTCCAAAGACTACAGTATGGAAAGAAAAAGAAAAGGAATAACCTCATAGAATAACTTTACCTGACAAACAGCACCCCAAGTCAGGTGATCAAAGTTATTACCACCAAGAGTGACAAGTCATGTTGACAGTATGCACCCTTGATAACATGTGATGAGACCTGTACTTTACCTCTGTGGATTTAGTGCTTTTATATTTGATGTAATTTGTGAGATATTTTGGTTTGATTCTGCCATCTTTATATTCTTTTTTCTCTCTTACAGTATGTTTATTTTTATTTATTTATTTATTTATTTTTTTGATTGATGGAAACCTTTTATTGTCTAATAATTTACTTTTTTTTTTTTTTTTTTTTTTTTTTGAGACGGAGTCTCGCTCTGTCGCCCAGGCTGGGGTGCAGTGGCGCGATCTTGGCTCACTGCAACCTCCACCTCCCAGGTTCAAGCGATTCTCCTGCCTCAGCCTCCTGAGCAGCTGGGACTACAGGCGTGCGCCACGAAGCCCGGCTAATTTTTTGTGTTTTTAGTAGAGACAGTGTTTCACCATGTTAGCCAGGATGGTCTCCATCTCCTGACCTCGTGATCCACCTGCCTCAGCCTCCCAAAGTGTTGGGATTACAGGTGTGAGCCACTGCACCCGGCCATAATTTACCCTTTATTAGTTTGGTAGTTATCAAAATTTTTACTTTTCACTTAATGGTTTCCCTAGAAACTACAACAAATATCCTTGACATATCAAAGTTTAATATAAATGGTACTTTTACCTCTTTTAGGACATTTCAAGGGTAACAGAGCACTTTAATAATATTTACCATCTTCTTTATTGGTGAGATATTTTTGTTATGTATTTAAGTCTACATATGTTAAACTTAAACTATTATTGTTTTTTCTAATCAATATCCATTCATATTTATCTTGTATTTATGGCATCCACTGTTGTGTGTTCCTGCCTACAGTGCCAGCCTTCAGCTAGTATCATTTTTCTTCTGCCTGAAGGAAATGTTCTTTAGTGTTTCATTTACTATAAATCTGCTGGTGGTAAATCTTTTTCATTTCCATTCTTCTAAAAAAGCCTTTGTTTCTCTTTCTTTGTAAAACGTATTTTGGCCGAGTATAGAATTCTAGATTGGCAGTTGTTTTATTTCTGCACTTGGAAATATAATTCCATTTTCATCTGGCCTCTATGTTTTCTTTCTGCTGAAATATCGACTATCAGGTTAATTAGTGCTCCTTTGATGATAACCTCTTTTTTCCTCTGGCTATTAAGACTGTCTCTGTTTTTGCTCTCCAAGGATTTTGCTTACATTTGCCTCGGCATGGCTTTCCTTAGGCGAGTGCGGCTGTGGTTTGTGGCACTTCTATCATTGCCTTGATGTCTTTTGCCATATCAGGAGTGTCACTTGCCATGATCTCTTCAGTTATTGTCTCTGACACATTTTCTTTCTCCCCTTCTTCTGGATCCCAATTATATGAATGTCACGCTTTTTCACTCTGTCCTCTATGTATTTCATATTCTTTCTCATATTTTAAATCCTTTTCTCAGCATGCTTTAATGTGTCTGTTTTCTTCATGTCACCATTTTTTTTTTAGTTGTATCTAAACTGCTATTAAGGTCACACATTGATTTTTAATTTCAGTTAATGTTTTTTAATTCTAGAGTTTCTACTGGCTTTTTTTTGTTGTTGTTCTCTAAATTCTTTTTTTTTTTTTTTGAGACGGAGTCTCGCTCTGTGGCCCAGGCTGGAGTGCAGTGGCCGGATCTCAGCTCACTGCAAGCTCCGCCTCCCGGGTTCACACCATTTTCCTGCCTCAGCCTCCCAAGTAGCTGGGACTACAGGTGCCCACCACCTCACCCGGCTAGTTTTTTTGTATTTTTTTAATAGAGACGGGGTTTCACCGTGTTAGCCAGGCTGGTCTCGATCTCCTGACCTCGTGA
The DNA here is from genome assembly GCF_043159975.1 of Macaca nemestrina. Lineage (NCBI taxonomy): Eukaryota > Metazoa > Chordata > Mammalia > Primates > Cercopithecidae > Macaca > Macaca nemestrina. Next base: position 1,572,686 of record NC_092140.1, read on the forward strand.
TCCTCCCGTCTCGGCCTCCCAAAGTACTGGGATTACAGGCTTGAGCCACCGTGCCCGGCCTGTTCTCTAAATTCTTTTTTTTTTTTTCTTTTTTTTTTGAGACGGAGTCTCGCTCTGTCACCCAGGCTGGAGTGCAGTGGCCGGATCTTGGCTCACTGCAAGCTCCGCCTCCTGGGTTCACACCATTCTCCTGCCTCAGCCTCCCGAGTAGCTGGGACTACAGGCGCCCGCCACCTCGCCCGGCTAGTTTTTTGTAGTTTTAGTAGAGACGGGGTTTCACTGTGTTCTCCAGGATGGTCTCGATCTCCTGACCTCGTGATCCGCCCGTCTCAGCCTCCCAAAGTGCTGGGATTACAGGCTTGAGCCACCGCGCCCGGCCTTCTCTAAATTCTTTGCCATTCCCAATCTTTTCTTTGATTTCCCTTAAGCATCTTATTCATAGTGCATTATCTATGATACCTGTAAATCTCTATTTTCTGTTGTTTCTCTTGGTTTTCCAAAACACTCGTTGTCTCCTCACCTGACTGGTTAAATTGTATTGTGTGACTGAGACACTATGTGAAAGCTTATAGAGGTACTTTGAGGCTAGAATGAAGTTTTGTTTCTCTAATGGGGATTTATGTTTGATTCTTGCAGGTACTAGGGGCACTAGCAATCCTGCACACCACATTAATCCAATCATAATTTGAGATAATTTAAAGCTGAGCACAAATCCCTAAAGAGGACAATATATTTACAGCTTAGTCTGTATTCTACAATTTTACCATCAGTTCCCAACCCAGATCCCTAAGCAACCTTAAGAGCCCATTAGTCAGGCTGACAGACCAACCACCACTCTCCTTATCATGCCATAAACTCCAATTTTTGTTTTCGTAAGTTCAGAGGTAAGTTTAAAGTAAGTTTCGGCTTGTCATTATCCCAGCCATTTCTTCTGGAAATTGGAGGAAATCCATGGGGGAAAACTATTTCAAGTGCCAAGGTCATCCTTCTGTGTTTTCTTATTCTCCCAAATCTTGGTCCCCAGATTTTTTTACTGCCTTATGTTCCAGTGCCTTCGAACATATGGTTTTTATATTGTGTCCATTGTTTCCATGTGTTTGCAATGGAAGGATTGGTCTGAATTAACTAGTCTTTCATTACCCAAAATGGAAGTCTGGAAATGTTAGAATAATAGAAGTCATTCAATCTGAACAACAAAGAGAAAATATATTTTTTTAAAAATGAAGAAAGCCTCAGAGACTCATGGGCCTATAACAAAATAATTAACATCCACATCACCAGGGTTCTAGAAGGAGAGCAGAATGTGCACAGGACTAAAAAGTTGTCAAGGAATAATGTCTGAAAAATTCCTAAATTTAGCAAAAGACATAAACCTATAGATTCAAGAAGCTGAACAAACTCAAGGAAACCATGTCAAGACATTTCATTGTCAAACTCCTAAAAACTGAAGGCAAAGAAAAAAAAATTCTTGAAAACAGCCAGTGGGAAATAACATCCTAGCATCAGGGGAAAACTATTTGAATGAAAGAAAAGTTCTCATTAGAAACCACAAAGGCCGGGAGGAAGTGGCACAACATTTATCAAGTGTGAACTCAGAATTCTATATCTTGTGAACACAGTCTTCAGGAATGAAAGCAGAGTCAAGATATTTCACATGGAGGAAACAAAAATAATTTGCTGCCATCATACCTATCCCCAAAGAATGGGTAGTTCTCAAAACAGAAAGGAAATGATAAAAGATGGAATCTTGAAACATCAGGAAGAAAGTACAATGAGAACAATGAAAATATGAATAACTACAATAGGCTCTCTTCTACTCATGAGTTTTCTAAATTATATATGAAGCACAGACAGTACCACCATTTAGCGTGGTTCTCAATGTTTGTAGAAGAAATACTTATATCATAAATAGGGGAATGTAAATGGGCATAAAAGGAGATTGGGTTCACTCACACCATAAATTGTCAACAGCAGTAGACAGAAATAAGTTATGTACATGTAAAGTAGTACCTAAAGAAACTCCTCAAAAAAGATGCACCGGGAAACATTAAGGACAAATCAAACTGGAATTCTAAAAAAAATTGTTCAAATAATTCACAGGAAAGCACGAAAAAGAGAGAAATGGAAAACAGAATGAATAGAAAACAAAAAATATAATAGCAGACTTAAGCCTTACATATCATATTATATCAAATGTAAATGGTCTAAATATACCAACTAGAAGACAGAGATTAGAAGGCAGCATTAAAAAAACATGGCCCCTGGCCGGGCGCGGTGGCTCAAGCCTGTAATCCCAGCACTTTGGGAGGCTGAGACGTGCGGATCACGAGGTCAGGAAATCGAGACCATCCTGGCTAACATGGTGAAACCCCGTCTCTACTTAAAAAAAATACAAAAAAAACCCAGCCGGGCGAGGTGGCGGCGCCTGTAGTCCTAGCTACTCCGGAGGCTGAGGCAGGAGAATGACGTAAACCCGGGAGGCGGAGCTTGCAGTGAGGTGAGATCTGGCCACTGCACTCCAGCCTGGGCGACAGAGCGGACTCTGTCTCAAAACAAACAAACAAACAAACAAAAAAAACATGGCCCAACTATATGCTATCTATCCTTCAATCACAATCACATAGTAGAATGAAAGGGGAAAAAAATCGAAAAAAATATATACCATGCAAACAAAAGAGGCAGGAGCAGTCCTATTAATATCAGATAAGGTAGACTTCAGAGCCAAGACAATTATATAATGACATAAAAGTCCATTTGCTAAGATGGCATAGCAATTTTAAACATATATACACTAAACAACAGAGCTGCAAATTCAGTTAATGCAAAATTAACTGATAGAGCTGAAAAGAGAAACAGCAATCCACAATTATTGTTAGAGACCCTAACCCTCCTTTCCCAACAATTGATTGATAGAACAACTAAACAGAAAATTCACAAGGACAGAGAACAACTTATGATCAATCAACTGGATCTGATGGGTATTTGGAGAACATGGCGATCAACAACAGCAGAATAGATATTCTTTTCAGGTGCCCACAAAACATATAAAAAGATATACCAATTCTGACCATCAAACAAACCTCAGCATATTTAAAAGAATTAAAATCTTAGTCTGTCTTCTCTTACCACCACTAGAAATCAACAACAAAATAACAGGAAAATCTCCAAACACATGAAAAATAAATAACACACTTTTCATTACCCATGGATCAAAGAATAAGGATCAAGAGAAATAAGTGAAAGTACACTGAACAGAATAAACATGAAAATATAGCATATCAAAATTCAAAGGCTCAGCAAAGCAGTGCTTAGACAGAAATTTATAGCACTAAATGTTTACATTAGAAAAGAGGAAAAGTCTCAAACAATAACCTAAGTGCTCACCTTAAGAATCTAGAAATAGAAGAGCAAATAAACCCAAAGCAAACAGAATGAAGGAGATAATGAAGAGATTAATGAAATAAAAGCAGAGACATAACAGAGGAAACAAATGAGACAAAAAGATGATTCTCTGAAACTTAGCTGCAGGTTTATTTTATAGATGACCTTTATCAGGTTGTGAAAGTTTCTTTCTAGTCATAGGCTGGGAGTTTTTATTATGAAAAGGTTGGTTTTGTCAAGTGCTTTTTCTGTGGCTATTAGAAGGTCATATGGTTTTTTTCTTTTATTCTATTGAGGACTTACAACATTAATTGGCTTTCAGATGTTAGCCCAACCTTGCATTCCTCAGATAAACCCCACTTGGTCATGTTGCTGGATTTAACCTGCAATCACTTTGTTAAATAGTTGTATCTTTCTCATTTTGTAGTTTTCTTATGATGTGTTTGCCTGGCTTTGGTATCAGGTTAATACTGGCCTTGTAAAATATTTAGGAAGTATTTTGTCTCTGTTTTTTGTAAGATTGATATCATTTGTTTCTTAAGCATTTGAGAAAATTCACCAGTGAAGCGATTTGGTTCAGATCTTTTCTTTGTGGGCATGTAGTTAATTGCTAATTCAACTTGGTTACTTATATATCTATTCTAATTTTCTATTCAGTGTTGGTCAGTGCTCATAATTTATGTCTCTTTAGGAATTTGCCCATTTTATCTAAATTATCTATTTTTTTAACATTTTTAAATTTCTTTGTGATATTTTTAGTTTCATCCTGGACCCTAATATGTTATTTCTTTTATTCCTGATTTGGCAAATTTCAGTTTTTGCATTTCCTTTTGGCTTGTTCAGTGCAGCAAATATGATCAGTTTTGTTTTCCTGGAGCCAACTTCTTTTAGTTTCTTCTGTTTTCCGTATTTGTCATACTGTTTTCTGTGTCACTGATTGCCATTCAGATATTTCTTTTTTTTTTTTTTTCCTTTTTTTGAGATGGAGTCTTGCTCTGTCACTCAGGCTGGAGTGCAGTGGCGTGATCTCAGCTCACTGCAACCTCTGCCTTCTAGATTCAAGTGATTCTTCTGCCTCAGCTTCCCAAGTAGCTGGGATTGCAGGTGTGGGGAACCACGCCTGGCTAATTTTTGTGTTTTTAGTAGAGATGGGGTTTCACCATGTTGGTTAGGCTGGTCTCTAACTCCTGACTTCAGGTGATCTGCCCTTGGCCCCCCAAAGTGTTGGAATTACAGGCGTGAGCCACCATGCCCGGCTTTATTTATTTATTTTTTTTCTTTTGAGACAGAGTCTCTCTCTCTGTCCCCCAGGCTGTAGAGCAGTAGCATCATTGCTGCTCACTGCAACCTCTGCCTCCTGGGTTCAAGCGACTCTCTTGCCTCAGCTTCCTGAGCAGCTGGGATTACAGGTGCATGCCACTATGTCCAGCTAATTTTTGTATTTTTGTAGAGACAGGGTTTCACCATGTTGGCCAGGCTGGTCATGAACTCCTGACCTCAGGTGATCCGCCCACTTCAGCCTCCCACAGTGCTGGGATTACAGGCGTGAGCCACCGCGCCCGGCGTCCATTCTGATCTTGTTGCCCTTCCTTCTACTTAGTTTGAGCTTGATTTGGTTTTCCTTTTCTAGATTCCTGATGCAGAAGCTTAAACTATTCCTTTTACCTCTTCCTTTCTAATGTAAGGATCAAAACTTAGCAGCATCCCATCAATATTTTGAAATGTTTCTTTCTTTTTTGAAACTAGTTTTATTGAAACAGAGTTGGAATGCAACATGCTGCCTGGAAAGTTGGCTGCAGCCCAAATGCCTGTGGGATCTTTCAGGTCTGACCACGGGCGATGACAAAGGCCCCACCTGGCTGCCTCATGGTGTGTGGCCAGTGCACTGCCATGTCTGAAGGCTGTTGTAGGGAAGGACCTGGGTGCCCTGGGCATCCCCTGTGCCCAGCCCAGGCACTTCCCTTCCGAGACCACACGGGTCCCTTGGCTGAGGCCTGTCTCAGGTACCTCTGCCAAAGCCTCCTTGTCAGGGGGCCTGGAAGACATTTTTCCCACTCTGACTCAGTATTCAGCACTTTTCCACTCTAAGCTGCCTCCCTCTCGCTCTTCCCCTGACTCCAGGGCCATAGAATGGCAGAAGCCTTTTGTTAGGGGCTCTCTGGGCAGTGAGACAGTATTCCTTCACTGCTGTCTTCACAGACACACCTAACCTTCACCCAGTGCTGTGGGGGAAAGTCAGACACTGGGGTGGGGCTGGCACCCTCCATGAGGCCTCTGGCTCCTACTCCTGCCGGGAGTGACACCTGCCTGGTGAAGACGGTGTTTGGCCTTTGACCCACCCACCACCCGGCACCTGGCAGCCGGCCCCTCCCGCTCAGTGCCTCACAATGCACAGATTAAAAGTGTGTAGTTTATTACATTTAAGAACCAGTATTGAAACATTATTAGTCAAAGTCCGTACTTTATTCAGACTACCTAGTTTTATCTACTATCTATGCCGGTTGTGAACTATTCCATCCTGTGTCCAGGCATAATGCAGAGAACGCTGTCCTGGCCACCCTGGGGGTAGCCATGGCCACAGGTCATTGTCACAGAGTCCAGATGTTCCATTTGGAGCCAACCAGTAAACACCTGGTCACTGTGCCCACTCAGTGGTACGCCGGCCAGGACTCTGTAACACAATGGTGTGGATGCCCTGTTCTCTGGGTTTCCACCCCGTATCTCCAGGACTCTGTAACACAATGGCGTGGATGCCCTGTTCTCTGGCTTTCCATCCCATATCTCCAGTGCTACTGGGCCAGGGATCTTTGATGTGATTCTTATGTTCCCAATGTAAAGGGGCAAGTGGACTAAGTTGACCAAAAGAGAGGGTAAGCCAGGTGAAACCATCTCAAGTTTGTGTTATGCCATCCCAATACTGAGTGGTCTAATCTCTCGGTTGGCGTAGTACCAGCATTAAGGCATGTGAACTGGTTCCTTTTACTGAAAAGCTCTTCCTATGGCTTTTGCTTTGCAAAGTATTATTAATAGACCAGTGATGCACACTAGCCTTCGTCATACTAGTGCTAAGCACCAATGACTGTTCCTGAGAAACACACACACATTTCTGATATTCTGTCTACTCTTGTCCTTGAAGAGGAGCTGCCAGAACCACCAGAAAGGGGCGCGAGGCCACACACCTACCAAGTGTTGTCCTGTAATTGACTAGCACAGGCCCAAGCCTACTGCAAGATGTTTGCTTCATGGGCAATGGCTGGTGATAGCAGCAACAAAACACAAGAACTAGGGACAAAAAGAAGGAAATGTGGTGGGAACTTGTGAAGGAAGACCTTCCTCATCTATTAATGATGATTCTCATTAAGATACAGGCCTGGTCAGGTGTCTTGAGAAGGCTGATCGCCTCAGATGTTGTTTTCTTCTCATCCTTGTTGGAACCGGAGAGTTTTAGTTTTAGATCACCAATCCAAGATGAAGTCCAAATTGGCAAAGCAGCTTTCCTTCCATGGGTGGCAGGTATCCAGGAATCAACTCCTTTAAGCTTAGTGGCACAAGGGTTGGTTAGGGGTCCCTGATAAGGTTCCTTCCTCTTTGGTGGAGAAAGTCCTTTAAACGATGCTATTTCCTACAAAGTCTCCTGGCTGAAGTATGTGGTCCTTGAGTTTTTGCTTCTTGGAGCTCAATGTGGAAAGAGTCGTTGACTAAGTAACAGTTTTTACTTAGGTGCCTTATGAGGCTGCTGCAATACTACAACCTGTCCCTTTCTAATATCATTGATTTACAGTTTCCTGGAGACAATTTCATAGGTCTGTCCATTATAATTTCAGATGGAGACAGCTGGCATTTACCCATAAGGGCTGATCTTAGGTGAAGCAAAAACAAGAAAGAGCTCCCAGTCAAGGAAGTTTTAAAACTTCAGTTAATTTTGTCAATTGAGTTTTGATTATTCTGCTTGTGCATTCTACTAACCCAGATGACTGGGGTGATAAGCACAATGGAAATGCTGGAAAATGGGCCAGATTTTGCATACTGACTGGATTATTTGTGCAGTGAAATGAGTGCCTCTGTTGCTATGAAGTTCTTGAGGAATTCCCCAAGTCGAAATAATTTTCTGTAAGATAACTACTTACCGCTCAGGCTGCTGCTCTCCTGCATGGAAATGCTTCTGCCCATGAGAAAATACACCAACCATCACTAGGATTTGCCTGTATCTTTGTGATGTTGGTAGCTGAAAAAATCTAGTTGCCACACCTCAAAAGGGCCTTCTGGTAAAGGGAAATGACCTGGAGAACTGGGTCAAGGTTTCCTTGCATTATATTCTGGGAAGACAGCAGTGACTGTATACCTAAGAGAAACAGTTGGAGAAGGTTTCTGATGACATTGTTCTCCTAAAGAAATCAATAATCTTATCAGGGTCCAGTGAGTTACATCGTGTATGCACATTAAGAAAGACGGCTGGGCCAGGTGCGGTGGCTCACGCCTGTAATCCTAGCATTTTGGGAGGCCGAGGTGTGTGGATCATGAGGTCAGGAGATCGAGACCATTCTGGCTAACATGGTGAAACTCCGCTCTACTAAAAATACAAAAAATTAGCTGGGCACGGTGGCGGGCGCCTGTAGTCCCAGCTACTCGGGAAGCTGAGGCAGAATTGTGTGAACCCAGGAGGTGGAGGTTGCAGTGAGCCGAGATTGTGCCACTGCACTCCAGCCTGGGCAACACAGCGAGACTCCGTCTGAAAAAGAAAAAAAAAAAAAAAAAAAGAAAGATGGTTGTAACTTAGTTGGAAGTATGAGTTGGAGATTTGGATTGAGCTAATTTTACATAAAAATCTAACTTCCTTAAAGGCCAAAATGGTTTGATCTTTTTGTTCAGATAGGTTTATGGCCACCCTGTTTGCTATACTATCTGCTAACTGGCTTATCTTGCTTTTTTGAGTGTCTTTGAAAGGCCTGGAATCTTGATAATGGCTAATGATTTTGGCAATAGTATGGTTTCCCATAATTCTGAAACAAGGCACCCTTTTTTTTGTGGGCTGACTAGAAAAGGTTAAAAATCTTCTTCGTCTCCAGAGCATTCCAAAATTATGAGCTACTCTGAGCATATCTGCTATCGGTATAAAGATTAGCAGTTATTCCTTGTGCCAACTGACATGCTCTAATTAATGCTATTAACTTTGCTTGTTGAGATGGTTGCTCCTAGAAGACAAGCACTTTCTATTTCTTTGGGCAAAGGCGCTATGGCATAGCCAGTGTAATACCTTCCAGCTGCATCCTTTAAGTAACAGCCATCTGTAAACCAAATAACATCAGCGTTAGTGAGGGGGGTTTCTTGTATGTCTGTCCTAGGAGACAGCTGGTCAGATAAGATGATGCAGCCATGCAGCGTTTCAGCTGAAGGTGGGGGAGAGGCTGGCAGAATGTAGATGACATCTGGACACTGTAGTATGGGGCTGAGAGAATAACTTCATAAGAAGCCAGTTACTAACTGATCGTGTTGAGTGTGGTGCAGGTTTAGAAGCGCTTCCACAGAATGTGGATCGAAAGCAGTGAGGGGTGATGGCATCCTTGGTGCTTTGGTTGCTCTTGCAGAGCTGTGATGGTTGTTGCTTCATGCAAGGAGGCAGTCCTTTAGCTGCAGGGTCTAGTTGTTGACTGTAATATCCTACAAGTCTGCTTTGTCTCCATGTTTTTGAGTCAGAACGCCAACAAATGTTTTACTTGCTAACAATTCTGCAACCAGAGCTGAACCCAGGCCCAACGGGCTTTGCAGACAGTCACATGTGTGGCTGGCCTCAGCTGGGATGTTGGGATAGCTGGATTGTCCTCCCTCTTCCATTTCATGGGATCTCGGGATCTCTGTCCATCATTTTTCCTTCAGGAAGTTGGCCTTTTAACATGGTAGCTCACGGCTCCCAAGCGTGCACCCATGTGTAAGCTTTAACGATTGCACTGAAGATGGCTTGGTGTAATTGTCCGCTTATCGATCTTTTTCTCGGCAGGTCTTCTCCTGTTCTCTCACTCCGTACGTGATTGATTTATTTTCCCAGGACGTCCCAGTCACCCGGGCCTGGGGGAGCGGCCTGCGCGGCGGTGTGAGGTCGGGCCTGAGCAGGGCGCCTGCTGGAGAGTAGCAGGTGACTTGCCACACCGCATAACCCCCTGCACCCTTTAAACAGGCTTCTTTCATCAGAAGCGTGAATCAAACCAATGCCGTTAACACACACGCCCCCATATAAACACACCAAATTATGGCCTTTAAGGTGCTACCGGCCACCAAGTGCTCTCCAAGGAAGCCCGTGACGCTCGCGACTCCAGGGCCGCTCTGTCCGCGAAGCTCGAGGGCCTCGGGCCACCTGTCGCCCGGAACTTTCCCGGCCGGACGGGCAGCAGCCGGGGGAATACGCAGGGCAGGGCCGGGAACGCTTAGGCAGCCGCACGCGCGGTCGCGGCGCAGGGAAGAAGCGGGGCATTGTGGGAAGCGCCCGCGCTTTCGGCGGGTTCCGTTAAAATGGCGCCCTGGTGGCCGGCGGCGCCCGCGCCTTAGCCTGTCGGGAGCCGGGAGCTTGAGGGGCGCAGGGAGGGCGCGGGCCGCAGTCCCTGCGCTTGCGGCGGCGGTGGCGGCTCTGCCCAGACCCCCGCGCACAGTCCCGGGCAAGGATGGCGACCCCGGACCAGAAGTCGCCGAACGTTCTGCTGCAGAACCTGTGCTGCAGGATCCTGGGCAGGAGCGAAGGTAGAGGGGCCGGGCGACGCGGGGCCTGCAGACCCACCCCGGGGGCCACTCCCTGCGCGTGCAGCCCTAATAGGTCCCGGGGCTGGAGGAACGAGGATGCAGGGCCGGGGCAGAGGGCTGGGGACGGCCCGAGGACGTGGGGCCCGGACGAGGGAGCGGAGGGCTGGGTTCCGGGGTTAGGGAGCCGGGGAGGAGAGCGGAGGGCTGGGGCTCGGGGGTCAGGGAGCCAGGGAGGAGAGCGGAGGGCTGGTGGCCGGGACCGGGACGGAGGGAGTGGAGAGCCCGAGGCCGGGGCCAGAGCGCGGGGCCGGGAGGCGGGAGGGCGGAGCCCGGGCTGGAGCGGGCTGAGTCACCGCTCACTCCGCGCGCGGGTCCGTCAGTGAGGATGGGAGGAATGCCAGCTCGCCAATTTATCCCGGTTCTCTGGTGTCACACGCCAGGGGAGGGCGCCTCTGCGTGCCTTTGGGTTCATGCTGTGTGGGGTGGAGAGAGCGGCTGCGCCGCGGAGGAGCGTGCGGGGTGCTGGAGAGTCACATCATCGTCCCTTTTCATTAGGAAAGTTTAACAGGCTTGAGCATTATGGGAATGGGGTGTTAACGACTGTTATCTGCCATATTTTCTACTGTTTAAAGGGTTGAGGGTTGGATTTGATATAAAACTATTCTGGGAAAGTTCACATGGCGAATATTGTTACTAATAAGCTAAACTAATCCTATACAGTAGGCAAAACCATTTTGTAGCCGAGGTACTTTGAAAGAAATGGTACAGGATGCCATTTCTTGCTCCGTGTTTTGGCCAGGTTGGTGGGGGAGAGAGTGAGTAATGGAAGCAAGTGTGTTACGTCTTAAGGACCAAAATGTGGAAAAGAAGTTATTCAGTTTTTGAAGGAAGACTTCAAAGTTACATTTAAAGTACTGGGAATGCATTTTGACTTTTTATGCTTCATGACAATTACTGCGTGTAATTCATTGGATGTTCTATGATAATCTTTGGGCAATCATGAATTATTTTGTGTTACTATTAAATGAGTGACTTCACACAATTCTTGCTACATTTTGTAAAGTTTCATTTTATCTCTTTATTTATCTAAGAAATCTTTGAGGACAACCCCGTCCTCAAAGTTCCTCCCAGGAACTATGCTAAGTGCTGGTGATGCAGATGCACAAGTCATTCCTCCCACAGATCTGACACTCTAGTGGAAGAGACAGATGATAAACCAGCCATGTTAATTAGCAATAAGTACTGTGGTGAAAAAGTACGGTAAAGGAATAGAGAGAGGCAGATCACGAGGTCAGGAGATCGAGACCATCCTGGCTAACACAGTGAAACCCAGTCTCTACTAAAAATACAAAAAATTAGCCGGGCGTGGTGGCGGGCGCCTGTAGTCCCAGCTACTCGGGAGGCTGAGACAGGAGAACGGTGCGAACCCTGGAGGTGGAGCGTGCAGTGAGCTGAGATTGCGCCACTGCACTCCAGCTTGGGCGACAGCGAGACTCCGCCTCAAAAAAAAAAAAAAAAAAAAAAAGAAAGAAATAGAAGAGACAGGTGAGGGAAAGCCTCTGAAATATTTACAGAGACCTGAATGGAGTAAGGGAGGGCCGTTTGAACATCTGGGGAAGGTTCTGAGTAGAGAGAACCAACGAAAAGGCCTTGAGTTATGAGCATGGCCTGCCCTCCTTTGTTTTTGTCATTAGCACACTGAGTTTCCTTTCTCATGTTTCATGTTCCTCGTCATAGGGGGAATCAGATAAAACTAAGATTGATAGGACTTATCCAACTTAATGTCAGTGTTCCCCTTGTACCAGTGGTTCCAGAGTTTTTTGTTCTAGGGATAAACCACACATTCATACATTCCCATTGTCATAATTGGATTTTGAAAGGCATTCATCGTGAGCTAAAATGGTATTTCTCAACTTAAAGACTTTTGAGACAGAGTCTCATTCTGTCGCTCAAGCTACCGTGCAATGGCGCTATCTCGGCTCACTGCCAGCTCCGCCTCCCGGGTTCACGCAGTTCTCCTGCCTCAGCCTCCAGAGTAGCTGGGACTACAGGCGCCCGCTACTAAGCCCGGTTAATTTTTTGTATTTTTAGTAGAGACGGGGTTTCGCCGTGTTAGCCAGAATGGTCTCGGTCTCCTGACCTCGTGATCGTCCTGCCTCGGCCTCCCAAAGTGCTGGGATTACAGGCGTGAGCCACCACCGTGCCCGGCCAAAAACGTTTTTTTTTTTTGTTTTTTTTTTAAACATTGAAGATTCTTTGATATAAAAGTTTTGCCCCTTCTAAGAGATTGAAAAGCTTCTTTTCAGCAAAATTCTGTATCCTACTGTCTTCCTATTTAGAATTGTGTCTAAATTAAAAGTGGGCTCTCAAATCCTGGCAGGGTCCTCTCTGAATTATTTATTTATTTATTAGAGACAGAGTCTTGCTCTGTCACCTAGGCTGGAGTGCAGTGGCCTGATCTTGGCTCACTGCAACCTCTGCCTCCTGGATTCAAGTCAGTCTCCTGCCTCAGTCCCCGAGTAGCAGGGATTACAGGTGTATGCCAGCACTCCTGGCTAATTTTTGTGTTTTTAGTAGAGATGGGGTTTCACCATGTGGCCAGGCTGCTTTCGAACTCCTGACCTCAAGTGATCTCTCCCCTGCCCCCCGCCCCTGGCCTTCCAAAGCGCTGGGATTACAGGTGCCAGCCACTGTGCCCGGCCCTTTCTGAATAAATTATGTCATGAAATCCATTAAAGGTGATGCTGTTTTTGCTGTGTTCTAGATCGCTAGGATTGTCAAGCATTTATGATATAATTTTAAATTATGCTGTTATTTACTGAAGAATTTATAAATAGTAGCTTACCTTGTTCGTTCATTTGTTATACCTTAGTGAGCAAAGGAGCAATATTAATTACTACCTTTACAATATTTGATGTTAAAAAATTTGATTAGTGGGCATTTTATCTGGTAACTCCAGAGAACATTTGATTAATTATTCTTTGATGACATGTTACCAACAATTGGCCTTATGCTTTTGTAATACATTGCTTCTTTAGTACTATGAAATCAAGGCATAATAGGTACTTGTTACTTTTAATGAGAATTTCATACGAATCACATTTTTTTTTTTTTTTTTTTTTTTTTTTTTTTTTTGAGACGGAGTCTCGCTCTGTCGCCCAGGCTGGAGTGCAGTGGCACGATATCGGCTCACTGTAAGCTCCACCTCCCGGGTTCACGCCATTCTCCCGCCTCAGCCTCCGAGTACCTGGGACTACAGGCGCCCGCCACCACGCCCGGCTAGTTTTTTGTATTTTTAGTAGAGACGGGGTTTCATCATGTTAGCCAGGATGGTCTCGATCTCCTGACCTCGTGATCCACCCGCCTCGGCCTCCCAAAGTGCTGGGATTACAGGCTTGAGCCACCGCGCCCAGCCACGAATCACATTTTTATAAGATATCTTTTAAAAAATTAAACACTTGACTTCAAGGGACCTTCAGAAGCAAAGCACCTACATAAAATCGTGTTTGACAATTTTATAAAGTTAACATAAGTGTGATTTACCACCTTTTCCAACTTATAACATCTGTGAATTTGCTTGAAACACATACTGCCAGCCAGTCATAGTCAAATCCTGTCTTCATATCCCTGCCCCTCCTGGGAGCACATTTATTTATTATGTCTTTGGGTAGTTATTCTTATCATTGGAAGCAGTGTGCTTGATGTTAGTGTTTCAAATCTGTCAGAGGTTACACTTCTTTTCATAGCTACTTTGTAATCCTTTTTCTATGAGGTAAAGAATACATAAAGAGGAATTTATATTAGATAAGTATTTCATCGTAAATGTTAAGGTATGACTACAGTACACCACATATTCGAAGATGATTGCCATAATATGCAAGACTTCTATTGAGTATACTACAAGCCACTAGCAGAAGATAAAGGAGTATTGTTTTGGTGATTCAGTACGACAAGTGGTGTTGATTTCGTGATTTTCCAAAATGATAAAGAGCTTTTGATGAAGTTCCAAATACCACGCGATCTTCCTTTGGTTATGTAATTACATCATTGGGAAGATCAATGTGTATTACATGTGTATTAAGATATACATTAGCTGTGTATTAAAATTTCAGAGTTTCAGGCTTTGTTTCAAGTTGTACTTAATGGATTTACTATTTTTAAATAAGTTAAAATTTAAAAATTGTCTTGGTTTAAATTTCTAATATGGTAACTATGGATAGATACAACCTACATAAACAAAAGCTTTTTGGAGTTCTCAATCTTAATAGTGTAAAGAAGCCCCAAGACCAAAAAGTTTGAGAACCACACATCCAGAGTAATGTTTTTGCTGTTTTAGAGCATTGCTTTCCAACTAGAGCCATGCATTGGGATCACCTGTGATTACACAAGAACCAGATGACGTTGATTGCTTGTGGGAGGGGGAACTGGTGGCCAATGGTTGAGAACAGGACTTTTTATGGTATCTAACTTCATGCCTTTTCAATTTTTTTTTTTTTTTGAGACAGAGTCTTGCTCTGTCGCCCAGGCTGGAGTGCAGTGGCGCGATCTCAGCTCACTGCAAGCTCCGCCTCCCGGGTTCACGCCATTCTCCTGCCTCAGCCTCCCGAGTAGCTGGGACTACAGGCGCCCACAACCGCGCCCGGCTAATTTTTTGTATTTTTAGTAGAGACGGGGTTTCACAGTGTTAGCCAGGATGGTCTCGATCTCCTGACCTTGTGATCCGCCCGCCTCGGCCTCCCAAAGTGCTGGGATTACAGGCGTGAGCCTTTTCATTTTAAACTCTCTAAATGTGGGACCTACTCAGAATTAATACTGTGGGCTCCATCTCTAGGGCTTCTGATCCTGTAGGTCTCTGTTGGCGCTTGGCATCTGAAACATTAAAATGCGTGAAAGTTACTCTGACTTGCATCTGGAGTCAAGGATGGCTAGTGGATGTGCTCTGTTCCTCTACTGAGCTCTGTGGCTTACTCCCAACTCCCCCCTGATCTCCCCCATCCTTCAGAAAAGCAGGAGTGTGGAACAAATAAGCCACACTGTAGACAAGAAACAGGAAGGCAGAAACTTAGGTCTTCCCAAACAGTTCAACTTTTCTGCAGTTTTTTGAATCTTGAGAAAGCACCCAACTGTGGAGTTTCTGTATTCACTTGAGTCGCATTTATTTTTGTGCATCTTGAAGTTCGGTTGTCATTTTTAACCTGAGGGTGTATAGAATCTTTTGGGGATACAAAGGGCAACTTTTTTGTTTAAAAGCTCTTGGGCCCACATCCAAGTGTCTCTGGAGCCTTCACATTTGGGACTGAGTTCCGCAATTCCAGCTGAGGGTCTTGCCTTGGCTTGGTATCTCTTCTAGTTCCGCTTCTCCTCTGCAGTCAGAGGGTCCTTTCTAGTAAATCAATCTCATCGAATCTGTTAATGGCTTAATTTGTTCTCTACTAATAATCTTCAGGATGAAGACCAAATTGTCTTGCTTAAGGTTAAAAATTGGGTGCATTTTTTGAGTTGTGATTTTAATGGCTGTAGTATTTTTTTGAGTTGTGATTTTAATGGCTGTAGTAGATATAGTATGTATTTAAATAATATTTTCAGGATAATAATAATACAAATAGCTAACATTTATAGAAAACTTAAAATATGCTGGATGTTGTGCTTATACCGTGGTAGAATTATGGTGAACCTCATTTTGTAGATGAGAAAACTGAGACTGAGAGATTAAGTAGTTGCTCACTATCATCTAGCTAGGAAAGTGCAGGGCCGAGGTTGGAACCCAGGTTTCTGATTCCACAGGTTGGTATTTTCAATTAATTCATCCCTGCTCTTAAGTATTGAATTCGATGGCGAATTTCTCTGTGTGCTTGATAGAGACAAGTCATGGCCCAGCCTGTGGGACGGCGTCTCACTGCTACCTGCTCTTGTGTTTAGAGTGTACAACTCAGCAGCACTGCTCTCTGGTCAGGCAGCGTGCCCTTGCATTCACTGAAATATTTTCAGAGGATCATCAGAGGAGTCTTCACTCCCCTCCCGGGAACCTGAGAACCGCCCACCCCTCACACACCCAGAGCAGATTAGAGGTGGGAGAACTAGACCACTCCTGAGGTGATTTGTGGCCAAAAAAATGGAGTACTCTATTTTTCACTGTTGGATTAAGCAGAGTCATCAGAGATCTACATCTGGACCTTGTCACCTGGGGTTCTCAATGGAGTGACTGGCTGAGTGGCATTTAGAGCCCCGTGGCACAGCCTTCCTGCAGCAGCAGTGTCCAGTGCCGCCCTTCCCTGTGGGTTCCCCTCTCTGCTCCCGGGGCTCCTCATGCGGCAGCCTTGGCTGCCAGGCTAATGGCGCTTCCTGCAAGGCCCTCCCTCAGCATCTACTTCATGAGGTCCTCCTAGTCGTGAGCTGTCATAGTGCCCTCATTTTCTTTGACGCTCTTATCACAGTCTGCCTTGGGTACTCATGTGCCACATTTGTTGTGTTTATGTCCGTCTCGTTAACCACTGTACATCATATTGTTAGGGCCCGATGTGTTTGGCCTGTAGTAAGTACTTAGAAGTTATTCATTGAATTACTGATTGAGTTTAGTTATACTTTAAACACTGGACAATATTTTAGGAGTATTTAAACCAGAAGTGTGTGGTGGACATTGCTTGATTTTTCCCAGCTTATTCTTTGATTACAGGTTCACTAAACAAGGATTGATTGCCATGGCTAATTTCTTTAGTAGTCCAGATTCTGTGCTTTTCCCTTTGAAACACAGATTACATAGATTTGGTTTAATAAGTAACTGTTGGATTTTGAAAATATTTTATAATCAGCAAGAAGGATAGACTGGAAATTTGGTTGGTAAGAGGACAGGGAGACCCAGGTGTGGCTGAAGAGGTAAGTGGGCGTGAAATGACGACGCCCATCTGAGGTGCAGAGAAAGTGAGGAGGCGAAGAGGAGAGTGTTTCTGGCATTGAAGAGTTCCTGACTTTTTGGTGGGAGAAAGCTGAAAAACATATAAAACATTTGGAGTGGGGATATTTATGTGATGTACTTGAGTGTGAAAATGGTAACCTAAAAATAATTTTTACTGTGTGTGGTGGCTCACACCTGTAATCCCAGCACTTTGGGAGGCCAAGGCGGGAGGATTGCTTGATCCCAGGAGTTTGAGACCAGCCTGGGCAACATGGTGGGACCCTGTCTCTACAGAACATGTAAAAATTAGCTGGGCGTGGTACATGCTTGTAGTCCCAGCTACTTGGGAGGCTGAGGTGGGGGATCACTTGGGCCCGGGAGGCAGAAGTTGCAGGAAGCCGAGATCTTACCACTGCACTCCAGCCTGGGCGACAGAGTGAGACCCTGTCTGGGAAAAAAAAAAATTCTTAACTAAAATAGTGACACAACTTTTTAAGGAAACTTTTCGATGATACTTTTAATATTTATAAAATTAATACATACTCAGGGTAAAAATTCAGAGAGTGTGGAAAAATGTAAGGAAAATAATAAAAACTACCCCGATCCTGTGACCACACAAAACGTTTTAGGTTTCATTTCGTTCCTTTCCCCACCATGTAGGCATTCCCTGGATCCTTGCTGACACAGTGCACCTGTGTCTGCTTTAGCTAGAATAGAGACAGAATGATGGGGGGTGTGAGTCCTGAGAGGATGTGGAGAAGAGCATGCCGGGCGCCAAGCTGGAGGTGAGCTTGGTGTGTTCCAGGAATAGCAGGAGTGAAATGTGGGGAGCGAGGGGCTGGCTCCGTGGGCTGGGGCCAGGAGTTTGGGTTCTGTTGTGAGTGTGATGGGGGGTGAGTGAGTAGAGTGATGATAATATTTATATTTTAAGAGGATCACTTTGTTGGGTGGATAATTCACTCTAAGGGGGCAAAGGTGGAAGCAGGTGACCAGCTCCTCAGGAGACTTCCTGTAATGGGATGGTAGCTGTGGAGTGATCATATTTGGGATTTGCTTTTAGGAATAGAATCGACAGGATTTGCCGATCTAAATAAGTACTTAATAGTCTGAAAATGTCTTTATTTCCCTTCGTGCTCCTATTCCTGAACTCTTGGATCATCAGTCAGATAGAGACATTTTGGTCTGAAGTGTTTTTCCTCTGCCCACTTTGAAGGTATTCTTTCATGATGGTTGAGAAGTCTGATGTTAATCCATTTCCTACTCCTTTGAAGTTGTATCTGGTAGCTTTTAGGATTTTTAAAAAATCTTTTATGTTCTGAAATTTTGCAATAATGTGTCTAGGTGTGGAACTTAAAAATTTACCTGAATTAACACTTAGATTAAGCAGAGTCATCAGAGATCTACATCTCTTCAATCTGAGGATTTTTCTTTTTTTTTAAAATTTATTTTTTTTCAAAACTAGTGACATACTTAGAATTTTTTTTTTTTTTTTTTTTTTTTTTTTGAGATGGGTCTTGCTGTATTGTCTGAGCTGGTCTCAAACTCCTGGGCTCAAGCGATCCACCTCAGCCTCTGAAAGTGTTGCAGTTACAGGCATGAGCCTCCATGCTAGGCTGACTTTTTCTTAATGATAGAAAAATTTTACTATTTTGTTCTTCTTCATAATTTCTAACTGTTCTGTCTTTTGTTGTGTTTGATTTTTCCAGCTTGCATTTAAAGTGTCCTTTAGTATCTCCATTCTGCTGTTTAGCCCATTAAAAAAAATTCTCAGTGTTTAGGTTCACAGTGATTTCCTCTGTGCTACCATTTTGCCTTTGTGCTGGCAGCCACCGTCCTGTGTCTGTGGACGTCCCCGCTTCTAGAATTTCGTGTAAATGCAGTCATACAGTATGCAGTCAGAAGTTTTGAGACTTGTTTCTTTCACTTAGCATAACGAATTTGAGGTGCATTTACAGTGCCCTATCAATAGTTCATTCCTTTTCATTGCAGAGTAGTGTTCCATTGTATGATGAACCAGTTTATCCATTTAACCAGCGAGGGACATTTGGCTTGCTTCCATTTTTGGCAGTTATGGATAATGCTGCTATGAACATTCATGTGAACATAAGTCAGTTTTGTAGGATAAACACCTACAAGTGGGGTTGCTGGGCCTCGGGGCAGGTGCATGCTCATTGTTTTCAGAAGTTGCCAGACTCTCTTCCAGTGTGGCTGTGGCTGCTTTGCCTCCGCACCAGCAGTGTGGGAGCGCTCCAGGGATGCCATGGCCCCACTGGCACTCAGCAGTGTTTGTGGTTTTTATCTTAGCTGTTCTAGCAAGTGTGTTTTGATATTTCAGTGTGGTTTTAATTTTCATTTTCCTAGTGATGTTGGACATCTTTGTGTGTGTGTGTGTTTTGCCATTCATATGTCTTCTTGGTGAATTATCCGTTCAAAACTTTTTTTTGTCTTTGTGTTTTGCAAATTTTTTTTCTCAGTATTTTCATTCTCTTAACAGTGTCTTTTGCAAAGCAAAAGTTTTTACTCTCAATGAAGGCCAATTTATGAATTTCTAAAAAAATGGGGTCATCATTTTGGTGTCATGTAGGAACTCTGCCAAACTCAAAGTTGCCAAGATTTCTTCTTTTGTTTTGTTTTATTTCTAAGAGGGGCTTATATTTTACTCTTTTATTTGAGTTAATTTTTGTTGGGGTCATCAGCCCCAACACGAGGTCGTGGGGGTGACGAAGTCTGGTGGAGTCAAAGGAATGAGAAAAGACAGTTTGAGAGAGAAGGTGGGTTCAGGGGACCATGGCTAAGTGTGGAGGCTGT
The DNA here is from genome assembly GCF_043159975.1 of Macaca nemestrina. NCBI lineage: Eukaryota > Metazoa > Chordata > Mammalia > Primates > Cercopithecidae > Macaca > Macaca nemestrina. The sequence goes on from NC_092140.1 coordinate 1,592,496, forward strand.
GAAGGTCCCGAGCTCTGGAGGCCCAGACTATTTATTGGTGATCAAACAAAGAAACAGGTGGTGAGAATGTGGGGGTCGAAAGGTCACGTTGCATTAAGCACATGATTTATAGCTGTGATGGTTTAGCATATGCTCTGCTGCTTGAGATAATGGAGAGCAGGTTCTTTTAACTCAAGTTAACAGTCGATCCTGGGAGAGCAAGGAGCAAGGAGCCAGCAAGTCTAGACACATTTCACAGCCAGGATCCCTGGATTCTATCCAAGCCACGAGGGGTCTTATGCCCTGGGCTTAAATTATGGTGCATCAGGGTAGCCTTCTTCCACCCTTTAGTGCAGAAGTTGGTGTTCCAGAGGCCACAAGGGGTTTTAGACCCTGGACCCCAGACATGTTCCAAGACTCTTTTACATGATGTCAGACATGCCCTGCCTCAGCTTCTCCCAACACTCAGCTTTTCCCAACAAATTTTCATATATGGCATGTGATATAGGTTGAAATTCATTTTTGAGTTTACCAAGAAAGCTTTTTCCCCCCTCACATTTTAGTTGCTTTCTTATCTTGAAGACTAAAAGTTTTAAAACGGACCTTTAAAAAATGTTGATGCCATGGCCCCCCACTCCAGACTAATAAAATCAGAATTTGTGAAAAGTGAGTCTTGGCATTAATATATTTTTTAAAAAAATGTTTTATTTTAGAATGATTGCAGACTTACAGAAAAATTGCAAATATAGAGTTTCTGTAAGCCCAGTACCATTTCATCTATTATCAGCATCTTACATTCCCGTGGTGCACTTGTTAGAATTAATCAGTAATGATACACTAGTATTAATGAAGCTCCATAGTTATTTAGATTTCCTCAGTTATCACTCAGTGGCCTTTTGCTGTCTCTAGGCTCCCTCTGGGAATGTTCCATTCAATTGTCTTGCCTCTTTGGGCTCCGCTTGAAATGGAAAATTTCTCAGACTTTTTTTTTCATGATCTTGAGAGTTTTGAGGATTAAAGGTTATTTGTAGACTACCTCAATTGAGTCTGATATTTTTATCATGACTAGACTGGGGTTATATATTTTTGGGAGGAAGACCCCCGAGGTGAAGTGACATTTTCATCACATCCTATGGAGGGTACCTGCCACCAGGGTGATTCATCATTCTTGAAAGGGACCTTCCTCGCTTGGCTAAGGTGTGTGTGCCAGGTTTCTCTGCTGTGAGTGACTCTCTTTTTTCTGCTTGTATTGTGCCCTTTGGAAGAAAGTTACTATGCCCAGCCCACCCTTACAATGTGGAGTTATGTTTTAGCTACTACCTTGAGAGTGAAGTGTCTACATAAATTACTTAGCCCTTATTATCTTTTAAATTTCTATAAGGTCAGTAGCAATATCCCCTCCTGATTCTGTGTCTTGTCTTGTTTTTCTTGGTCAGTCTGGTAAAGGTTTATCAATTCTATTGTCCTTTTTTTTTCTTTTTTTTTTTTTAAGAATCCAGATTTTGGTTTCATTGATTTTTTTCCGCCCACCATTTTTTGTTGTAAATTTCATTGATTGCTGTTTTTTTTTTATTTCCTAATGTGTACTTTGTTCTTTTTCCAGATTTTATCGTATAAACTGAAATTATTGATTTGAGGTCTATCTTCCTTTTTAAAGAAAGCATTTTATGCTATAAATTTTCCTCTAAGGACTGTTTTAGCCACATCTCACATATTTTGATATGTTGTGTTTTTATTTTCATTCATTTTCTAATTTTCCTTGACAGTTTTTATTGTCCATGTATTTTTTTTCAACTTTGTTGAGGTATAATTGATAATCCAAAATGTATATATTTAAGGTGTGCAATGTGTTGCTTTGATGTATGTATGGATTGTGAAATGGTTACCACAATGAAGCTAGTTAACATGTTCATTAGCTCACCTCAGTACCCGTTTGTGTGTGTGTGTGTGTGTGTGTGTGTGGTGAGAAAAACCTGATTTACTCGCAGCAGATTTCAAGTACACAATCCATTGTCACTAACTGCCGTTCCCATGCTGTGCGTTAGGTCTCCAGAACTGATTCGCCCATGACTACAAGTTTGAAGTGCTTGCTCTTGGAGTAAGAAGTTGCATTGCTTTCTTCTACTGCAACCCCTTGAAAGTGCATTTACTGCAGTTTGAGGCTTTTCCCCGAAAGATTTCTAGGACCTTTATAGAGAAAGAGAAAGGAGTAGCAGTTTTTCCAGTTTGAGGCCTGTTCTCACCTTTTTTCAGACAGCTCAACCTTGCTTCCATTAAATTTTTTAACTGTTCAGAATTACATTCATTCCATGAATTTTTAAGTCTTGTAGTTGTTACTGTGAAGATGCAATAAAATGTAACGATATAAAACAACCTTTTAAATAAAGTTTAATTTAAATAATGAAAGGGACATATATAATTTTCCTATGACTGCTGTTAACAGATTACCACAAATTAGTTCATTTATCCCCCTGTGTTTCTGGAGGCCAGAGCCAAAGGCAGTGTTGTGGGCTAACTGCAGGTTGCAGGGCTGGGCTCCCCCTGGAGGCTCTAGGGGGTGCTGCGTCGCCTTTTCCAGCTCTAGTGGCTGTGGCGCTCTTGGCTCATTGGCTCCTTGGCCCATGTGTGTGTTGACTGACTGCCAGATATTTGGAGATTTTTCAGATACCATTCTCTTTTTTTTTTTTTTTTTTGAGACGGAGTCTTTGCTCTGTCGCCCAGGCTGGAGTGCAGTGGCCGGATCTCAGCTCACTGCAAGCTCCGCCTCCTGGGTTCACACCATTCTCCTGCCTCAGCCTCCCGAGTAGCTGGGACTACAGGCGCCCGTCACCTCGCCCGGCTAGTTTTTTTTTTTGTACTTTTAGTAGAGACGGGGTTTCACCGTGTTAGCCAGGATGGTCTCGATCTCCTGACCTTGTGATCCGCCCGTCTCGGCCTCCCAAAGTGCTGGGATTACAGGCGTGAGCCACCGCGCCCGGCCAATGCTTTTTTTTTTTTTTTTTGGAGACGGAGTCTGGCTCCGTCGCCCAGGCTGGAGTGCAGTGGCTGGATCTCAGCTCACTGCAAGCTCTGCCTCCCGGGTTTCTGCCATTCTCCTGCCTCAGCCTCCCGAGTAGCTGGGACTACAGGCGCCCGCCACCTCGCCCGGCTATTTTTTTGTATTTTTTAGTAGAAACGGGGTTTCACTGTGTTAGCCAGGATGGTCTCGATCTCCTGACCTCGTGATCCGCCCGTCTCGGCCTCCCAAAGTGCTGGGATTACAGGCTTGAGCCACCGCGCCCGGCCTCAGATACCATTCTCTTAAGGATTACTAGTTTAATTCTGTTAGTGTTAGAGGACATACTTTGAATAATCTTATTGTTTTCTGTTTAATCAAACTGCTTTGTGACCCACAATTCAGTCTGTCCTGAACGTTCCACGGGCATTTGAAAAGAGTGTGTGTTGTTTGGTTGTGGGGTGGGCTGTTGTGTGAATACCGATTAGGTTTAGTTGGTTGTTGGTGTTCAAGTCTATATCCTTGCTCGTTTTCTCTTCACTTGCTCTTTTGATTACTGAGAAATGCCCCTTGGTATCTCCAGATGTATTTGTGAATGTCTGTTTTTCCTTTCAGTTCTGTTAGAGTTTGCTTCATGTGTCTTACAGCTCTGCTGTATAGAGTGTTCACGTTTAGAATTGCTATGTCATCTTGGTGAATTGCCCTTTTATCATTTTGTGGTCCCTTCTTTATCCTTGTTAATTTTTCTTAGTCTAAAGTTTACTTTGTCTGATAGAAATATAGCCAGTTCACGTTCATTTTGAATAGTGTTTTTGTGGACTTTCTTAATCCTTTCATTTTTAAGGATGTCTTTCTTTTTTTTTTTTTTTCTTTTTTTTTGAGATGGAGTCTCTCTCTGTCGCCCAGGCTGGAGCGCAGTGGCCAGATCTCAGCTCACTGCAAGCTCCGCCTCCCGGGTTTACGCCATTCTCCTGCCTCAGCCTCCCGAGTAGCCGGGACTACAGGCGCCCGCCACCTCGCCCGGCTAGTTTTTTTTTTTTTTTCTTTGTGTTTTTTAGTAGAGACGGGGTTTCACCATGTTAGCCAGGATGGTCTCGATCTCCTGACCTTGTGATCCGCCCGTCTCGGCCTTCCAAAGTGTAGGGATTACAGGCTTGAGCCACCGTGCCCGGCCGAAGGATGTCTTTCATCATGTCTCAGTTGGGCTCCTTCTCGACAGCACGTAGCTTTAAGGGGCGCCTTTTTCCAGCTTCCCCTTCTGTGCCGCTGCTCTCACTCTCTGGTTCCCAACACACTTCCTCATGTTCTGGCTAAAATCCAAACCCCGCAGCCTGCCAGCCTTGTGATGGAGTCTCGGGGCCATTATTGGTTCTTGCCAAGTGTGGAATGGGGCAGCCCACTGTGGGGGTGCCCCTGAGTGAAGGTGGAAGGGGCCGGTGGCCTGGCACAGGGCTGGGAGAGCGGTGGTGCTTCCTCCCTCCCTCCCCACCTGGGCCCTGGCTGGGGAGACTGGGCCTGGATTGGAGGTGTTTCAGTCTTTGCTTGTTTGTGGTTTGGGTGTTGGAGTGTTACCCGGCCCCAGCTGGTGTGGTAGACAGCAAACACATAAACAAAATATCAAAAAGCAAAAATGGGGGAAGTCACTCCAGGTTTTCCTTTGATCCATGAGTTTCATACCCAGTCTGCTCCTCTTACCCATTGTTCAGAGTCTTTTTTTTTTTTTTTTTTGAGACGGAGTCTGGCTCTGTAGCCCAGGCTGGAGTGCAGTGGCCGGATCTCAGCTCACTGCAAGCTCCGCCTCCCGGGTTCACGCCATTCTCCTGCCTCAGCCTCCCGCGTAGCTGGGACTACAGGCGCCCGCCACCTCGCCCGGCTAATTTTTTGTATTTTTTAGTAGAGACGGGGTTTCACTGGGTTATCCAGGATGGTCTCGATCTCCTGACCTCATGATCCGCCCGTCTCGGCCTCCCAAAGTGCTGGGATTACAGGCTTGAGCCACCGCGCCCGGCTGTTCAGAGTCTTTTTAGAGGTGTTTTATGTAAATTTGCCAGAGTTTTACATTTTTTGCCATCAGTAGTGGAGTGTGCTTACTCTGTCTTGACTGAGATGACTTCTGTCTGTAGTTCCTTCTTTCAAGTCAATCCTGTTTATTTTCTTTACATCTTTCAGGGATTCTTCAGTTTCTGTTTCACCAAGAGTGCCCTTCTTAGATCCACTTTTCTGGTTTTGTTTATGTCTTCCTTAAATCCTTTCTTACATTTCTGGGGATTTTGGATTCTCTATGGATTGGACAGGGGAAGCCGCACTGGGAGCTCAGAGTGCCCACTTGAAGGTTCTCTGTGGATTGGGCAGGGGACGCCACACTGAGCTCAGACTGCTCACTTGGATTTCCAGATGCCACTCGTAGTTCCACTTCCTTCCTCGGATGGAACTGGGAGCTCAGAGTGCCCACTTGAAGGTTCTCTGTGGATTGGGCAGGGGACGCCACACTGAGCTCAGACTGCTCACTTGGATTTCCAGATGCCACTCGTAGTTCCACTTCCTTCCTCGGATGGAGAACAGTGTTGGCTTTTGCTGGCGGATGCAGCTGGGCACTGCCCTGTTGGGCTGCTCGTTTGCATCTCAGGTTGAACTGGGCCCAGCACTCAGTGGTCAGGGGATACGGGGATCTGGAGGTATCTACTGGTAGCTTGACTTCTGGAGTCATAGAAGTTGGGTACACAGGCAGGCTATCCCACCCTGGTGCCAACTCCAATTCACTTATCGAAGTGATTGCTTTACTCGGAAGGTGGAGGCTTTCCTAAGTATTTCTTCCTGACCCTTGACATTCTTTTGCTGCTGAGACTGTAGTGGGGAACCATTCTTCTCCCAGATCCCTTGTACTGAGGGTGGGAGTTCCTCAGATTGGGAGTTTGCCTCTGCAGAGATGACAGCCTGGATTTTTTCTTGGGGCTAAGGCAGTTTCTGTGAACCATGTAACTTCCCAGGCCCTTCCCTTATCATCCTTTCTGTCTTGTGTGACTTCTTTGGACATGTATTGCACTCCAGGTTTCTGCCTCCCCACTTCTGCCTGGCCTGATCTGGTGATTTCCTTCTCTTGGCTGTCTTAATTTCCGTCTTTTTGCCTTTTTGTTTTTGTTTTTGAGATACTTCTTCAATCTTAAATACAAGCTTTCTACTTATTTTAAAAAACATCTGCCTTCATACTTTTAATATTCAAGAGCTTGTCTTCTCTGAATTTATGGCATCCTGTTTTATTTCATGGATGTGTTATGTCTAATCTCGTAGGCCATTATAGCTTCTTTGTTTTTGTACATATTCCCCCCATTTTCTTATTTCCTATGTTGTCACTTTTTCTTAGAGCTTCCTTTTTTCCTTCTTGTGTTTGTCTCTTTTTTGTGTTAGATGATGCCCTCGGGTGTCTGGTGATACCTGTTCTTTTCATCTTTAAGAGTGGAGTTGTTGGAAGGTCTTGGCTAGGGCAGCATTTGCCCAGTGCTGAGCTTCCTTGTGGAGGACAGGCACACGTCATCTTACTGTCCTTTACGGATACTGTGTTATTTGACAATTGGAAGGTTTTTGGCACCCTGCGTTGAGCAAGTCTTTAGGCACCATTTTTCCAACAGCATGCGCTCACTTTGTATCTCTGTGTCATATTTGGAAATTCTCACAGTATTTCAGACTTTTTCATGTTATTATATCTGTTACGTTGATGTGTAACTTGTGATCTTTGATGCTACTATTGTAATTGTTTTGGGGTGCCATGAAGTGCACAAACTTAATCAAAAAATGTTGTGTGTGTTCTGACTGCTCTGTCAACCAAGGGTTCCCTGCCGCGCCCCCTCTCCTCAGGCCTCTCTGTTTCCTGAATCACAGCAATATTGAAATTAGGCCAGTTAATAGCCTTACAGTGACTTCTTACTATTTAAATGAAATTAGTAATCAACAGAAAACCAAACACCAGATGTTCTCACTCATAAGTGGGAGTTGAACAGTGAGAACACATGGACACAGAGAGGGGAACAACACACACTAGGGCCTGTTGGAGGGTGGGGAGGGGGTGAGGGCGGGAACTTAGAGGATGGGTCACTAGGTGCCGGATACCAGCATGGCACACGTGTACCTGTGTAACAAACCTGCCACACGTGTACCTGTGTAACAAACCTGCACGTTCTGCACGTGTGTCCCGCTTTTTGTTTTTAGAAGAAATAATAATAAAAGAAATTAGTGTTCAAGTGAAATGAAGAGTAACATGTCTCTCACTTTAAATCAAAAGCTAGAAATGGTTAAGCTTAGTGAGGAAGGCATACCAAAAGCTGAGATACGTTGAGAATCTAGGCCTTTTCTGCCAGTTAGTCAAGTTGTAATTGAATAGGAAAAATTCTTGAAGGAAATTACAAGTGCTATTCCAGTGAACACAGGAGCAATACATTGAAACAGCCTTATTGCTAATATGGAGAAAATCCGAGTGGTCTGGTTAGAAGATCAGACCAGCCACAGCCATTTCCTTTAAGCCAAAACCTAATCTCGAGCAAGACACTAACTCTGAAGGCTGAGAGAGGTGAGGAAGCTGCAGAAGAAAAGTTTGAAGCTGGCAGGGTTTTTTTAGTTTATGAGATTGAAGGGAAAAAGCCGTCTCCGTAACATAAAAGTGCAAGATGAAGCAGCAAGTCATCCAGATCTAGCTGGGACCATTGAGGAAGGTGGCTACTCTAACACAGATTTTCAGTGTAGGTGAAACACCCTTCTATTGGAAGATGCCATCTAGGACTTTGATTGCTAGAGAGAAGTTAGTGCCTTCCTTCAGAGCTGCAAAGAACAAGCTGACTCTCTTGTCTGGGGCTAACGAAGCAGGTGACTGAAGTTGTTGAAGCCAGTGCTCGCTGACCATTCCAGAAATCCCGGGGCCCTTAGGAGTTATGCTAAATCTACTCTTCCTGTGCTCTAGAAATGAAACGACAAAGCCTACATGACAGCACATCTTTTTATAGCACGGTTTACTGAATATTTCAAGCCTACTGTTAAGGTCTGCAGCTCAGAAAAAGATTCCTTACCGCTTGTTGAGAATGCATCTGGAGTTGTCATGCCTGCTTACATGCATCTGTTCTGCAGCCCATGGGCCAAGAGTAACTTCAACTTTCAAATCTTTTCACTTAAGAAACACATTTTATAAGGCCATAGATAGAGATTCCTCTGATGGATCTGGGCAAAGTAAATTGAAAACTTTCTGGAAAGGATTCACCATTCTAGAATTAAGATCATTTGTGATTCATGGGGGGAGGTCAAGTTGTCAGCATTAACAGGAGTTTATGGGAGGAGGTCAAATTGTCAGCATTAGCAGGAGTTTGGAAGAAAGTGATTCCAGCCATCATGGATGACTTTGAGGGTTCAAGCCTTCAGTGGAGGAAGGAACTGCAGATGTGGTGGGGGAATAGCAAGAGAAGTAGAATTAGAAGAGGATCTTGAAGGTGTGACTGAACTGCCACAATCTCTTGATAAAATGTGAACGCATGAGGAGTTGCTTCTTGTTGATAGGCAGAGAAAGTGGTTTCTTGAGATGGAACCTACTCCTGCTGAAGTGCTGTGAAGATTGTTGAAATGACAGCAAAGAATTTAGAATGTTACATAAACTTAGTTAATAAAACAGTGGCAGAGTTTGAGAGGATTGGCTTCGGTTTCAAAAAGAAGTTCTACTGTGGGTAAAATGCTGTCAAACAACATCACATGCTACAGAGAAATCTTTCACAAAAGGAAGAGTCAATCGATGTGGTAAACTTCATTGTTGTCTTATGTTAAGAAATTGCCATAGCCCCTCCATTCTTCAGCAGCCACCGCCCTGGTCAATCAGCGTTGTCAGCATCAAGGTGAGGCCACCGGCCTGGTCAGTCAGCAGTTGTCAGCATCAAGGTGAGGCCACCGCCCTGGTCACTCAGCAGTTGTCAGCATCAAGGTGAGGCCACCGCCCTGGTCACTCAGCAGTTGTCAGCATCAAGGTGAGGCCACCGGCCTGGTCAGTCAGCAGTCGTCAGCATCAAGGTGAGGCCACCGCCCTGGTCAATCAGCGTCGTCAGCATCAAGGTGAGGCCACCGGCCTGGTCAGTCAGCAGTCGTCAGCATCAAGGTGAGACCCTCCGCCTGCAAAAAGATTGCGGCTTGCTGAAGGCTCAGATGATGGTTAGCATTTTTAAGCAAGAAAGTATTTTTGAATTAAGGTGTGTATATGTTTTTTTTCTTTTTAGACATAATGCCGTTCCATACTTAATAGACCATGGTATATTAAACCTAACTTTTATATGCACTGGGAAACCAAAACGTTTCATGTGACTCACCGTTTGTGATATTTTCTTTAATGTGGTGATTGGAACCAGTTCTGCAGTATCTCTGTGGTCTGCCTGAATTGGACTAAGACCCATCTGCTTGTTGGGGATCCCCACCCATCACCGTCTGTCTCTCTTTTCTCTTGGGCTGATCAGTTTTCCCATAGACAAATTGTGCATCCTGGCATTCTGGGAAGGACTGGGGGTCCCTGAGTTGTCTGTCACCTTTGCTTAGTGAGCGGGGCTACCTTAGTGTCCATCCAGACCAGGCTTGCTGGGCGGGTCTCGGTGGCTGTCTGGCAGTGTGGGATTGGGTGGAGGACCCAGGACTCTCTTTCCATCCAGACTTGCAGCCAGGTCTCCCCCTTCAGCCCTGCTTGCTCGTGCATCCTGAGAGTATCCAGTTCCTTCCTTTCCTGAGCCTGCTTGGGCTCTGCAGTGGGAACTGTATTTCTTTTTGACATTTGTTCCTCCTACTCCCCTCTCCCCATTCTTAGTCTGACAGACATTTAGTGTTCAGGTTTCATTGTCCTCTTGAATCAGTTACCACACATCCATCTGCAGTCCAGCTTCTCACATTTTTTGACTTCTGATTCCTTTCTGCCTTGTTTTCTTTGTCCTTGTTGGTTTATGCTTTTAGTTTTAAAAACTCCTTTATCCTCAATTTTATGATGTTTTTGAAGGGAGTGGAGGCACATGTGTTTAAGCTGATTTTCATCTAGAGGTGCAAATGCAAATTAACTGTCCGTTTTGACTGTTGAGTGACCCTCTTCTGGCTTTTTGTGTTTGTTGACCTGGGAGCTTCTCAGAGGCTCTCTTGACCCGGCCTCCTCCTCATGTTCATGTGTTGGGATGTGACCCTTTCTGTTCCTTTTCTTTTCGTGATTACTGAGCCAGTTTGTTTTCTGTCATCTAGGATTTTTCAGACTCTGGTGTGTTACTGTTCTCATTCTTATTTTAAATTGAACTCTTATTTCATTCATTCATTCTGTTTTGATTTCTTAATAGCTTTTCTGTCCTCTCAGTTAAGACCTCGGGGAAATGGAAGATAGATGTTACTACTAGTTCATTGTTCTTGAACTGGAAGCTTCTGGTGACCAGAACTTAACCTGGTTGGTAACAATCCACATCCTTTTGTTTGCCTTTCAGCTGATGTAGCCCAGCAGTTCCAGTATGCTGTGCGGGTGATTGGCAGCAACTTCGCCCCAACTGTTGAAAGAGATGAATTTCTAGTAGCTGAAAAAATCAAGAAAGAGCGTACGTATTTTTCTTAAATGTCATGTGGTGGATTCTTAAACTTGTCAGAACTTAAGCAGATGTATGTATGCATGTCTGTAGGTGTGTATGTAGTTCCCAAGCACATTTTAATATTGGTACAAAATAAGGACAAGTCAATTCTGTTGTAGAGTCAGAACTATTAGAACATAGTACTTTAGAATGTTTAATTCTGGGATGGTGCATAAAGCTTTTGCAAATCCTGGCACCTTAGAGAAGAAAGCTTTCCATTTGTTAGTTCTTGGCTGGCGAGTAGATTATCTGATTATCCCTGGTAGTGCTCTGCCGCCCCACTTCGCCTCTGGAGAGCCTGAGTGGGAAGCTCGGCTCTGAGTAATGAGCCGCCACACATGAGCAGTCCTGTTTGAAAGGTGGTTTTTGCAGGTGGCCAGCTCTCCATCCTTATAGTTCTCTGGGCTGTATAACCCAAACACAGTGGTGCTTTTCAGTTGGCCTAGAAAAGAGGCCTGCGCGAAGGTCAGTGCATTTCCTTGCTGGGCCTCCCCGTTAAACTGCCCAAGTGGAGTGGGCGTTGGCCTTGGGTCTCAGTAATAACTCCTTCTACAAGTTCATTTGGCCTTGGGTCTCAGTAATAACTCCTTCTAGAAGCCCATTTGGCCTTGGGTCTCAGTAATAACACCTTCTAGAAGCCCGTTTGGCCTTGGGTCTCAGTAATAACACCTTCTAGAAGTCCTGCATGGCACAGTTTTCCACACCTGGCGGTTGCATTATGAACTGTGTTTGGCCCATGGTCTGTGGCGGTCCCATTTTAGAACTGTGTGACCGCACTAGATGGCAAGTCAGCTGGGGATAGAGTTGAAGGTGTGACCCAGAGTACTTCACCTAGACATAGTTCAGGGCTGGATGAGCAGTGGAAGTCTGAAGTGATCCATCTGCTGTTACGATGCAGAGCGCTGGGGAATAAAAATGAGGTATTTAAACTGCTGTTAACGTATTAAAATTTATTTTCCTCAATGTCTGTAAAACAACATGAGAACACTATACTCTCCTTGAAACCTAAACCATTTTACCCGTTTGAGATGATTACTGAGGACTCCAGCAGTTAGGTACTGCATTAACAGCCCGTTTCCTTTACAAAGTCACATTTCATGGCGTCAGGGTGAGCATATTACCCGTATTTAAACATGCTACTATGCATGTGTCAGTAGCTAAAAATCAAGTTTGTTTAAACTCATACTTAAAGAACTGACAGCTACATTGCTGCAATGGATATTCAGGGGAGTCTGGGATTTTCCTTTTAAAGAAGAAAACTGTAACAATGTAGAGTTTGTGTTTCCTGTGTGTGTTGTGTTTTAAGATTAAGGCATGTTGTGTGTTGACTGACTTGGGTGCCTCTGGGGTGTCCCCAGCAGGTGTCCCCAGCTCTTCTTGGGAACCTCCAGTGAGCACCACCTCTTCAGCACCTATAGTCCTCTCCCGTGATGGACACTGTTTATTTGTCATGTTTTACGGATGCTTAGACATTTGAAATTTGATTACAGTTGTTGATAGATTCGTTGAGTTATGGTAGCTCTGCTCTCTGGAATAATACAGAAAAGTTAATTTTCCATTTGATATAACCGACCTCAAATATAAAGTGCTAGTGTTTTATATTGAAACAAATTGCAAAAGTGATCATGTGTGACAAACATTTTCCACACTGGCAGGTGGGGTACATTGTAACTGGAGATGTGGTATAATTTAATAGAGAAGCAATTTAATAGAGAAACATCACTTATTTGTAAATACTATGTGTTCATTTTTCTTATTTTATTGTGCTGTGACTGTAGTGCATGTATGAATTAGTGCCAATCTCATTCTATAGAAAGAGCATCACTTGCTTGATTTCATGGTTGTAATTGGAATCTGTTTATGTGTTGTAAATACAGTAAATTATATCAAATTTTAATTGCATTCATTTTGTTTAATGCATTTTACATAGTATATTTTAAGATAGCTTTCCTTTTCTATATAGGAAGAGTCGAATGTACAGTTACGATTACATTATGTAATCTCTGGTATGTGCTTCATACCAAAATCCTTTTTTAACTAAAGAATGTGGGGTTGTCTGTAAAGTCAATCATTGTCTTCGTACAAGTGAATTAGAACATTTAATGCTACATGTGATTGACTGATGAGCTTTTTATAAAGTCATACTACTACAATGGGATAAATACAAAGGTTCATTAGAGAGTGTTGAAATTATAAGTTAGCCTTTGAAAGTGGCACCTTTTCTAGTGGGTGTAACAGCTGCTTTGAGAGGCACCTGTGCACAGGTGGTGTTTGCAGTGTTGTAAATGTGAGCAAAGTGAGTTCTCTTCCCCCAGGGAACCCAATATGACCGCAGCTTCTCCTCCTTCATGGAACAGAACATAGAATGAACTTCTCATTCGCTGCAGCTGCTTTCAGATAATTTGTAAGTGTAGCTGGAACAGCCAAAGACATTTGTTAATCAGATGAATTGGTGGATGAAAATTAATAAGCTATTTTGAATTTTATTTTGAAACAGTAATTGATTATGACATTTAATACTAAAACAAGGTGAAACATTGCTGTGTGTCTTAATAAAAATGTTTAGGATGTGTAGTTTCCAAGTAGAATGAATGACCATGAATATTGTACTTGTTTACTGTCCTTGGATTCAGGATTCCTGATATTTTCACTTTCCATCCCTACCTCCAAGTGACTACTGTTAACTAGTTACAGTGATCATAGTTTGCCTTACTGTTGATTAATATTTGTAGATGGACTGTAAGTACTCCCATTATTTCTATTACCTTACCTAATTTTCACATAAACTCTTTGATCCCAGCCTAATATTTTCCATACTTTACAAATGTCAGGGAGTTAGATGAATTGATCGGATTCATAGAGCTTAAAAGTTGCTCATCATCTAATTTGACAATGGCTTTTGACTCTGAATTCATCACTTGTGAGTTATGTTATTGTAGGTGAAATAGTATCATACAATGAATTTTGGTGTTTGTAATTACTACGCTTATTTTCTTTCTGTCTTTTCAGTTATTCGACAACGAAGAGAAGCAGATGCTGCATTATTTTCAGAACTCCACAGAAAACTTCATTCACAGGTACGGTGCAGAATTCTGGAAGTCATTAGACTCATTGTTGAGGATATGATGAGTGGTATAGGAACCTTTGAATGTTTTTTGTGGTATCTTATTAAACTTTTCTATAATTGGTAATTGCTTTTAATTGTAGATTGTATTTGCTTTTTTGTGTGAGCTTCAGTATTAGAAGTTTTAGCTGCATTTAGTGCTAAATTGCTTATAAAGATGAATGAAGCTACAGTGGGAAAGTCAACAGAATTTGTGAGTTTGTATTGTAGTCGCTTAAATACATTGCTGGGAGGAAGTACATTGGTAGAAGTCTTGACTTATCTTCATATAATAGCTAAACTTTGATAAACTTATTCATTGGATCATAATTTGTACTGCCATAGTAAATAATGAAAAAATTGATTTTGAATGTGGTTGGATATTGATACTTGAAAATGAAAGATCTAACCTTTTTTTTTTCTTTTGAGATGCGGTTTCGCTGTGTTCCCCAGGCTGGTCTCAAACTCCTGGGCTCAAGTGATCCTCCTGCCTGAGCCTCCCAAGTAGCTGGGACTACAGGTGCAGGCCACCAAGCCCAGCCTTGTATTTTCATAAAAGATTTTGGCAGCCTGTATGCCAATACATTAATTGAATCGTAGGGTGAGATTTTTGTGAATTCTGACTATAAAGGAACTTAGTTCATCCAGCTTTCTTTCCTTTTATGGAGAAGAAAGTGAATCTAGAGAGGTTTAGTGCTTTGCGCAGCAAATACTATTAGTGTTACACAGTGAAAATGATTGAGTTAGGCCTAATGCTGCTGGTAATTAAACTTCCTCTGTTGTTATATTGTGCTCTTGAAACACGCTTAGTTCATTTGCTGTCCATTTTGATTCCTTAATTGTTTGACTTGGATTCACTGTTTTAAGCATGCTTTTTTTTCCATAATATTTGTGATATTATCTTTGTAATGTTTACAGAGTAAGAAATAGGAACCTTTTTTGTCCATTCATTTCCAGGCAGATTATTTCAAACTGCTGTATCATTTGCTTTTCTTAAATCTTTCTCCATTTTTAAGACCATTTTCTACACACTGAATGTTAAAAAGATTTGCTTATTGGATACCATATTTCTCCAGATTCTTAGCCTTACCAAGGTCCCCAAAGGGAGACTTCATCTAGTAAAAGCTGTTGTATTGGTTAATATCAGCCATTGGATGAAAACATATTTAGACACCTTGTGACTTAGAATGGTTGTTTTCCAAAATTTTGTTTGGAGCTATGAATGTTTATTCCTAAATATCAATGTTAAGTAGTGGCCCGCTTCCTGGGGCTCGCCCCCAAAACTGACTTGCTTGGCTTTTTCATTGCATGACTGAAACATGATGAAAAATACTAAGAAGTAATAGTATAAGACCAACGATTAAACAAAGTAGAATAGCAGATTCAGGTTAGTAGCCATTCCATCATTTTACCAAGAATGGCTCCGCAGAAGGTTGAAGGTTGCTGATCCTATTTTTTATCTTGTCTTAGTTAGGGCCCCATGTGTGGGTGTGCTGTGCAGACCACGGGGATGAAAGGTCAAAGGTGCAGTCGACTGTTTGCTCTTGTTGCTGTTAGACCTGGAGGGAAGGAGTCGGGAATGGAAGGAGGGTCCAGGTTGACATGGAGATGGGAGTAGAGTGCCGTGGTGTTCTTGAGTCGGGTCTGAAGCGTGGCTGAGCAGGAAAGGCCGAGCGGGGAGAATGGCTTATGAGGGGAGTAGAACAAGAACATTGTGCAGCTAGACTGCCCAGGCAGGGCTGGGGCGTTGAGGGCAGGGAACAAACGGCGTGCAGGTGCTGTGGCCGCATGGTAGGTGGTGCCCTGTTGATGAGGGGTGTTCTGGTATGGCAGTGCCGGGAAAGCTGAGATCAGCTCTTGTGCTGGGCACTAAGCAGCTGCTTTGCAAAGATGTTTATTTGGTGTTCCTCTAGCTCTTGCCATGTACTGATAAGACTTTCTTCACGTACAATTCAGTTTGTGCACAGTTTTAAAAGTTTTATACCTGAACTTGCGGTCCTGTAGTTTCAGAGTCTGAGGTGGCGGGTCTGAAGTGGTTTCGGATGGCTAAAAGCATCTGTACTGCCAGAGTGGTGGAAATGATCTGGTTTCACCCACCAGATTTCTCCTCTACCCACTTCTGCCCCCTCTGAGCTCTGTAGACCTGGCGGATTATACTCCCGGCCTCTTGCTGTGTGTCTCCCAGTTGGCTTCAGCTGGAACTGGCTTAAGCCCCAGGGTGAATCCAGAGTTGGGAGAGGGATGACACCAAACTGTCATCTCCCCTGCTGCTGGGCAGCTGTTTGTCAGTGGCGTAGCTGTGCCCACAGCTCCTGAGGGCAGGCCCTGTGCTGTGTTGGGCCCTCCTGGAGCCTGCAGCTACTGTCTCCAGCCCTGACCCCTCTGGTCTCAGGGTCGTTAGTGGCTCCTGGCTGGTGGTGTTCCCATAGCGGCTCCTGGCTGGTGGTGTTCCACCCGAGTGGGTCCTGGCTGGTGGTGTTCCACCCGAGTGGGTCCTGGCTGGTGGTGTTCCCAGACTGCCTCACCGTCTCCTGTGGTTTCCGTCCACACCTTCGTATCAAATGGTCTTCAGCAGACTGAAGAGATCCTCGGTGTTTTATACTTGCTCTTTTTATAGTTAAAAAATGCTGCCTCCTCCTTTATGTCACTTGCTAGGTTTGTGGTGCGTAATTTTGTTCATTTTTGAAATTTCTCCACCCTTCACCCTCAAATACATCTTTGCTAAAATAAAATCTGAGATTTTTAACCTAGCAGTTCCTTAGTGCAAAGGTAGAACATTTCCTGCCGTCTTTCCCTTCACCTACTGGTCATTTCACTCAGAGACTCCCTGAAAACTCCCACAGGTTCTCACAACTTGGCATCCTCTGAGCTGAAGGGAGCGTTGCGCCTTATTCCACCCTTCTGGGCATCCATTCACATCCACCTGCACGCTGCATGCTCTTTCTTCTGTGTTCTCTGTTTTGGTGAATGACAGCACCGTTGATCTTGCCCCCATGAGAACCTGGGTGTCATCTTGACTCCCCAGCTATACCTCTTGTTTGGAGGTGGACAGACCTGGCGGTGAACCCTGCATGTGGCTCTGTGATTTGGGTGAGTTATTCATGTTTGCTGTCCTTCGTTCTCTCATTTGTGGCATGAAGAGAATAAGCCCTGTCATAGTGTGGTTGTGACGATGACAGGATTTAATGCGTGGAAAGAGCTAAAGGTTGGCGGCCGCTTGGCTCCTTGGTCCTGGGCCTGAGTGCCTGAGCCTCACGGGCCCCTGATGCCGGCTTGCAGGGACTCGCCAGGGACGTGTGCCTGAGCACACACTCGGCTCACTGTATTGCATTCAGCTGCTTGCATCTCCCTCCAGATGACAGCAGTCTTCCTCTCATGTTGTCCCCTCCAGCCAGTTCGTCACTTGTGTGGTGATGGTGCCTCTCCCCGGGACGTCCTTCGCAGGCTTCCTGCTGTTGTCTTTACCTCCAAATCCAAGTTTCTTGGTGCAGCGTGGAGGCCTCATTCCGATGTCAGCTTCCCTCCTGACTCCTGGCCTTTGTCAGGTTGCTGTGTTCTCCTGTCTGTCCCTCTGCACGGTCCATCTTTCTAGGGGACTTGAGTCTCCTCCGGGAACCCTTTTGTGAGCTGTGAAGTGCCATTTGACACATTGCATCTGCCCACTTGTCTGTTGCCTGTGGTGAGACACGCTCCATCAGGGCTGGGTCTGTTTCTTATCCTTGTGGCCCTGGCTGGGGAGTTAGTTGAGTTTCTGAAAAAGCCTATGTCAACCAATTTTCTGAAGTTAGACAGTAATTTAAATACCTGGGATGAGCTTACTTTTAAAAGAAACTTTCAGAGAATGTGTTATGTAATGGAGAGTTTACATAATATAAGCAATCATCCCATCATTTGTTTTGTAAATAAAGGTACTTACATATTGTAGCCTGTGCATGCAAAAGGTAAGGCTGTATGAATAGAGTATACTGAGGTTTGGCTGCTGTTATGTTTGTGAATCAGACTGGTATGATACACACTTGGAAATTAATGAAATCTGTGTGATGACCCTTGCATAGAAACCTGTGGGTTAGTTATCTTGACAACTAAGTGCTTCAGACCCACTTTTTTTTTTTTTTTTTTTTTTTGAGACAGAGTCTTGCTCTGTCTCCCAGGCTGGAGTGCAGTGGTGTGATCTCAGCTCACTGCAACCTCTGCTTCCCAGGTTCAAGCGATTCTTGTGTCTCAGCCTCCGAAGTAGCTGGGAGTACAGATGCATGATACTACACCTGGCTCATTTTGTATTTTTAGTAGAGATGGGGTTTCACCATGTTGGCCAGGCTGGTCTCGAGCTCCTGACCTCAAGTGGTCCTCCTGCTTTGGCCTCCCAAAGTGCTAGGATTACAGGCGTGAGCCCCTGTTCCCGGCCCAGACCTACATCTTGACTTTAGGTACACATGATGCTGAGACTAACTTCTGCTTGGGGCTTAAATGGGATGTTGATAAAGGAAAAAATAATTCACATATTTTTATGATGGCTTTGTCTCATAATTATGGTTTTGGGGACATTGTAAGAATTATTTCAGGGGAGATGATACTGTTATTCAGCAATAGGGTAACTTAAAAAACTTTTCTTATTGGGGACTTTAGAGCTAGTTAATAGGGGAGCGAAAGACCCAAGGGTGTTGGTTGCATGAGGACATTTGCTTCCGCCTTCGGATGGATGGCACTGTTGAAAATACTTATGAACTGTTAGATTTGATGTCACTATGTGAATTTTGAAATGCATTTCTAGTTTTGAAATACAGTTCAGGAAAGAGGAAAATAAGACTGGAGAGTAATATAAAAATCATTCCTTTAATGTTAACTTTTTTCCAAACAGGGAGTTTTGAAAAATAAATGGTCAATACTCTACCTCTTGCTGAGCCTCAGTGAGGACCCACGCAGGCCGCCAAGCAAGGTAAGCGGCTTTGCCCTCGCGTTTTCGGGTCTGTCGGGACACCCCGGCAGACTTTGATAGGAAGCGGCTTCTGCAGCTGAGAAAATCATGCTAGGAAAGCAACAGGCTTGTCTGGTCGTGGAAGGTCAAGAGATTTCTTTGACTTTTTCTTTTTAAGTGCGTTTTTAGTCAGTGTGCAGTTTCTTGAAGATGTTTTTCAGAATTTTGTTATTCAGACAACAATGGGTGATTAAATAGAGAATAAACGGTCAGTTTTCAAGATGTTTACTTTGTGAAGTTACTGATATTGGCACCGACTGGCAATTCTTTAGGAGTTTTTCATGCTCTCAGTTGTGAGCGTTCTTTACTTTTGTGCCAGTGAAACCCTGTCATCACCGGGCTGAGTGTCTGCCCTGCAGTATGTCAGAGTGATTCTGGTGCTCTGTGTCCCAGAGTCTGCTGTAATAAAGTACCCACCAGAGACGTGGCAGTGCAAAGAGGGTGAAGCGTGTGGGTGAAAGAGTTCTGTCTATTGCTAAAGGCTTCGTCTGAGCAATCATTATATATTAATATACATGTAAAGCATATAAATATGAATATATAGAAGTAATCATTATTTAATAATGCCTAACTTTAAAAAATATCTCAGTTTCAGTTTGCTTGAATCAGCATGAGTGTTTAGTTATCAGACAATGTAGTAGTTGTTGGAGTTCAGAAAATTTTCTAAAGCTTTATCAGTTTAGGCATATTTCAAAAGCATAACATCTAATTTATTGTTAATGAAGTATAGAATCCAAATCCATTTACAGAAATAGAAGGAAAATCTGAATATAAATGACCTTTTTAGGTTTGGGAAGACTGTTCTGTAATTTTCTGTCTCTGCTCTTAGTGTGTTTCTCTTTTCAGGTTTCTAGCTATGCTACGTTATTTGCTCAGGCCTTACCCAGAGATGCCCACTCAACCCCTTACTACTATGCCAGGCCTCAGACCCTTCCCCTGAGCTACCAGGATCGGAGTGCCCAGTCAGCCCAGAGCTCCGGCAGCGTGGGCAGCAGTGGCATCAGCAGCATCGGCCTGTGTGCCCTCAGTGGCCCCGCGCCTGTGCCACAGTCTCTCCTTCCGGGGTAAGGCCATGCCGACGTGCACAGATTCTCTGTGTGTTAGAAACAGAGACTCCTGCAGGTTGTTAACCAGACATCGGTGTTCACCCGCAGTGTCAGTGTCAGTGTCAGTGTCAGTGGGCTTCATACGTGCCAGACAGCATTCTGGGCATTCTGTCCGACGCTGTCCGTCTCTGAGTGTTACTCCTCTTCACAGCTGTGTCACCCGTCTTCAGAGCCGTGTCACCCCTCTTCAGAGCTGTGTCACCCCTCTTCAGGGCCGTGTCACCCCTCTTCAGAGCCGTGTCACCCCTCTTCACAGTGGTGTTACCCCTCTTCACAGCTGTGTTACTTACTCCTCTTCACAGCTATGTTACCGCTCTTCACAGCTGTGTTACCGCTCTTCACAGCTGTGTTACCCCTCTTCACAGCTGTGTCACTCCGCTTCACGGCCATGTTACCCCTCTTCACGGCCGTGTTACCCCTCTTCACGTCCGTGTTACTCCTCTTCATGGCTGTGTTACCCCTCTTCACGTCCGTGTTACTCCTCTTCATGGCTGTGTTACCCCTCTTCACAGCTGTGTTACCCCTCTTCACGGCCGTGTCACTCCTCTTCACGGCTGTGTCACCCCTCTTCACGGCTGTGTCACTCCTCTTCACGGCCGTGTCACTCCTCTTCACGGCCGTGTTACCCCTCTTCACGGCCGTGTTACTCCTCTTCATGGCTGTGTTACCCCTCTTCACAGCTGTGTTACTCCTCTTCAGAACTGTCCTACGGCAGGGGTTCTTTCCACTTTGTAATCGACAGAGCTGGCTGTAAAGTTCTGGCCAGTTCTCAGCTGTCACTGAAGTGTCCATCACGAAAGAGCTTGAAGTACCCTGTGCAAAGCCCTTCATCTAGAGGTTCTCTGACTGTGTGCTCAGGTTTTTCTCTTAGGGAATAGTGACCTCTTCATTGATGTACATTTTTCTCCTCACTAGATTCTTTAATAAATCGTTAAGTAAAATAAAATAAGGTTGAACTTCCCTCGAGTGCTGAAATCTTTAAGGATTGTGACATTTTAGTGCATGTGAATTAAGATGATGAAATGCAGGAATGCACAGCGAAGGTGTTATGTACGTGGTCAAAGCACGTTTTCAGGAAATACAGGATTTACAGCTAAGAATCAAGCAGGTGCCGTTGTCATTCATGGATGGAACTTTGTTTTCCTTTGTTTTTAATTACGCATTCTTCCTATATGTAGATAAATAGGTGGATTTGCTTTTTGCCATAGTTGGTTCCTGGAAATCGCATTAAAGTAGATTATCATAAAGTAGATATTTTTCCAGAAAAACAGTGACCAAGGATTTAGCATCAAATAAATGGTGTTTTCCGTATAAGTGTAATCGAATTATTAAATCATTTTGTGATTTATACAATTATCTTGAAGACACTCAAAACCAGAATGTGTGTTCTATACGTATGAATTACTAATGGGGTCTAGCATTGTGTAAAGCAAACGCAAAGCGTTTAAAAACAGAACTTGACACATTTAATCTAAAATTTAAATTCCAGCTAAAAGAATCAATTGACATTCTCATTTATACCTTAGAATTTAAATTAATTACTGTTATCCTATTAAAAATCTGTATAGAGAACTTTGAACTGAAAGTCTTTTAGAATTGTCCTCTTAAATTTAGGACTATGCCCAAAGACATAGTTTTAGTGAATGTTGTTGACTTCTTTCCTGGTGAAAATGGAGTAAAATAAGAACTGTTTTAGGTCTTTCCTGTTCTCCTTACTTCATGAGTGGATTGTGGATGAACCCCCTCAATACTGCACCAGTACTAATTCCAAGCTCTGGCACCTGGAAACTAGTGCAGCTGAGGTTCTCATTTTTGTGTTTTGCAGTCCCAGGAAGTAATATTTAGTTGCATCTGTCAAAACTGACACTATTAGAAATCAGCTATGAGGTTCTTACATTTTTCAAAAAACAACTTTGACATAGTCTCAAAATTGCTGACAAGCCATCTTGACCTTGAATATGCATTTGAATATGCTGCTTAGATTTTATACGTTTGTATATGTTAGAAGTTAATTGAAAATTACAGTGTTTCTTTTCATAGTGAGCACCCTGAAGGCTGAAGACAGGTGTGGCCAGCCGCCTGGGACAATGTCACAGTGACTCAATTCTACTCAGTACATGGGGACTGAACAAGAGTTGTTGATTTTGAAATTAAAATAAGTAGAGAATTTCAAAGTGGTTATAGGGTGGGTATATGTTTATAAAGAAAAGCCAAGTAGATTTTGATATTAATGGTAAGAAATATATATGTAAGGTAGCAGTAAGATGATTTTTCAACCACTGTGTTGGGTCTGAACGCTAGGCCAAGGGTCCCAAGGAGGCTTGGCCAAGTTCAGGGGACTTGGGACTGTCTGTTATTGATATATTCGGTTAGGATAAAGTCATGGTATCAGCTATCTGAGATTTATAAATTTACATAATTCACAATAGTAATACAAGAGAAATTTCTGGGGATACTTTTGTCTCTTCAGTGAATAGTCTGGCTATTAGAAGATAATACATGTTTCTTTTTTTAGACAGTCTCATCAAGCTCCGGGAGTAGGAGATTGCCTTCGACAGCAGTTGGGGTCACGACTCGCATGGACTTTAACTGCAAATCAGCCTTCTTCACAAGCCACTACCTCAAAAGGTGTCCCAAATGCTGTGTCTCGCAACATGACAAGGTCCAGGAGAGAAGGGGATACGGGTTGTGAGTAAAGATCTATGTTTATACAGCTTTTCTGTGAACGTTTGGAATTCGGCCTTTCCTTATTTTAAAGTATGGCCCAGGAGCCCCACCTCAAACCTTTTAGTGGTTTCTTGTTCTTATGATGAAGTCCAGAGTCCCTGGTGGTCTGCGGCACCTTGGGGAGTCTGGTTTTCCACCCCAGGCTCCCTGGACTTCTTCCTCCCAGCACAGTCTGCTTTTTGGCTGCTCGTCCATGTGGCCTCCTCCCCACACATCTCTCTTCTTTGCTATTCCTCATCGAGTTCTCCTGGTCTGTTTTCATCCTGCCATTCTCCCTGGTTTGAAAGTCTTTAAGGCTGGGTTAGGCACCGTAGTAAAAGTCATCTTCTTCCACCAAAGTGTTAAGTCCACAGAGGGGCTAAGTCTGTTTCATTTATGGGGCCAGTGCTTAGCACAGTGCCTGGCATGTCGAAGAGAGTCCCTGAGGAATTACTCGATGGTGAGATGAGTACCTCATGGAGGGTTTTAAAGCCCTGCTAGATTCCAGAAGGAAGCCTGAGTTTCTTTCTTGAGAACACTACAGTTAGCAGCGTTTGAAACATGAGTGTCCTGAAAATAGAGGATTGGGCTTCCCTGTTGACTTATAATCTGCTGATTCTGAAATGGCTCTGGGTGTTACCTGTACCTGTACTTGTGTAGAATGCGAAGGTGAGGAGCATCTGAGAGCCGGAGGACATCCTGGCAGTCTTAGTCCCCTGCAGCAGTCTCTACCATCTGCCCCACTCCCCCTGTCCCCATGTGTAGCTCCTGCGTCCGGCGTCTGTCTGTCCACGGCCCACACTCATGTTGTGTTGGACAGTTGTGTGTTCGTGGCACAGCAGGCCAGCCTCTAGACTGAGACTCACCTTGTTTCTTTCTAACTTCATACTCTCTTTTTCATCTTGAACTTATTTATTGAGTTAGTAAATTTCATCCGGGTGGCATATATCTAATCTGAAGCTAATTGTGTCACAATATCTGTTGTATCTTAAAATGTATTGTCTAGTAATTACTCTTTAAAAAATGATTTTGCAGGTACTATGGAAATTACAGAAGCAGCTCTGGTAAGGGACATTTTGTACGTCTTTCAGGGCATAGACGGCAAAAATATCAAAATGAACAACACTGAAAATTGTTACAAAGTAGAAGGAAAGGTACGGTCACATAAAATCTAATTTAAAATATTCAGAAAGAAAAAAAATGTCGTGAAGTCCAGATAGTGAGCTGTTGATTGATAAGGTGGTACTGGGATTTTGCGAATCGAGTGTGAGGTGGAATTCCACTGTGGAATCCTGGTTTCTATTTCTGTCCATTGTGCTCGTTCAGTTTTATTATGGGGACCCTTTGTGATTAATGTGTGCCTCCTTTCCTCGCATCTACTGGTGGGGCCGCCCCATAGCTGATTTCTGCATCCTGCTGTGTGATGGCTGAGGCATCCAGGGGACAGAGGTCCCTTGGCGCCTTCAGCATTGATGCAGGATTCCAGGTCAGGGGTCTTCACCCACTTTTGCTTCCTTTTTCCATAACCTGCCTTTACCATGCCCATTTCTTGTGGTGTGAGTCACACTGGGGCTTTTAGCCCTTTCACAGCGTAACTGAGATCACAGACCATCTCTGCCACACCGCAGGTCAACTGCAGGGTGGTGTGAAGGGAGCTCATGGTGCCCTTTGAGGTGCTTTCCATCACGCTGTCACTTGATGTGCTTTCCTTCCTTTTAGTGATGGGATCTTAGTTTTAACTTTTATGTCTTGAAGCCTAAGGATTATAATATTAAAAGCGTAAGTGTTTGAGAAAAATACTAGTTAAAACTCTGGTATTGACTTTTAATGTTTAACATACGATGTATTTACTTTTTAGGCAAATCTAAGTAGGTCTTTGAGAGACACAGCAGTCAGGCTCTCTGAGTTGGGATGGTTGCATAATAAAATCAGAAGATACACGGACCAGAGGAGCCTGGACCGCTCATTCGGACTCGTTGGGCAGGTGTGTTCATGGTTCCTAGGATGCTGGGATGCCGCGTACTTTGGGAAACGCTTACTCTAGTTGAAATCTTACTGAGAAATAGCTCCTCCTATGGCTCTTTCCAAGTAAAGCAACTTTGAGAGTCAATTGTCAGGGTCCACTCAAGAAAGTAGAAACCACAGTAGGTGCTGATGAGGACACTGAATGCAGCAGGTTGGCTCAGGAGCTGCTGGAGGACTGTAAACCACAGAGAAAATGGTGAGACAGAGCTGGCCATGGGGAGCTGGCATTGCCCGATTCCAAACGCTCAAGGGGGGCCCTGCCCAGCTGCTGCTGCCTCCTCCGGAAGGTGGAGGAGGGGCCCTGCTGGGATGGGGCCTGCTAACAGGGGACACTCCCAGCTGCGTGACTCCCCAGGCAGCACGGTGAGGCAGGATTTGGGAACACTGCTGAAGCTGGAGATGGGAATCCGGCTATGGCTGTCTGGACAGCCCTGGGTGGGCACTGCCGGTGGCACAGTGCATGGCTGGGAGGGAGCTGCTGCTGCTTCTCCTCCTGGTGGAGCCTGACAGGGGGCAGCCGACAGGAGCTGTGGCATCTCCACTGTCCAGCCCTTCTTCGTGGCTAAGCAGCATGTGGTCTTGTCCATAGGTTGCTTATTGGACAGTAATTACTGCCAATGAAATCTCCAAAAATTACTGACTCACAAAATAACTGTGTACTATAAGCCCAGCATAGCACAGGACTCATGGCAGTGTAGCTGGTGAGTAGGAGTGTGGCTAGGGGGTAGGAATGTGACTGGTGGGTAGGAGTGTGGTGCTGCAGTGTGGCTGGTGGGCAGGAACATGACCGGTGGATAAGAATGTGGTTGGTGAGTAGACACGTGGTGTGGCAGTGTGGCAGTGTGGCTAGTGGGTAAGAACATGGCTGTTGATTAGGCGTGTAGTGTGGAAGTGTGGCTGGTGGGGAGGAGCATGGCTGGTGGGTAAGAATGTGGCTGGTGAGTAGGAGCACGGCCAGTGGGTGGGAATGTGGCTGGCGAGTAGGAGTGTGGGTGCTGGGTAAGAATGTGTGGCTGGTGAGTAGACGAGTAGTGTGGCAGTGTGGCTGGTGAGTAGGAGCCTGGGCGGTAGGTGGGAGCCTGACTGGTGTGTAAGAATGTGGCTGGTGGGAAGGAGTGTGGCTGGTGGGAAGGAGCATGGCTGATGGGGAAGAACGTGACTGGTGGGGAGGAGCATGGCTGGTGGGGAGGAGCATGGCTGGTGGATGGGAGTGTGGCTGGTGGGGAGGAGCATGGCTGGTGGATGGGAGTGTGGCTGGTGGGGAGGAGCATGAGCATGGCTGGTGGGGAGGAGCGTGGCTGGTGGGTGGGAGTGTGGCTGGTGGGGAAGAGCATGAGCATGGCTGGTGGGGAGGAGCGTGGCTGGTGGGTGGGAGTGTGGCTGGTGGGTGGGAGTGTGGCTGGTGGGGAGAGCGTGGCTGGTGGGGAGGAGCATGGCTGGTGGGTAGGAGTGTGGCTGGTGGGGAGGAGGATGAGCATGGCTGGTGGGGAGGAGCATGGCTGGTGGGGAGGAGCATGGCTGGTGGGGAGGAGCATGAGCATGGCTGGTGGGGAAGAGTGTAGCTGGTGGGTAGGAGCATGAGCATGGCTGGTGGGGAAGAGTGTAGCTGGTGGGTGGGAGTGTGGCTGGTGGGGAGGAGCGTGGCTGGTGGGGAAGAACGTGGTGGGTGAGTAGGCCTGTGGTGTGGCAGTGTGGCTGGTGGGGAGGAGCGTGGCTGGTGGGTGGGAGTGTGGCTGGTGGGTGGGAGTGTGGCTGGTGGGGAGAGCGTGGCTGGTCGGGAGGAGCATGGCTGGTGGGTAGGAGTGTGGCTGGTGGGGAGGAGGATGAGCATGGCTGGTGGGGAGGAGCATGAGCATGGCTGGTGGGGAAGAGTGTAGCTGGTGGGTAGGAGCATGAGCATGGCTGGTGGGGAAGAGTGTAGCTGGTGGGTGGGAGTGTGGCTGGTGGGGAGAGCGTGGCTGGTCGGGAGGAGCATGGCTGGTGGGTAGGAGTGTGGCTGGTGGGGAGGAGCGTGGCTGGTGGGGAAGAACGTGGTGGGTGAGTAGGCCTGTGGTGTGGCAGTGTGGCTGGTGGGGAGGAGCGTGGCTGGCGGGGAGGAGCGTGGCTGGTGGGTGAGAACGTGGTGGGTGAGTAGGCCTGTGGTGTGGCAGTGTGGCTGGTGGGGAGGAGCGTGGCTGGTGGGGAGGAGCGTGGCTGGTGGGTGAGAACGTGGTGGGTGAGTAGACCTGTGGTGTGGCAGTGTGGCTGGTGGGGAGGAGCGTGGCTGGCGGGGAGGAGCGTGGCTGGTGGGTGAGAACGTGGTGGGTGAGTAGGCCTGTGGTGTGGCAGTGTGGCTGGTGGGGAGGAGCGTGGCTGGCGGGGAGGAGCGTGGCTGGTGGGTGAGAACGTGGTGGGTGAGTAGGCCTGTGGTGTGGCAGTGTGGCTGGTGGGGAGGAGCGTGGCTGGCGGGGAGGAGCGTGGCTGGTGGGTGAGAACGTGGTGGGTGAGTAGGCCTGTGGTGTGGCAGTGTGGCTGGTGGGGAGGAGCGTGGCTGGCGGGGAGGAGCGTGGCTGGTGGGTGAGAACGTGGTGGGTGAGTAGGCCTGTGGTGTGGCAGTGTGGCTGGTGGGGAGGAGCGTGGCTGGCGGGGAGGAGCGTGGCTGGTGGGTGAGAACGTGGTGGGTGAGTAGGCCTGTGGTGTGGCAGTGTGGCTGGTGGGGAGGAGCGTGGCTGGCGGGGAGGAGCGTGGCTGGTGGGTGAGAACGTGGTGGGTGAGTAGGCCTGTGGTGTGGCAGTGTGGCTGGTGGGGAGGAGCGTGGCTGGCGGGGAGGAGCGTGCCTAGTGGATAGGAGTGTGCTGTGGCAGCATGGCTGCTGAGTAGGAGTCACACTTTGAGCTTTGAAGCAAGGCAGCCCAGGGTTCCAGTTTGGGCTTCTCCTTTAATGGTCACGTCATCTTGCACAGGTTATCTTCTGTTGGCCACAAGTTTCGTCCTGCGTAGAGTGGAGTAGTGATTACCTCCAGATTGTGAAGATGGGGAGAGAATGCGTATAAAGATGCTGCTCCCCAGGCTCGGACTGTTTTCTATTCTGTTTCCCAGTCTAGTGAGTTGCTCGATGACCAGCCACCATTCTCCTTCATTGCAAAGGCAGAGAGAAGTGAGCTGGCTCTTTCTTGAGGCAGGTGGGACTGATGGGCCATCCCCTCAGCAGCCAGCTGTGATTTTAGAGTCCCTGTCCCCTTTCTCGAAGGGAGTGTTTGATCGTGTCTCGGTTTATATCATCATCTTATGCAAGTGTCACTGATAAGTCCTAGTTAACTTGGTAGACATGAAGCAAGACACACACACAAAATCAATACAAGATAACGAAATAAACCGTTATGTAGATACTTTATTACAGGAGGTGGATTGATCATCACTATAGTAGTATCATATTATGTGTTAGAGCAGGGGTCCCAGCTCCTGAGCTGTGGACCGGTACTGGTTCGTGGCCTGTTAGGAACTGAGCCGCACAGCAGGAGGTGAGTGGAGGGTGAGCAGGCGTGACCGCCCAAGCTCTGCCTCCTGTCAGATCAGTGACGGCGTTAGTTTCATAGGACGTGAACCCTGTTGTGAACCATGCATTCGAGGGATCTAGGTTGTGTGCTTCTTATGAGAATCTAATGTCTGTCTAATTATCTGAGGTGGGAACAGTTTTATCCCAGAACCACCCTGCCCCCCCATCCCACACTGGTCCGTGGAAAAATTGTCTTCCACAAAACCAGTCCCTGGTGCCAAAAAGGTTGGGTACTGCTGTTTATAGTACTGGACTTTAGAGCCTCTTCTTTTATCTCCTTATTGATTATCATAGCAGCCCTCTAAAATGATCAGGGCAAGCATTAATTGTCCCCATTGTGCAGATGTGAAAATTGAACCTTAGCAAGTTTAATTGATTTGACCAAGTTGCCCTGACTAGTAGATGGCAGATACGGACCAGGGTGTGATGTGTCACTTCTGTTCCAAAGCTGTCTATGTTCTATTTCCATTTCCTCCTTTTTGAAGTCATTGCTTTGTGCTATCCAGTTGCTGAAGGAGTGGTGGTTTATTTATCTTATTTGAAGTGCCAGCGTGTGCACTCAGTGGGGTGACTGTGTGCCCTAATTTATGCCTTGCATAATTTGTGTCCTGTGTCAGTATTACCAGTGCCCCCAATTAGCCTTGGAGGTGTCCTGGCTCTAGACATACCAAGTGGAGCAAAATCATATATGAATGAAGATACTGTTTTGTAAGCGTGAAACTTACATGTGCATTTAATGAACCAAGGTGAAAACAGCCTCTGCTAACCATAGGCCTTTCCGTTTGAGTGAGTGCGGCGCTGCCACACTCTGCCTGCTCTTGCACTCTTTGGTTGTAGACCTCTCAGAAGCTGACTCACATACTCCTGTGTATAAATACTTCCATTCTACACGATGGATAATGATTTGATTATTTCTGCAGGGTTTTTTTTTTTTTTTTTGTGACAGAGTCTTGCTCTGTCGCCCCGGCTGGAGTGCAGTGGCGCCATCTCTGCTCACTGCAAGCTCCGCCTCCCGGGTTCGCCCCATTCTCCTGTCTCAGCCTCCTGAGTAGGTGGGACTACAGGCGCCCGCCACTGTCAGGCTAATTTTTTGTATTTTTAGTAGAGACGGGGGGGTTTCACCATGTTAGCCAGGATGGTCTTGATCTTCTGACCTCATGATCCGCCTGCCTCGGCCTCCCAAAGTGCTGGGATTACAGGTGTGAGCCACCGCGCCTGGCGGCATATTCAGCAGGTTTTTAAAAGCTTCGATGTGTTTGTGTTTCTGCCCTCCTGCCCTGGGGGCTGGGATGGAGTTTTGGTAAAGAGTGATGCTGTGCCTGAGCAGATTCCGTGTCATTTTCTCTGTAAATATTACGGAAGAAAATTGACCTATGGTTTAATAAGCACCTTTGGGCTCACCCTGTGCCAGGCGCTTGTCCTAGGTTACTGCATTTATTCTTCCCTGTGTAGATGAACCAAGAGGTTCATACCATTGGGGGCTGACGCTGGTGGTGCCTCCAGTGGGAGCCCTGGATTTTGCCCCGTGGTCTGTCTCATTCCAGACTCTAGGACGTTTCTTCTTGCACACCTCACTTTTGACGTTGTCTTTTGTGTCTACAAAATTAGTATGTTTTATGTTCATTTTTGAACTTGAAAATGTTCACATTTGTCTTAGTCCACAAACCATAAATGCAGTAAAATACACCTATAGAAGACTGCTGATATATTTTAAAAATATACAGAAAGTTATGCAACCTACATATTTACTTAAAGAAAACAAGTTTAAAAAACATTAAAAAAAATTTTGATGGCTTTTTGCTGGGTAAAACTGAATGAGAAAGAGCACAGGTTTATCCCTTGCAGGCTGCTTCTGCTGTAGGCAGCGCTGCCCCCAGGCATCCTGGAGTTAACATCCCACAGTTCGTCCCTGAAGGCTCTTGCCACAGGACCGGATGCAGGTGTATAAGGTGCCTCTTCCAGCTTCTGATTCCGGTTGTTTTGACCTGACTCCTTTCAGCATTTAAGATTGGAGATGTGTGGAAAAGTTCTTACTACTAATAGAGGTCAGAAGAGCAAGCAGTGCAAACAGAACGAAAATTAGGGGGATTGGCACTGAGCTGCTAATTTTTAAATTTTGTTAATTAAGAGCCTGAAAGAAAATTACGTTCTAACCCTGAATATTTACAGGGGATATAATCTTCAAGGATCATTCTCTAAAGTGACTGCACTTCATGAAAACTATACCATATTTTTTTTCCATTCCTCTTCTGCAAAGTTCATGCTTTTTGTACTAAGGAACAACACTTTTTTCATGTTATTAAAATTATATTGTGGTGATTAAGATGATTAAATTATTGACAAAACCTGAATTTAAATCTTGTAGCACCCCACCTGAACTTTATCTAAAAGCATTATACCTTTCCACTTAAAATCAGTCCATGTATAATGAGTGTGTCGTGCTTTAATTATATTTCTCTTCCACACAGAGCTTTTGTGCCGCCTTGCACCAGGAACTCAGAGAATACTATCGATTGCTCTCTGTTTTACATTCTCAGGTAAATATTTTATTTTTATTTTTATTTCTTCATGATTCTAAGCATTATGAAATTGAAGCTATATAGAATGTTTTAAGTTACTTCATACATTACTTTAAAAAGACAGCAATATTTTTCATAATATTATTTGTAAGATTTGAATATCAAGTTTCAGTGTATCCCAGAGCCAGTTAATTGCTAATTTTCGGAGTTCCACCGGTTAAAGGTCACTTGTAGCTTAAAAATACTATTGTTTTTTTTAAAGGGGACTTTGGCTTCATTTTTATGAGGATAATCATTTTCTTATATTCACTTGATATAGATTAAGAAGTGTGACCTATGTAGTTATTTGTACTTAAACATTTCTATCTTTGTTGTTTTTTAGCTACAACTAGAGGATGACCAGGGTGTGAATTTGGGACTTGAGA
Source organism: Macaca nemestrina (assembly GCF_043159975.1). Taxonomy (NCBI): domain Eukaryota; kingdom Metazoa; phylum Chordata; class Mammalia; order Primates; family Cercopithecidae; genus Macaca; species Macaca nemestrina. The sequence goes on from NC_092140.1 coordinate 1,623,468, forward strand.
GTAGTTTAACACTTCGGCGCCTCTTGGTTTGGACCTATGATCCCAAAATACGACTGAAGACCCTTGCGGCCCTGGTGGACCACTGCCAAGGTCCCGTGCGCGTCTCTCCTGTGCGCGTCTGGCTCTCGCTTTGTTTTAGAACTTGTTGTCCCGTGCGCGTCTCTCCTGTGCGCGTCTGGCGCTCGCTTTGTTTTAGAACTCGTTGTAGGGTGCGCCATCCAGGCTTGCTTTTGTGTCCTGACCTTTTTTATCCTTCATGTCCATGTTGATTCAATAGGAATCGACAGATATGAACCGAGAGGGAACGTAACCAGTTGCCAGTGTGGCCCAATATTATACGGTAGAAGCTCGGGCTGGCATTGAGATGGAGGTGGGAGGGAGGGAGGGTGTTTTGCGTTTAAAGATTTCTCTCTTGCGTGGTCCTCGGTTACCGTTCCTGACAGCGCGTGTCGCTCCCTTGGTTGCCTTTCCTTGCATTTTGCTTTTTGCCTTTATTCCTTCTGCGGTCGGGGACCATGTTGGTGACTCTCGGTCAGATGTTCCCATATTTGCATGTCTTGCTTTGGCCTCTCTGTCTCTAGGTTCTGTATTGCTAGTTGCTTTCTGACATTTTTTCTCATTGTTTGTACTACCATAGCCAAGAACCTCTTTGCCTTTTCCCTCATTTGTATCATTGAGATCCTAGTAGCAGTTACCTCTTAGGGTTGTTACGACGACATGAGATGGGCGAGCCGGCCATCTGCCGCACAGGAGTTCCTTTCTCACTGCCATCCTCTGCTCAGGGTGGTCCCCAGAATCTGCAGGGCCCCATTGGTCGTCTTGCTGTCTGCACACCCTCCTCTCTCACCTCTTGGCACTTCCCTCAAAAAAGAGAGAAGTGGAGAGCAGTAAATAAACACCAGTGTTTTCTCCAGTTCCCAGCGCTCCTCCGGAACTGGATTCCCCCCAAACTCCTCTGTCACTTTCCGTGTCCCGCGGGCCCCTGGGGTCCTTCACTTCCCTCACTCTGCTCAGCCTGTGCGCTTGGCCTTGGCACTGTAGGGGCTGTTATAAGAGCTGCTGTCCGATCCCCATATTCAATCTCACACCCCCACTTTGTGTACACACAGCAGAGCCATCTTCTTAAAATCAGACCCCGTCACTCCTCTCCTTAAAATCTACCAGTGGTCTAATAAAATCTTGAATTCTTAGCATAACATAAGAATTCTTCATGTGCTTCTATTTCCAGACCGGATTTTTGCCACTCCCAGTCCTTCATACTGAGTAGCTCTGGCCCAGGCCTGGGGGCCTCTTCTCTCCATGCAGAGCAGTGTTTCTCACACTGTGTGTTGTAGCCAGTTAATGGGTTATAAAATCAGTGATAGGTTGGGTCTAGCATATCATACCAAAAAACGTGCAAGTATTGATTCATAGAACTTTTGTTTTTCACATACATTTGTGCCCTCCATTGCACCGTGACGCGTGAGTCTTAGTATGCCTCAAGGAAAAAAGGCATGAAAAGTCATGTGAACTTTAGATTGTGTAGCCAGCAATTTTTTTGCTACTTTTTGTTTCTGAAAAATTCCTCAGCAGCTAAAGAGAGGAGTGACTCACAGACTTGTGTAAAGCCAGGGTTGGAGTCTGGACCTCCTGGTTTCTGAATCATGGCATGTTACTGCTGCTTCTGGGTCCAAAATGGTATTAACTGTAAGAAAACAAATGCTCTTTATCTCAGTTACTTGGGTGTCTTTGGTTAGTATGAAGTGACTGGTGTGTACTATGAGTGTAAATGTGGATTTTTTTTGTATTTTCCCCCATTTCTCCCAGGAAGGAAAGGAGGTGAGCTGGCCTCAGCTGTCCACGCCTACACAAAAACAGGAGACCCGTACATGCGGTCTCTGGTGCAGCACATCCTCAGCCTCGTGTCTCATCCTGTTTTGAGCTTCCTGTACCGCTGGATATATGATGGGGAGCTTGAGGACACTTACCACGAAGTAAGGATCGGTGTTCGGTTCTGAGACTTGGATTTAAAAAGCATGGGCATGCAGTTATGCTGTTTCATTTTTCCCCTCGTGATTACCATATTATCCTAACAGGAACGCGACTGCACTTCATTTGAATACGATATACGTTTTACACAGTGCCTTGACAGCTGGTTAGCTCACTGAACAGCATGAGTTCTTTGGTTAGTGGAGAATTGTCCAAGTTCATTCCTCAGCAAGGTGGAATCACTCGTCCAAGTTGATTAGCACGTGGATGGCAAAGCAGGACGCGGCCTCCTGAGTCTTGGGGGAATCTTCATCGCAGATTCTGCTGCTTTGCCATGATTACTTTGCAGACTCACTTTGGTGCTAACAGCTTAGTGAAACAAGTTAGTTGTATATATATCTATTGAAATATGGTCCGTTCTGTAACACAGCATGTGCTGCTTAAAAATCACTTGTGTAGTAAATCACATGATGGAAATGATAGGGCTTTTGGTGGGAGGTAGGGTGAGGGGCACCACACTCAAAAGGTTTGTCAGTAACATTAAAACAACAGAAAGACAGGAATCTAACGAAAGTTGTACAATTTAACACATTAAAGCGTTAAGAAATACATAAGCACTGCCATAAATATCACATTGGCCTTGGAAAAGCCCTGGCGTTTGCTTGTGGAAGTGGGCTGTTGGGGCTGCAGCCTGTGTGTGACGGGAAGTGGCAGAGGCCTGGCCATCTGAAACGCAGGTGTGCCTGTGTGTGGGTGCTGCTGGCTGTAGTGGCCTGTGTTCTTCTGCCGTTTCTCATGGATCAAATTGCAAATAAGCAAATGTGAAGTTCGTATTATGTTCAGTTTGTTTTCTAATTTGTTGTTTGTGCTGTTACAAGTTGTTTTTAAAGCAAGCGTTGGGGCAGAATGGAGTCTCTCTGGTGCCCTGTGTGCTTTTGAAACACATGGGCGGCATGTCACACGCGCATCTGCTTGGGCGAGCTGCTCAGCCTGTCTTGTAGTGCTTTCCTGATGGTGTATGTAGTTTTTCTTTTTTTTTTTTTGAGACGGAGTCTCGCTCTGTAGCCCAGGCTGGAGTGCAGTGGCCGGATCTCAACTCACTGCAAGCTCCGCCTCCCAGGTTCACGCCATTCTCCTGCCTCAGCCTCCCGAGTAGCTGGGACTACAGGCGCTGCCACCTCGCCCGGCTATTTTTTGTATTTCTTAGTAGAGATGGGGTTTCACCGTGTTAGCCAGGATGGTCTCGATCTCCTGACCTCGTGATCCGCCCATCTCGGCCTCCCAAAGTGCTGGGATTACAGGCTTGAGCCACCGCGCCCGGCCTGTAGTTTTTCTTTATTACTGGACATTATTTCACGGTAGGGACAGATCTGTTTTTATCTAGCCACTCTCTTATTGATGGAGATGATGTTTTTTGTAGTTTTTAATCTTATGAACAGTATTAAAATGAACATCCTTTTATGTGTCTTCTTGAGCATATTTATGGCCCAGTCTCGGCTCACTGCAAGCTCCACCTCCTGGGTTCACCCCATTCTCCTGCCTCAGCCTCCCAAGTAGCTGGGACTACAGGTGCCTGCCACCACGCCCGGCTAATTTTTGTACTTTTAATAGAGACGGGATTTCACCATGTTGGCCATGATGGTCTCAATCTTCTGACTTTGTGATCCGCCCGCCTTAGCCTCCCAAAGTGCTGGAATTACAGGTGTGAGCCACTGTGCCTGGCCCATGGGGATGCATATTTTATTTTATTTATTATTTTTTTTTATGGTGATGCATATTTTAAACTTTGATTCTGCCACGTTGTGCTCAGGAGTGCTTATCCAGGTTGACCCAGCTATCAGCTTTCTGTTATAATCCTCATTCCTGCGTCCTTCTCAACACTTTGTATAATAATATTTTCACGTAATGCACAAAATGTGCCATCTCACTGGGGTATTTATTTACATTTCCCTGATTACTAGTGAGACTGACCAGCTTTTCATGCTTATAGGTTTTTTTTTTATTTCTTCTCTAATTACCTGTTAGTTTCCTTTGCCCATTTTTCTTATGGATTTTTCTTTTTAGGAGTGAATCATGGATGGTTTTATATTTTCAGATTTTTATATATGGAATTGCTCTTTTAAAAAATTGTATCTTTTAACTTTTTTTCACGTTCTTCCAAACTTATAAAAAAGTTGGAAGAATAGTACAAAGAGTCATTGTACTGTTGACTGATCCTTAACTGAGACTCCACACAAGTTTTACCATGTTTTATCATAAACTAAATTTCTCTGTATTCTTGAATCTGTTTCTGGATTGTCTTTTTTCTGTTTGCTTTTTATCTGTCAGTGTTATTTAAATGACTCTACTCTGTGGTTTGAAATTTGGTAGAGGCAGTCCTTTTGTTCTTTTCACAATTTCTTTGTTGTTGTTTTTGCACATTTATACTTACATAGGAATTTAGAGTCAGCCTGTCAATTCTGTTAAAAGATATTAAAAATTTTTATGGGGATTGCGTATTGAATTTGGAGATTAAAAGGAGTTTTCAGGCTTCTTGTCTTCCTTTTGCTGAATGAACTTTCTTTAAAAAAAAAAAAAGATTGAAGCTTTGTAAGGTATGTTTTATTTCACTGATGGTTCCCTAAAGGTTTTCAAAGCTTTTGTGAGCCTGTATCTTCCTAAACGTTGAAATCATGAGTAAACTTTTTAACCCCTTCCTCCATTAAGATGAAGAATCGTGTCCATTTCCCGGGTTCTGCATACCTGCATGCACCGCCACACACCTTTTTTTTTTTTTTTTTTTTTTGAGATGGAGTCTCACTCTGTTGTTCAGGCTGGAGTGCAATGGTGCCATCTCGGCTCACTGCAACTTCCGCCTCTGGGGTTCAAGCAATTCTTCTGCCTCAGACTGCCAAGTAGCTGGGACTACAGGCGCACGCTGCCACACCCAACTAAGTTTTTTGTATTTTAGTAGAGACTGGGTTTTACCCTGTTGCCCAGGCTAGTCTTGAACTCCTGAGCTCAGGCAGTCCACCCACCTAGGCCTCCCAAAGTGCTGGGATTACAGGCATGAACCACCGTGCCCGGCCCTGCACTCTTAAGCTCTATACCTGTTGTTAAATCTGTGTTATTTTATATTTTTAATTTTTTGTATGCAATTTGTAATAAGCCACTATCCAAGTCAAGAAATAGCACTTATCAGTATCCCTATTGTGTACCCATCGTTGTCCCCTTCTCCTTAAAGGTAAACTTTATCCTGACCTCTGACACTGTAGTTAGCTCAATTCTTATTTTAAATTTTATATAATACTCAATGTTAAAATATATTTACATGTCATCTATAGAGGTATATTTGATATTCATCATTTAAATTTGAATCCTTATTTTTAGGTTTCTGGAAAGTATTATAAAATTATTTAGTTGACTTAAAGTTCTAGACCTAATTTTTCAAGATTAAATGGAGTCTTAAATTCTTGTACTATTTAGTTTTTATCATCATGATAAGGTTCTAAGGACACGTAGGTAATGGGCATTTCCTTTGGTAGAGTGAAGCTTATCATTTTTATTGCATTTATGTTCAGTTATTCCATAATTACAGGATGAGGTGAATTTTGGAAGCTGTTTAAAAACCTGTGCAATTGATTATTTAGAATGCATATTATAATTTTAACCAAGGAAGTGCAAGACTTGTACTCTGAAAACAATAGAACATTGTTGAGAGGAATGAAAAAGGCCTAAATAAATGGAAAGACATTCCATGCTTATGGACTGAAGATTTGATACTGCTAAGATGGCAGTACTCCCCCAACACGGGCCACGCTTTCAATGTTTGATATTGTTAAGATGGCAGTACTTTCCCAACACAAGCCACACTTTCAGTGTTTGATATTGTTAAGATGGCAGTACTCCCCCAACACAGGCCACGCTTTCAATGTTTGAGATTGTTAAGATGGCAGTACTCCCCCAACACGGGCCACGCTTTCAATGTTTGATATTGTCAAGACGGCAGTACTCCCCCAACACGGGCCACGCTTTCAATGTTTGATATTGTTAAGATGGCAGTACTCCCCCAACACGGGCCACGCTTTCAATGTTTGATATTGTCAAGATGGCAGTACTCCCCCAACACGGGCCACGCTTTCAATGTTTGATATTGTTAAGATGGCAGTACTCCCCCAACACGAGCCACACTTTCAGTGCAATGTCTATCAAAATTCCAACAGCCTTTGCAGAAGTGGAAAAGCTGATCTTCAAATTCACAAGGAAGTGCAAGGAGCCCTGAGGCCAAACAGTCTTGTAAAAGAACAAAGTTGAACAAACTTTCTGATTCTGATTTTAAAACATGCTACAATGCAGGGTAATCAAAACAATGAGATACTGGCATGATAGACCTCTGGGTCAGTGGGATAGAAGCGAGAGCCCAGAAGTACATCTTCATTTTTATTGATTTTCAATAAAGCTGCCAAGATGACTCAATGGGGAAAAAAAGCCTTTTCAGCAAATGATAACGGGACAACTGGATAGCTGCATGTAGAAGAATGCATTGGGATCTCTGTCACATACCATCTGTAAAGATTAACTCAAAATGGATCAGACACCTAAACTTAAGTGCCAAAGTTATAAAACTTAGAAGATATTGTGGTAAATCTTTGGGACCATGGATTTGGCAGCAGTTTCTTAGATATGTCACCAAAAGCATGAGCAATGAAATCAGACTTTATCAAAATAAAAACTGTGTACATTAAACGGCACTTTTGAGAAAGTGAAAAAACCACTCACAGAGTAGGAGAAAAGTTTATCCAAATCGCTTACCTGATAATGGTCTAGTATCCCAAGCAACTCAACAAGAAAAACCACTTTAAAAAGGATTTGAGAAGATATTTCTCCAAAGAAGATACAAAAATGGACAAATAAGCACAGGAAAAGATTATCGTTAGAGGGAAATGCAAATCAAAACCACAATTAAATACCACTTCACAGCCATTAGGTTCGTTAACAAAAACAAACCAACAGCCAGAAAATAACAAGTGTTGGCAAGGATTTGGAGAAATTGGAAACTGCATCATTGCTGGTAGAAACACAGAATGGTGTAGCCACTCTGGAAAGCAGTTTGGCAGTTTCTAAAAATATTAGATATGGATTTACCATGGGACCCAGCAGTTCTACTATTAGGTGTGTACCCACAGAAACGAAAACATGCATTCATCTAAAAACTTGCCTAGGAACATTTATAGCAGCGTCATTTATAATAGTCAAAAGTGAAAACAGCTCCAGTGTCCATCAACTGATGAATTGATAAATAAAATGATGTATATCCACACAATGGAATATTATTCAGCCTTAACAAAAAAATGAAAATCTGATACTTGCTACAGTGTGGATGAACCTTGAGAACATTGTGCTTTGTGAAATCAGCCAGACACAGAAGGCCATATATTGCATGATTCCATTCGTATGACGTGTCCAGAATTGGCAAATGCATAGAGATAGAAAGTAGTTAATGTTGTCAGGGACTGGGGGTGGGGAGGCAGAGAGGAATGAATGCCTGCTTAATGGATACGAAGTCTCTCTCCAGGCTGATGAAAATGTTCTGGAGTTAGATCTTAGGAATGGTTGCACGACCACATGGTAAATATACTAAAAGCCACTGAGTTGCCCACTTTAAAATGGTGACTTTTATATTATGTGATTTTCATCTCAATTAAAAAAAAATGTAGAAGTTCTGAGGGATGCCAGCTATGGTAGCTCCTGTGGCTCTTTCCTGGGCCTTCTCCCTCCCTGCTGGGTTGAGGTGCTCCGGTTCACCAGTGGAGTCATCGTGCCTAAGTAGAGCTCTGTAGCTCTCAGGCTGCACATCTGTTTAGCCACACATGGGGCCTTGCAGGAGTTTTAATGTGGACTGATACGGGCATGAGGATTTCCAAAGCCCTGCAGTGTGTCTGCTGTGCACTGAAACTTGAGGACCCCTGGCCTACCCACCCTCTGATTCCCTGCAGCAGCCCCCACAGTCGGGCGGGGACCTGCAAAGTTAGTTCTAAAATTGAGGTGATGGGAGGGGGCTGAGTTCAGAGTGCCACCTCCTTCCACACCAGCTCTGCACACTCATCTCCCTTCCACACTCACACTCGTCTGTGCAGTAGTGCAGGCTCCACGAAATTCCCTTGGAGGGAAAGAGTGGGAAGAGAGTGAGGGATAAACGATTGCAAATTGGGTGCAGTGTATACTGCTTGGGTGATGGGTGCACCAAAATCACACAAATCACCGCTAAAGAATTTACTCATGTAACAATGAACAAACACCGCCTGTTTCCCCAAAACCTATGGAAATAGAAAATTAAAAAAAAAATTCGCTTAGGAAGAACTCTGCTTTATCTAGTATGTCCAAACTGAATGTCACGTCAGTGATGTGGCTTATTTTTTAAATAAATAAAATTTAACACATTAAGAAGGATTAGTGCCTATTTCAAAACACCTGCAACAGCTTAACATCTGATGTGAAATGTGTGGCTCCTGTTGTGACAAAGGCACGGGTACTGTGGTTTGTTAGTCACATTTATAATTGAAGGAAGAGGTATATTTCAGATAGAGGTTAGTGAGGTTAGTGAAAGTAAAGATGAGATTAGTTTTCCTCCCAAGTCCACAGACCCGTGCTGTGCTGTCTGTCTGTGGGTCCTGGTAAGGGAAGCCCAAGTGGGAACAGGACCCAGGGCTTTTCTTTGACCCGGGCTTTTGCAAACATGAGAGATGCATGGGCTGGGCATGGCGCTGGTGTGAGAGCTCCACTTTCTGTATTGACCTGATACCTGAATTCACCTTGACCTCCAGTTCCTCCTGCCTGGGAGTCGGAGGATGCCTGTTGAATGGGGACGCGGTGCGTCTCCCTCTTGGCTGTGTCTGTACTACTGCTACTGCCTACTGCTGTTCCTCAGGGACTTCCTTACATTGGGCTCCTACCAGTCTCCGGGACCTCGATCTCTCTGTTGATGGCCCAGAGAAAAACTTCCAGATGACATCTGGGCTTTGCTGTGTCTGCTGTGGTGTCATTGAAAGCTGCCTCTAAGTCTAACATCTGAGATTTTACTTTTTAACAATAAAAAGGATATAGACCTTTAGCCCACGAGTGCTAAGAATGTTATCTAAATTTTATTTTGCTTTTATTTTTATTTTATTTATATCTTGTACATTTGCAAAGGCAAGACAAAAAGAGGGCTATAAGAGTTTGGAAGGTATTCTGAATGATTAAGTTGGAAAGCACTTTCAGCATATGGGAAAAGTATATTGTTTGCTCTTTTTTTTTTTTTTGTTGAGATGGAGTCTCGCTCTGTCGCCCAGGCTGGAGTGCAGTGGCCGGATCTCAGCTCACTGCAAGCTCCGCCTCCCGGGTTTACGCCATTCTCCTGCCTCAGCCTCCCGAGTAGCTGGGACCACAGGCGCCGCCACCTCGCCCGGCTAGTTTTTTGTATTTTTTTAGTAGAGACGGGGTTTGACTGTGTTCGCCAGGATGGTCTCGATCTCCTGACCTCGTGATCCACCCGTCTCGGCCTCCCAAAGTGCTGGGATTACAGGCTTGAGCCACTGCGCCCGGCATTTTTTGCTATTAAATGTAAGTACTGTGAAAATAAACCAAGTTTTTCCATTGTGTTACTACTATCTGGAGAAGCTGCATGGTGAATCCTTTCTATAACTAACCTGGCTTCTTCCCCCGTAAACTGAAGGTAAACAAGTTATGCCAATATATTCAAGTTACAGGCAAAACCACTCAGTTTCCAACTGCCCTTTGGATAGTAAAGATTAGGTGCTTCGACTAGCAGCAAGAAAAGATGGGACAAGTTAAAATTAAACTCTCTTGCTTTCAAAATTGGATTTCCAGACTTGATTCACATGTTTACTTAAATGCTGTGATAATATTCTAAAACTACGTCCTTGAATTTGAAGATCCACAAAGTATGGATGAGACAGAATATCTCTGGATCTATTTAGCACCCTTGCTGTGTTACTGAAATTTAAAAGTTTATCATATAAAGTATCTTACGCCTTTGGAATTTTTATGCCATACCTCTTGAAATATTGTAATTATAAGTTTACCTTGTAAATTATCCTTTGTTGTACAGAGAATCTGACCAATTTACTCATTCCACTGGTCCAGCTGCCATTTTATTTATTTTTATTTTTTTTGAGACGGAGTCATGCTCTGTCGCCCAGGCTGGAGTGCAGTGGTGTGATCTTGGCTCACTGCACGCTCCACCTCCCGGGTTCACGCCATTCTCTTGCCTCAGCCTCCCGAGTAGCTGGGACTAGAGGCGCCTGCCACCACGCCCGGCAAATTTTTTTTGTATTTTTAGTAGAGACGGGGTTTCACTGTGTTAGCCAGGATGGTCTCCATCTCCTGACCTCGTGATCCTCCCGCCTCGGCCTCCCAGAGTGCTGGGATTGCAGGCGTGAGCCACTGTGCCCAGCCCATTTTATTTTATCTAAGTGTGGCCTTAGGAGAAATCTCTTGGTAGCTGCCTGCATGATTGGCAAGTTGAAGTTGGAATTTTTTATGATTTGTATTAATGGATCTGATTTTTAGAAGTTGCTTGCTAAGAAAATTACCCTCTTCATTTCTGTTTTTAGTAGGGAGGCCTTGGCATTTGTCCAGCAATTAATGAGAAATCATGGTACAATTATGTTTTATTTTTTTTCTTAATTCTTTCTGCGTTTGACATAATGGTGAAAATTAAAGAACCTTGAGTGGAAAATGCCTTAGCAAAATAAAAGCGTATAGCAATTATATTCTGACCTTGGTTTTTTTCCCCTCTGTAACTATATATTTTTTCACAGAATTAATTATATTCTAAAGCGTACCCAGGCTCTCTGTTTGCTACGAGATGTTTGCTGCTAGAGTGATTGCGTGCTACTTTGCCCTTAGATGAAGCAGTGCTTTCATAACTTCTAAAGATGCCTGAATTGCCTGAGATTTTTTATGGTTTAAATTAAGTTTTCTTTATTGTTCATACTGATAGAAATCCGGCTGTACTCCAGCTATTAGGATAAATTAGTGTGTTGTCTGTAGAAACGAGCTCGTCTAACGGAATAACAGACATACAGTTTATATGCAGTTACTCTAATCTGTAGTATGGCAAGGTACAGAGCAGTCCCGGCATGAGCACGGTGACTTAGTCGCTGCTGAGATTACTCACGGGGGCTTATTTCTATCATGGACAATTTAAGTCTATGTTAAGGTGATGATGCCTCCGTGATAGTATTGCTGTTTACCCCTGAAAGGTAATGTAGATCACAAAAGTCTAAAATAGATCAGTGAATGCTTCAGTCATTTAAGTTGATACTTAAAGATAAGACATTTTAGTTGAAAATAAATGTAGCAGCCTCTTCCCCGTGGTCATAAACATGTTGGCACTTACTCATGTGCCTGCTGATGCAGGAGATTGGCTGTGCATAATTCATACTGTCTGGCCCTTAAAAGGATCAAATAGAAGATCTTGACATCATTAAGATTTAGTTTCCTGAAATACTTACTCTTGGAAGTAGATTTCTGTGAAAGAAAAAAATTCATTTTTAGTTGGTTGCCCTGGGAGAATGATGTTATTTAAAAAAACAACAATTTACTGGTAGCGTGTGTTCAGTGTTTGGCTAGAATTACTTGATTCTTTTATTAAACTATTTTTTTTTTCTAATAGAAAAGTATTTGCAGTTTAAACAGTGTTGATCACATAAGCACATACAGAGGATGAAGTTAAAATTTTCCAGTAACCCTGTCAGGACCAGACACATTCTGTTAATATTTGTATATACTGATTTTTTCTGTGTATTTGTATGTATCATATGCATAGTATTTTTTCAACTTACTTTGTTGAAGTAAATAATGAACATTATTTTATGCCATTAAATATTTTTTTGACACCAAGGCTTATTAAAATGATCTCTGAAACTCTATTTTGTGAATATAATCGTCCCGTGGTATACGAGGGGAATTGGTTCTAGGACCCGCGTGGATACCAAACTCCACACGTACTCATGTCCTGCAGTCGGCCCTGTGGAACCTGTGGGTTGGGAAAGTGGGCCTCCCGTACGAGCGAGTTTCACACCCCGAGGAGGCTATGTTTCTGTGTGTGCCGTTGGCTGTAACCCGCACAGTTCAGATTGGTGTGATTCAAGGGTCAGCTGTATCTGCGATTTTTTCCTGGGAAGAACTACGCTTTTCATCAGATTATTGGAAAGGGCTATGGTAGTTAAGAACAATCTATTTTTAATGACTACATGGTAATATTTTATAATTCATTTATGTATTCCCTTGTTTTTAAGACATTTAGCATAGCATATTGGAAGTATGATATATGCTGATGAAGAATATTTTATTCCAGTAATGCAAGTATAACATTTTATTCAGAGTTTATTCATATTCACAAATGAGACTGTCCTGTAATATTTTTGGTATTTTTCTAATCACATGTGCTACTGCCAGTTTCATGAAATCAACTGAGGCCATCCTATATGTATTTCTGTGGCCTATAATACATTAAGCAACCTAAGAATTATGTCTTAAAAAGTGTTAGTAGCTCTGTGCCTTAGTGATAGTATTTTGTATTTCCTGTTTCTTCTGAAGATACTGTTTTCAGGGTCTCCTCTCTCTTGCTTCTTGGGTTAATTTTGACCATTACATTTTGCTAAGAAATCGTTAATTTTGTATTGCTATGTAATTTTTAAAGATATTCGGGATTTATGGAAAGATCACCAAAAAGGCACTTGGGGTGTGATATGACTGAAATGTGTTTTACCGCCTGACTGGAGAAATGAGCCATGCATCACAGGGCAGTGCTGAGTCTTAGGCCTTCCAGCTTTTAACTGAAAATACTGCCAAGTGCTGAGGTCATGGTCCCAGTGCCATTTCTCCTTCAAAGGAAGTAGGGCTCCTTGGAGAAGTGGCTGATTCTAGGTATTGGAAGAAACAGAGCTAAGCCTGCATCACGATCTAGAGCAGAAAAGCAGGGCAGATCACTCGGGTCCAGTGTGAAGGACTCAGGAGCGGCTTGAAGAGGCTCCCCCTCCCCACATAGGAGATGGAGAGCCCCAGGAAGAGCATAACTGTGATGGAGGAAGCACTGAATATGCTTAAATCCACACTCTCATGATAATTAAAAACGAATTGGTTATCATTGGAGAATGTAAACAGAGGCATGTAAACAGATGCTTCCTCAGCATTTTTTGATATAGTCAAATGGTTTCCTCTTTTAATCTGTTGATATAATTAATTATGGTGATATTAACAATTCCTGATGAGGCATCCTTAGCTCAGAGGAAAGGATGGTGTATTCATTAAATGGGGCTGGCCCGGCCAGTAAAGAAAAAAATGCCATCTAGGAGAAAACATAGACTTCCCCCTTATAACATACTGTGTGCCAGGATTATACCAAGTTCCAGAGGAATTAAAGATCTAGGTAATAGGCCGGGCGTGGTGGCTCCTGCCTGTAATCCCAGCACTTTGGGAGGCTGAGGCAGGCTTGAGCTCAGGAGTTTGAGAGCAACCAGGGCAATATGGTGAAACCCTGTCTCTACCAAAAATACAAAAAATTAGCCGGGCATGGTGGTGTGCTCCTGTGGTCCCCGTTACTTGGGAGGCTGAGGTGGGAGGATGGCTTGAGCTGGAGGGGCAGACGTTGCAGTGAGCCAAGATCGTGCCAGTGTGCTCCAGCCTGGGCCAGAGAGTGAGACCCTGTCTCAAAAAAAAAAAAGATCTAGGTAATAAAAATAACTCAATAGAAATACTGAAAGAACTTGATGGAGAATATTTTCATAATCTAGGAATGGGAAGATCTTAGGAAGACAGGAAACTCCGAAACCATAAAGGGAGACAGACATTTATCTGTATATAACAAAACATAGAACCAAAATATAGACCATACTATAAACAATGGCAAATGATTAACTTGGAAAAATTAAATCTCTACTATTTAATGATTCACAAATGATCACTATTCCTAATGTACAAAGAATTTTTGTATATTGATGAGAGAACAAAATGAATAGAAAGATGGGTCAAGGGCATGAAAAGACCATTCACAGGAGAAGAATGGCAAATGGCAGTTAGAACTATGAAAATATGCTCAGCTTCGTTTTTGGTTAATGACAGCAATATAGGATAACCATGATTCCACCTAACTGGCAAAATCTAAAATGAGCCAGGATTGCAAAAACAGGACATCCTGCCCCTGGGAGTGTCAGTCTACACAGCTGTGTGGAAAGGAAACCTGGCATTGTCTATAAAAACTAAAAGCTACTTCAATTCAGCAGTTGTGCTTTTATAAAACAAGTTTATAGAAATAAAAGCGCTAGTCTGTTAGGGTGTATGACTGAAAAATGAGAATGGCCTCATTGTTGCAGTGGCAAGTAAACTGGAAGCAACAGCCATTGAATTTTCTCCTTACTACTCGGTTTCCTTTCTAACGACGGTGCTGTAGGTGCCCATCAGGGTCAGGGCAGGGGAGCTGTGTGCCAGTGAGGAAGAAAGCTCCTGAGCACAGATGGTTCCCCGGGGAGCCACACAGGGGTCCCTTCTACAGTGCCACCTGGCTGGTGCTGGCCCCTTGTACACGTGGGTACATGTACAGCAAGGTCTGCCCATAGAGCCTGGGACTTGTCTGTGAACAGAGGACCCCAGCCTGGGCCCCTCTGTGTTCCAGGCTTTGGGGCTCTGCAAAAGAGAGACTGCAAGGGCAGGCAGACTGATGGGAGGAGACACAGCTGCTGCCTGTGAGGGAGGGAACCCCAAACGCCTGCACTGTTACTGAGGAAGAGCTCCGTGCGGCCCAGGAAGCCTCAGTGTTAGGCTGCAGAGGCTCTAATGGATGTTCTGAGTCTCCAAGGAAGACATAACTTGTTTTTGTTATACTTTAGTTTTAAAAGTTTAGGAAATACATAGTTCAATTTAGAGAGATTTCTGTGTTTCATATAAGTTTTATTGTATAAATGGGTAAGAGTCCCTGTGTCTGGAGAACTTGGCTTTCTAGAATAACTTATTCTTTGATGTTGCTGTTGGTTATTATTTTGCCATAAATATCACTCTTTAATGTTTCCATGCCCCTTCGCTTTCAGTTTTTTGTAGCATCAGATCCAACAGTTAAAACAGATCGACTGTGGCATGACAAGTACACTTTGAGGAAATCGATGATTCCTTCATTTATTACGATGGATCAGTCTAGGAAGGTAGGATTAGAAGAGATTTTTGTGATTTTGATGTTTTATGGCTATGTATACTTGGATTATGTGACAAAACCAATTTCCATAAAACTTCATGCATTTTGAGATTGTTAATGTTCTGGAGATGAAGTAAGTGCATATTAATTGAATACATCAACATAGTATGTGTTCAGTGTATCTTTGAGTTACTAGAATTCGCTCCATACTGTAGCAGGTGCCTTGTTACTTTTCAATCAATAGCCAATTTGTCGCTTAGGAATATTTGTAGATTTGGGCAATCGTTTTAAATTTACATAAAGGTAATCATAGAATGTTTTTCTTTTTAGGTCCTTTTGATAGGAAAATCAATAAATTTCTTGCACCAAGTTTGTCATGATCAGACTCCCACTACAAAGATGATAGCCGTGACCAAGTCTGCAGAGTCACCCCAGGACGGTACGATGATGCTGGTGGTATGGTGATGATGGTGATGGTGTGATGATGGTGATGATGATATGAGGACGGTGATGCTCGCAGTAACAGTGATGATGATGACGTGGTGATGGTGATGGTGTGATGATGGGGATGTGATGATAACGGTGTTGGGGATGGGTGGTGGTGATGATGATGGTGGCGTGGTGGTGGCAGTGATGGTGGTGATGATGGTGGTGGTGTGATGATGGTGAGGTGACGGTGTTGGGGATGGGTGGCGATGATGGCATGGTAGTGGCAGTGATGGTGGTGGTGATGTTGATGGTGATGTGGTGATGGTGATGGTGTGATGATGGTGAGGTGATAGTGTTGGGGATGGGTGGTGGTGATGATGGCATGGTGGTGGCAGTGATGGTGGTGATGGTGATGATGGTGAGGTGATGGTGTTGGGGATGGGTGGTGGTGATGACGTGGTGGTGGCAGTGATGGTGGTGATGATGGTGATGATGGTGAGGTGACGGTGTTGGGGATGGATGGTGGTGATGGTGATGGTGATGATGGTGAGGTGATGGTGTTGGGGATGGGTGGTGGTGATGGCGTGGTGGTGGCAGTGGTGATGGTGAGGTGACGGTGTTGGGGATGGGTGGTGATGGTGGCGTGGTGGTAGCAGTGATGGTGGTGATGATGTTGATGGTGATGATGGTGGTAATGATGATGGTGATGTGATGATAGTAATGACATTGATAATTGTGATGGTGATAGTAATGATATGATGATGGTGATGATAGTGGAGGTGATGGTGATGATGATGTGCTGATGTTACAGATTACTTAAAAGTGTTTTTTGTACCATAGGATTTATAGATCATTGGAATTACTCTCTAAAACACCTGAATACATAGTATTATGTATGTATATGTGTAGTACTGTGTAAATTTTTAATTTCCTTTTTATACAGAGTTAAACAGGAAGTGTTGGAATAGGTATAGCTATTTTGTCCTTCTTAATTTGTGTTACTTTTTAAAATGATAAAGTGACAGTGTGCCAAAATAAGGAACAACAGAAGAAATATTTCTAATGGTAGCCCATTCTTTGGGATGCAAAGGTTTCGTTTGGAGAAGAGCCAGGACTTACTGCACTTGCTGTGTTTATTGCATTCAGAGTGCTGCGTGAGGGTTCAGCTTGTGTGAAGCGCTGAGGCTTTCCCTCGTTCTCTTCCTTTTCCCCATTTGCTGCCTGCCCCACCCTCAGTAATTTCATGCTGATGTTTTGTGTATGGCTAACTTACACTTATAGCTCTCCAGTTTTGGCTGTATTTGCTATTACATTGTCATGGTTCGTTCAGAAGGTTTACTTCGCGGAGGACACTGTGGTAGCTATTATATTGTCATGGTTCGTTCAGAAGGTTTACTTCGCGTAGGACACTGTGGTAGCTGTTATATTGTCATGGTTCGTTCAGAAGGTTTACTTCGCGTAGGACACTGTATTTGCTATTATATTGTCATGGTTCGTTCAGAAGGTTTACTTCGCGTAGGACACTGTGGTAGCTACAGGGAAGAGATGATGACTTCACCATGACTGTTCCTTTCATGAGCTTATTAGTTGGTCTTGGAGAGGAG
Source organism: Macaca nemestrina (assembly GCF_043159975.1). Taxonomy (NCBI): domain Eukaryota; kingdom Metazoa; phylum Chordata; class Mammalia; order Primates; family Cercopithecidae; genus Macaca; species Macaca nemestrina. The sequence goes on from NC_092140.1 coordinate 1,640,640, forward strand.
ATGCGTAATAAAATAACCAGTAGTCAGTAATAAAGGTGGAAAGTGATCAGGGATGTGAGATTTGCAGGTGAAGTGCTTTGGGTATTTTCAGGCAAGGCTCAACAGGAAGGCTTTGGAAACAGGCAGGAATTGCACTGGCTGTGGAGAAGGAGGAGAATTTGGTTGTGGGTTATCATGCAGCCCAGGACAAAGGAATAACGTGCATGAAAGTGCAGATGAGAAATAGGACGAATTAGACTTATCTAAAGATTGTAGTGAAAATAAAAAGGTGGAAGTTATTATTATTTATTAATGTGACAGACTTAAAGAGAGACAGACTAGGACCTGGTGTAGGAAGTAGGATAGGTTACTGGGTGTGGTTTTAGCTACGGGTGTTACTGGAATGACAGATGTTCTCTAACAGGACTTGGCTCTCCGGACAGGAGGGCTGGGGATCAGGAAGTCAGTGATGGCACTAGAACTCTGAGCTCATGAGGCCTAGTCGGAAGGGCAGCAGGGAATTTCGGAAGAGGATAGCACTGAGAGAGGAGTGTCATTTAGGGCAATTTGGTTTCCAGTAACTGAGAGGACTTACTAATGGAGGCTTCCAGCATGTATTGGAAATGCTGTACTGAAACTCTGGTTAAAAGTTAGGGCCAAGTATAGAGATTTCGGAAGCATTTATCTCACCATGGTAACTCAGGACAAGGCAGGATGGTGTAGCAAGAGCTCCCGTGTGGTCCAGGGCAGGTCCCTTTTCAGGCGTGTGAGAGCCATGGCCCCTCTCACCCTAAAGCATTCACACACCATTTTACATGTATTTTTTGGGGGGGAGGTCCATATACCCCAGATTCGTTCCTGGAATAGAGATAGATGTGATCCAGTGCAGATTTTGGGGAAATGCTTCTACATTGAAGAGGTGGAAGGAAGAAGAACCAGGAGAGCAGTTGTGTTCAAGTCATGACCTTTCATGGTGCCTAGAGAAGATGGCGCAGAAATGGCCTGTGCCTGGGACAGGGCGTCCCCACGCTCCTGCTGTGCGGGAGACTCTCCATGAAGGTTGCTGCTGCTTGTGCGAGCTCTGAGTCTGCAGTACTGCCGGCGGCCCCCACACCCACCGCCCCACATCTGCAAATTCAATCAACTGAGGATCAAAAACACTTAAAAAATGCAGCCATTAAAAAAATACAAAAAAAATCCACCCCAATAGTGTAACAGCTATTTGCATAGCATGTACATTGTGCTAGATATTATAAGTAATTTAGAGGTGATTTAATGTACATGGGAAGATGTGTGTAGGTTAGGTGCAAATATTGCTCTGTTTTATAGAAAAGACTTGAGCATCAGGGGATTTCGGTATCTGTGGGGGTCGTGGGATTGGTCCCCTGCAGATTCTGAGGGCGACAGGGCGCTGCTGCTTCTCTGAAATGACTCCTGCTGTCCCCATCGTCCTGTCCACGGCTGCCAGGGTCAGTGGAGAGCAAAGTTTCTGCTGTTGAGTGTTTATAGTATAACTGGGAAGATAGAAGATACAAATCCTAAAAGACTCCTAATAATGGTCAAAAAACAGGAGAACATGTCAGATTCATCTTTATCTGTGAAAAGGTTATGAAGATGTAAAAGTGTGAATAAAGAATAAAGAGTGAAAATTTAAAAACTGGAGCACGAGAGATGCCTCAACCCTGAAGGAGCAAAGAGAGTTCCGAGGAGGCTCTGGGTTCTGTGTCTTCATAGGCTGGTTTGGGCTGAGACTGATTAAGACTGATTCAAACCTTCTCTTTGGAATGAAAATGTTTAATGACTCAAGGGTATAATGAAAACATTTCCAGAGAAAAATCTTTATATCATTAAAATTACGTAGATCAACGGAAATAGAACCCCATGCCCTTAAAACAGGACCGTGGTGAGCTCATCAAGGGGTTCCGTGGTGTCGTGAGGTCTCCGGGCAGACCTCACTCATCCTCAGATAACTACAGCTCCTTCACTGGGAGCATCTTAGTTTTTTACTACTGGTGTGTAATTGGAATAATAGCAACACTAAAATAGGCCTGTCTTAACTGCTTTCTTATTCTGAAGGACAAACAAATCTTAGGAGTCTTCTGATACATTTAAACTGGGTAACTCAGATAATGGAAAGAGACTTAAACTGAATCAGAAGCTCTCGCCTTTCTTGTCCTTGCTTAGTCTTTAGCTAGCGTTTTGCTTTCTCTCAGTCTGAGGTTGTTCCTCCCACTGGGGTTATTGTCTAGCTTAAGTGTTATTGCGGGTTTAATGACTGATGTATTCATGTAAGTTTTAAAACCGGTTTTGTGCTTTGCGGATGTAAATCAGCATTGTAAGAAGCTCTGTTATGTGTATAGTCTCCACCTGCGATTTCTTCTCAATAGAAAGCTATGGAAATGCTTTCTTCCCCTATGTTACTGCGTAGAGTCAGGCGTCTTTACTGGTGACTATCTGGGTTTGTCCCCTAGACGTCTCCAGCAATCTCTGTGGAGTTCACTCTATGATGCGTGATACTACTCAACTTTTGCAAGTTGTACAATTCACAAAGCTTAATAAGCATGTGCTGTTTTGGTCTTAAGACTGATTTATGGAAACGTCTTATGGGTATGGACGGGTGACTCAGCTCTGGCTTGCCCTGTTACCAGTGTGTTTTGGTGAGACTTCCGGTTAGTTCCAGTGTATTAAGGGATTTGGAAATCATGAAGACACACACGTAGGCGTCTGCTGTGAACTCAGCTGGCAGAAGTGTTCTCATCTTTGTGGTCTTAGGGCTCTGGTCTCCTTCGTGGAACGTCCAGCTGCCTGAGCCTGAGGTCGGTCTGTTACTGGTGCCACAGACCGTGGTTGGCCCTGAGTCTGGGTGTGTGTGCCTTCATTTCTCCTTTGTGAAAACACAGGCTACGGATGCATGTGGTCTCTTCCCTGTTGTTCTTTACAGCTGCAGACCTGTTCACAGACTTAGAAAATGCATTTCAGGGGAAAATTGATGCTGCTTATTTTGAGACCAGCAAATACTTGTTGGATGTTCTCAATAAAAAGTACAGCTTGTTGGACCACATGCAGGCAATGAGACGGTACCTGCTTCTTGGTCAAGGAGACTTCATAAGGCACTTAATGGACTTGCTAAAGTAAGACACTCTTTTCATTTCTATAAATGAGTAATATATTTGACATGAGAAGGAATCTTGTGTTTAAAAGAATAAATTATATTAAAGGAAAATGAGTTGAATTCTTCGAGCATACTTTTTTAAATAAAATCTGAAAAGAATGTAAAATTTTCAAAGGTAAAGCCCCTTTATTTTTCTCTGGTTATCAGCAGAGCATCATTGTCATGTTCTGTGCTTTATTCATAAGAGAAACTGGCATTTATTACCAAAACTATGGCGCTTACAGTCTTCATGTATGAGGGGTTTGTCTAATCACAATTAACTTTAGCTTTAGCTTGAAATAAAGTGAAAAATAAAATACACATTTTAAAATTGAATTTTACTTTTATATTTGTAGTTAATGTTTCACATAAAAACAAAACTACAGCCCTTTTTATTTTGCTCCCTGACATTTCTCATGGCATCTTCCCTTCCAGAGTTAAATGTGTGTTCTTCTCCACCAGTAGAGACAGAGACAGTTCTGGACCAGAGCCTGCTATGCTCCTGGGTCTAGAGACAGTGCAGACCCTGGCCCAGGCAGTGTGAGCCTAGGCATGAGCACCCCCGGGGGCCAAAGCCTGGGCCTGGAGATTTTCACCCAAGTGTTTAGAAGAATGAAAGTTATTTTTTGGTGTTCCTTTTAGGACACTTAAAGTAAGCTAAATGTTCCCTTTAAGACACAAAATCAGCCGAGTGTGGTGGCTCAAGCCTGTAATCCCCGCACTTTGGGAGGCCGAGATGGGTGGATCACGAGGTCAGGAGATCGAGACCATCCTGGCTAACCCAGTGAAACCCCGTCTCTACTATACAAAAAAACTAGCCGGGCGAGGTGGCGGGCACCTGTAGTCCCAGCTACTCGGGAGGCTGAGGCAGGAGAATGGCGTGAACCCGGGAGGCGGAGCTTGCAGTGAGCTGAGATCTGGCCACTGCACTCCAGCCTGGGTGACAGAGCGAGACTCTGTCTCAAAAAAAAAGAAAAAGACACAAAATCATAACTTACCTTTAAACCCTGCCAGTGCTGCCCAGGCAACTGTTTTAGGGCCTCAGATCCTCAAGTTTCAGTGGATTGCAGCCTAGAAAGCTTGCTTGTGGGCCCAATTTAGAGAATGAGATTTTCAGGTGTGGGGTGGAGGATTTGCATTTCCAGCAAGTTCCAGCTGCTGGTGATGCTGTGTTTGTGGGGACTACACATTGAGAACCACTGTTTGAGACATGCAAGCTCTTACATCTTACCTTCTAGCCAGAAGCCAGTCTCCTTTGTGAAAACTCATATGGCTTTTTGAGGCATACACAGCCATAGCTGGCTTGCGACATGCTCATGCCTTAGTCACAGCTGATGTCTGCTAACAGGTTGTCAGAGAAGAAGGTTCACTAGTACAGTAAATGCTGGCTGTGATGAGGTCAACACCTGTTTGAAGTACGAGTGGTGATGAGCTTTTAAAGGGGAAATGTTCTCTAATGCCATGGGTATGCATGTGGGTGAGTTGGTGCCGCTGGAGATGAGGAGCCAAAGTGAGGTTTGGAGGACCCTGATGGCGTCATAGGTCACATCATAGAGCCGGCTGAATGCATTTGCCTTGTGCCCAATCTTAATGTTGAAAGTGTCACAATGCTTCCTTTAAAGTGAAAAATTCATTTCTCCTCATGTCGTATTTTAAGTTCCTAGTTTTTAGGTTTATTTGACATTTTGTGTCTTTTTCACCTTGTCGCTGCCCTGCGTTTTGTAGAGCTTTCGTGTCTACCTGAGTTGATTAGTGATGTTCTTAACTTGGCAACCCCCTGATTAGAGTAGAGAGGTGTTAGCTTCATAGTTATAAAAGCAGGTATCAGTAACCCTCAAGAAATGCTTGCTGAAAGTGTAGTGGTTCTTGGCCCTTTAGAATCATGACATCCATATACCTAATTGCTTTGATTCAATAGACCTCTCCTCCTCCCATTGGGTCTAAAATGAAATTACATCAGCTCATGCTGCTCATAGGCCAGCCTAAAGTTTGAAAACTTTGTTAACATGTATAGCACATTTAAGTACTTTCAGTGTAAGCTGAGACGGAGTCTCGCTCTGTTGCCCAGGCTGGAGTGCAGTGGCGCGATCTCAGCTCACTGCAACCTCTACTTCCCAGGTTCAAGCGATTCTCCTGCCTCAGCCTCCCGAGTAGCTGGGATTACAGGTGCCCACCACCATGCACGGCTAATTTTTGTATTTTTGGTAGAGATGGGATTTCACTATGTTGGCCAGGCTGGTCTCAAACTCCTGACCTCAGGTGATCCACCCACCTCGGCCTCCCAAAGTGCTGGGATTACAGGCTTGAACAAATGTTCCTGGCCAAAATCAGTATTTTTGAGATTTTAAAGAAATGTAACTCCACAATAATTAGTAAGCCCTGTTTGCAGTTTATGCTCTGAAGCTTTCGTTGCCACATTATTGTATTGGTCCCATTTGTCTTTCGAGTTTTTATAATTTGAACTCTTACTTTTTATAGTTTATATGTTTTTTAAAGTTCATTAAGAATTGAAGTAATATTTTCTTTAATTTTTAAAAAATTTGTTAAGACCAGAACTTGTCCGTCCAGCTACAACTTTGTATCAGCATAACTTGACTGGAATTCTAGAAACCGCTGTCAGAGCCACCAACGCACAGTTTGACAGTCCTGAGATCCTGCGAAGGCTGGACGTGCGGCTGCTGGAGGTACTGCGGCTCTGCATGTTGGGAACGCTGTCCTGGCACCGAGGACCCACTGGGCTGGGGTGTTCTAGCGAGTGTTTTCCATGTTATTTCAAGCACAGCTAGCCGTTATCTTTCTGGAAACTGGGCAGCCTGAGTAGGAACTCCACTCTGTCACTTGTTACTGCCTGGTCAGCACATCTCCTCCCTCTACACCATCTGGGTCTCCATTTGCCCATCTTGCAGGGAGCCTTGCAGGGCTGCTAGGCTTAAGTTGGAGAAAACGCATGACACCCTTGCCCTGAGCTGGGTAGCACACACAGATGCTTAGAAAATGGAGCTTGCTTCTCATAGTAAATCCAACAGGAGCACAAGACATGGTGTATGATGATATTTATCAGAAAATTGATGTTTTTAGTTTCAGTTTGGTAGGACATGACTTTCCTTTAAGGGTATGGGTATTAACATAAACCCACTCTTTACTTAGTTGAAATGAAAGATCATTAGCAGGATGGTTGGTTTTCTTAAAATATTGCAAGAGTCATCTTGGAATAACTAAGGATTTGGAACATATTTAGAGGAGTGGGTTTTTGTTGTAAGCAAATGGTGATGAATTTTAAATACATATTCACAATATTCATTCAGAAATACACCATTCCTTGCCAGATGTTTGCAGAGCACCTACTGTGTGCTCGTTATTGCCTAATCGGTGAGGTTGTAGAAGTTAACCAGAAGATGCACTCAGAACTGCTGAGCAGTTTTTAACAATGGGGCGTTATTTTACTGCTTTTTCTTTGCATCAACAAGTTCTTCAGCAATAAGCTTAAGGTCTTGCAATTATGTGTTTGTTTCTGTTGTTAGGTCTCTCCAGGTGACACTGGATGGGATGTCTTCAGCCTTGATTATCATGTCGACGGACCAATTGCAACTGTAAGATTATCCTGCATCATTTTATAGTATTTACAGCTGTTAAGATTGTTAAACATTTTGTTTGAAATTAACTTTCTTCTCTGGGGACTTCTAATTCAAGTGATCACTCGACATCTAAGATATACTCATTGAATAAATACTTAAGCCAAAACTGTGTGTTTTTTAAATGATTATTAATGAGTATTGAAATACTCTCTTATTTTAAAAATTCTTAAAAATATCGTTTGTTCTATCATAGGTTTCAGCAACTCCTTAATAAATGGGCTGTTCATTCCGTTCCATTATTAGACTGTGGCAACTAGTTTAGGATAATTTGAAAGGAACTGTAAAGTATATTTTAGGGGAATCATATTTTTACTACTTAGATAAAATTTGGTATTTAGTATTCATTTAAACCGATGAGGAAACAGCTGTACTTTGTTCATAGTACCTTCACCTACATCACAGTTACCACATTATAAAAGGCTGACCAGGAAAGCTGTCTGTTTACATGCCTGCAGTTAAAGTGCCTCTTTTTAGTGCTCATTTTGCAAGTATTCAGACTTGAATAAATTTCCTTGACCAAGATACCCCTCTAAACTTACTTCAATCATTTTTGTATCTGAAATGCTGAAGGAAGGACACTGCATTTCTTTGAGGTATTGGGAAGAGTATTTTGTTGAGAAGGAATATAGTTGGGCTCTAAAATTTTTTCTTAGTGGTTCTGGTAGAGGCTGCTTCGTGCTGTTTTCCCGCCTCTCAGGGTGCACATCACGCTGCTGAAATAATTGCGTCAGGGCACACTCACCCTCTTTCCTCTTGGGGGTAAGAAACCTGCCACTGGTAACTGTGTCTCTCCTGTCTACAGTGAGATGGGAACTGCTGGTGCAGTTTCCCTTTACACATAAATTCCTGGTGTATAACCTTTATTGATCAAAGCTACTATATTTTAAGTGTATAGCTTCTCTTAAATGTAATTTCTCATCATATTCAAATTAGCTTTTTCTCTTTTGACTTATGTCCTAACCAATTTAAAATATTACAATGCAAAAAGCAGTGTGATATTTTAGCAAATTATTTATTTAATTTATTTTTGACACGGAGTCTCATTCTGGCACCAAGCCTGGAGTGCAATGGCACGATCTTGGCTCACTTCAACTTCCGCCTCTCGGATTCAAGCGATTCTCCTGCCTCACCCTCCCAAGTAGCTGGGATTATAGGCATGAGCCACCATGCTGGCTAATTGTTGTGTTTTTAGTAGAGATGGGGTTTCACCATGTTGGCCAGGCTGGTCTCAAACTCCTGACCTCAGGTGATCCACCTGCCTCCCTCCCAAAGTGCTGGGATTACAGGCATGAGCCACTGTGCCCGACCTTAACAAATTATTTAAATTAGCAACTTTCATATCTCCTGCCTTGTTAATTTGCATACATTACATATTATTTTCATAGCATAAAAGATACCATAGTACGGATAATTGCATTGATTATTTCAGAAAGTCTGAGTGCCTTGACAAATAGGTAAACTGAACGTTGCCTAGAGAAGAGATAATTAATTATTTCATAGTATTACAGATCTTATTAAGAGTGTCAAAGGTGTCATGCCATGTACATAAACAGTTGCTCATGCAATATTGTTAAATGTTTAGGTTTGCAAAGCTCTACTTTAGTAGAAGGACTCAAGGAAAAAAGTTTATATCATAGATTTATTTTAAAAAGGCAAATCTATCACCTGAGGCCAGGAGTTTGAGACCAGCCTGGCTAACATGGCAAAAACACATCTCTTCTGAAAAATACAAAAATTAGCTGGGCATGGCGGCACACACCTGAAATCCTGGCTACTCGGGAGGCTGAGGCATGAGAATCCCTTGAACCCAGGAGGCCGAGGTTGCAGTGAGCCGAGCTCTCACCATTGCACTCCAGCCTGGGTGACAGAGTGAGACTCTTATCTCAAAAAAAACCCCACAAAAACCCAAGATAAAAGTAAATCGGTGAATATAACCTGAAGGATTCTTTTCAGACTGGAGATTCTTCTAGGCCTACCTTCCATGAGATTCACCACCCTTAGGAGCTACTGTTACAGAAGAAAGTGCACCCCTGCCTCACGGATCCCTCAGGCGGGTTGGGGGGAGTTGTAGTGAAGAGTCCACATTTTAGAGTAGGCTTAGACTAGTCTAAAATGGGTTGAAAATCCTGATAAACTGTTTGCAAGTTGTGTAATGTTAGGCCTCTGTTTCCCTGCTTTCTGTTCCTGTGAGTTTGCTTAGCATGCTGCCTAGCATGGAAGTCATCAGTGTGGTTGTTACATTATGATAGTTTGCTAAAATGTACCTTTTGAAAAAAAAGATTGAGACCTGTACTGAGAGGATTCTTATGTGGGAATACTATAAACTCGTCTCCTGCTATTATCCCAGGTGTTTACTCGAGAATGTATGAGCCACTACCTAAGAGTATTTAACTTCCTCTGGAGGGCGAAGCGGATGGAATACATTCTCACCGACATACGGAAGGGACACATGTGCAATGCAAAGCTCCTGAGAAACATGCCAGGTGAGCCCTCAGTGCGGTCACAGGTCCGCACACACTCCCAGCAGCGTCCAGCCCCCACTGGGTGCGGTTTCCAGCAGCTCCGCGGGAGTTAAGGTAGACTCACGGTGTTAGCTATGTATTTTTTCCAGATGGCGAACTTTCTTTTAAAATCACATTTATTTTTTATTCTAGTGTTCACATATATGCTTTTAAAAAATTGCCTATTTTTAGGGAAAGCGGTTTAATACATCACTGACTCATTTAAAATTCACACAGTGTTTTAACTAAATTGTTTTTGAGAATTTCTTTAATGTTTTGTTTTGTCCATAAACCAGAACATGGGAATATATTATTTAAAACAATCTAAAACTGTAGTAAAAATTCTTAGGTATCAGATAGTCAAGATTATTTTAATGTTATAAACATTGAATGACTTAAATTACAAGTAATTTTGAAGTCTTTATATAAAATTGATTTGGTCAGAACCCTTGAGAAAGTATTTCAGTAGGTACATCTCTAAAGAAGAACTAAACGGTACATGCCTTTAATCCTTTGGTGAAAAGTAATTATTAGGAATAAAAAGAGAGCAGTTGTTGGGAGAAAGCAGTTCATGATCTCTGCTTCTTTACCAGCTCAGAGGCTGGTCCCTGAGCAGCTAGCAGAGATCCAGAATAGTGACCCCTGCCGAAGGCTGTGGGGCAGGGAGTTGCCTGTCTGAGCCAACACTGACATGTAGAATTGTCGGTTTTTACTGGGTGTTGATACTTGACTGTAGTGGGGAATGAATGGTAGGAATCCTCCGAATTAGCTGAGAGGGAAGCAAAGGGGAGATTTTCTTTTAAAGGCAGTGATGACTGCGGGCTGGGTGCCCTTCTTGTGAATGTGCTGCCACGGGCGGGCGGGGAGGCGGGAGGAGGGCCGTGCTGAGAGGACTGCATGCACGCCTGGGGCTCTGCGGGTCTCCTTTCTCCACGGTTTCACACCGTCCTTCTCGCCACTGTTGCGGGATCCCTCGCTCAGAGTTGTTTTAACTGGATATGTATTTACTTGCCTACACTTTTCCTTCCCTCTGTCTTCTTATGAATACCACTGAGTAGATCAGTTCCTGGCTGCCCCCTTCACGAGGCAGCGTCTTATAGTGAGTTTAGACCAATTCAAGGCCAAACTGATGCTGTCATTGTCACGTGTCAAAATAAGCCTCTGCGAAGGCTGAGCTCCATACCAACTTGAAATATGGGCTGGTCGCGCTACAGTTTTCTGATCTGATTATCAGTTTAGCAACGTCTGTATCAATTTGCTCTTCTCTTATTGTATTGAATATCAATAATGAGTTTTGTTTTCTAGTTGGAGATAACTAATAAATTTTTTGATCAGTTTTCTATGTATGGGAAAATGTGTATTTTATTATTTATAAAATTTATTTATATCGCTAGAATCCTGCTTCACAGAGTTTAACTCCAGCTTCTTTTGCTGAGCCTTCCCCCTCGCTATTGAAACTTTTTCTGAACCATTTTTAATAGCACGATATTACCTCATGTACATATCATTTCATCATTTCTCTTTGGACATGTTTTTTCCCCAATTTTTTGCTAATATAAATAATGCCATGCATGTTTTTATAAATGCATCTTGATACGCCTCTGAATATTTCTTGAGAATAGATAGAAGTGGAACTGCTTGTTTAACAGTTTGAATTTTAGTTTGACTTTTTACTTACTAAGTATTCATATTTTAACTGTATTGATATTATCGGATCACTTTTTGGGAAATGTGCACCAATTTAGTTCACATCCCAGTAAGCCCAGATCGTATTGTGGAAAGTTGTCTGTATCACTGTTTTTGCTGACACTGGCTATTAATTCAAATAAATTGTCAGTTCATAGGTGAAAATGGAAGTTCATTTCAACTTTTATGCTTTTTAAATGTTATGCTTTTAAAATGATTGATGAGGGTGAACACTTTTATTTTCAAGATGGGGTCCCCATTTTTGCCCAGGCTAGCCTCAAATTCCTGCGCTTAAGTGATCCTCCCACCTTGGCCTTCCAGAGTGCTGGAATTACAGGCATGAGCCACCAGGCCCGGCCTCTTTTTTCTTCGTTTTGCTGTATTATGTAGTATTCCCTTTATCTACAGGGGATATATTCTAAGACCCTCCCCCCCACCCCATGGATGCCTGAAACCTCAGATAGTATCAAACCTTACATATACTGCTTTTCCCCATATGTACTTACCTATGATAAAGTTTAACTTATATGTTAGGCACATTAAGTGATTAACAGCAATAACTAATGACAAAATAGAATTATTTTGACATCATACTATAACAGACGTTATGTGGGTGTTATGTCTCTCTCAAAAGATCTCACTGTACTATACTTACCTTTTTTTCTCGTGCTCTGTTGACCTGATAACTGAGACAGCTACTGAGTGACTAAGGGGGCGGTAGTGTATACGCCGTGAATTTGCTGGACAAAGGGTTGATTAACTTCCTGGCTAGGATGGAGCAGGATGGTGTGAGATTTCATCACTGCTGAGAACAGTGCTCAATTGAAAACTTATGAATTGTTTATTTCTGGGATTTTCCATGTACTATTTTTGGACTGCTGTTGACAGCAGGTGACGAACAGCACAAAGAGAAACTGTATGGGGGACTACCATGTTCCCTTTTTCGGGAATTGTTTTACCTGTGTTTCTGTTGGGGTGTCTGTGTTCTTACCTTTAATAAAGAAGTATTTTAAAGTAGTTCATGGCCAAGCAACTTCATGAGCAGAAATCAGCTAGCTGATCTTGCTAATCCAGCCCGTTAGAAATGTCCTGCTAATTATAAATCTGAAGCAGATTACACATGGACCCTGTAGAGAGCTCCCATCAACAGCTGCCACGGGGCCTCGTACGGGTGTGGTGTGCAAAGGACGGCTTAGTCTTACTTAAAGTGTCAACAGTTATCACCCTAGTGTTTTAACAATATTCATCTAAGTAATAACTTGCTCCATCGTGTGCAGTAAGTAGTTACATGTGAAAGTGCTTTTCTGGGGACAAGGGTTTTTGATCATGGTCTACCAGGAAGATCACACCCATTCCTCATGTAAGATTGTCTGCTCTTCCTGCCTTTACCAATCCTGGATGGTAGCAGTTTTTTATGTATTTGCCAGTCAGCTGGACAAAACACAGCGGCTAATACTAAAATGGTTTGTTAGATTCAATTAATCTAAAAAATATTTCTACTACTGGAAACTAAATTCATGTTTCAGATAACATTTCACAAAATGAAATAGACCAGTACAGGTAACTGAGCCTGTATTCTTTCTCAGCCTCTGTGTGGGGTGGGGAGGGAACGAATGGAGGCTTTTTCTTTCTCTTTCAGCTTCCCTCCCTTTCCCCTTTCAAAACAGTGGCATTGAAATAATTTGCTTTTGGTCTTTATTAGAAATAAAATCGATCTCTTACGTTCTTGAGGGAAAACAAGGATGCGTTCATCTTTCATGAAGAATCAAGATGAAATTTACATAGTTAGGTTCCAATAGAAGTCTGATTCAGAAATAACACTTTCTTAGTTTTCCTCTGGTTTTTAAGACATTAACTTACTTATCTGAGACAAAAATTAATGTTTAGACAGTGAGTTTTTAGAGGGCTCTTAAGAGAATATTAATTCTCTGAAATGGTCCCTGAAGTTCTCAGGGAACAGTGGTTAGTGGAGATTTACGTGTACCTTTTTTTTTGAGATGGAATCTCGCTCTGTCACCCAGGCTGGAGTGCAGTGGTGTGATTTTGGCTCACTGCAACCTCCACTTCCCAGATTCAAGCTGCTCTCCTGCCTCAGCCTCCTGAGTAGCAGAATTACAGGTGCCTGCCACATCGTCTGGCTAATTTTTTTGTAGTTTTAGTAGAGATGGGGTTTCACCATGTTGGCCAGGCTGGCCTCAAGCTCCTGGCCTAAGGTGATCTGCCCACCTCGGCCTCCCCCAGTGCTGGAATTACAGGCGTGAGCCACTGTGCCCGAGGTTGGTTTTTTTTTTTTTTTTTTTTTTGAGACAGAGTCTTGCTCTGTCGCCCAGGCTGGAGTACAGTGGTGTGATCTCAGCTCACTGCAAGCTCCGCCTCCCAGGATCAAGCGATTCTCATGCCTCAGCCTCCTGAGTAGCTGGGATTACAGGTGTGTGCACCATGCCCAGCTAATTTTTTGTGTTAATATTTGTAGTAGAGATGGGGTTTCACTATGTTGGCCAGGCTGGCCTCGAACTCCTGGCCTCAAGTGATCCGCCTGCCTTGGCCTCCCAAAGTTCTGGGGTTATGGGCGTGAGCTACTGTGCTCAGTCACTGTTGAAGATAATGGAACTCCACTCGCTTAAAATGAGATGTAAATACTACTACATTTTAAAATTAGAGCTTGCACACTAGACACTAAATTATTTCTTGTCTAAAATATAATGATAGCAAGTTACAGGTTTTCCTTTATCTTTTCTAATCCCACTGAATGGAATGTGCTCTCGAGAAAGTGAGTGTCTAAATGAGGCTTCGTGGGGTAGGTGTCGAAGAGCAGGGTCTGGCCATGGAAATAGCTTGGTGGAGCCACATCTAAACCAGCAGGTCCCTTACAATTAGGAAGCTTTTAAGTAGAAGGCACTTTGGAGATACCACAGTCAAACCTTCCTAGTGTGTATTGGAGAGCAGCCTGAGACCCAGAATCTGAAAAGGTTGGACTGGCCCACATTTGGTTTAGGCCCAGTATATTGAAAAATAAGATAAATCAAGGTTTAACAGCTCATACTACATTTTGTTTTGGTTTTCCTTTCAAACATATTTTATTACTTCTAAGATACACATTGTTTTCATGTTCTCAATGTGTCTTAAAGTCTGTTGAGCTGCAGGGCTCCTGTTGCCTGCAGCTGTGTAAACCTGGCCCCAGCTCCTCTTGGTGCCTGGAGCTGGGCTCTGTGCTCCGGCAGCATAGCCTTTAGTGCTGGCCACAGCTGCAGTTCGTTGCCTTCAAAAAGATTACACCCTGGCTCCACCCTGGCTCTGTTTTGAAATGAAAAGTTACTGTGTTTGCAGAAAAGTGTAGAAATAGCAGTGAAGCATAAATTTGAAATCGATGAAGCACATGATTATTATTGAGAGAAGAACCAAAATGCCACTTTTCATGTAAAGCAGCACCGCGGATTTTATCTTACCAGGAAAGGCAGGTGCCCGCGGGCCAGCAGTGTCCCTTGAGGGGCCCATCTGCGCGGTGGGTTCAGAGGGTGTTTCCCGCACAGGGCTGTGGTCAGGGTGTCTGTCAGTGTGATTGGCAACCGTTTTACTTTCTTGATGATTCATATAATAACGATTCGTCTTACAAATGACAGTGTCTTAAGACTCAGTGAATGATAGAAGATGAGTTGAAATTTTTCTCTTTAAAAATTTCTGTGTGTTTTTGTATCCTGTGTTTTATATCCTTAATGTGTATCAGCCGTCCAGTGTGGCCTCGGCCCTGCAGGATGTGTGCTTGCTGTATTCGTTGTATGTTTCACTCATCGTTCCCATGTTTCACTAAGGATCCAAAAGATACTTAACAAAAGTCTTTTGGATCCTTAGTGAAACATACAAATAGAGATAAAAAAAATTCTCTGTGCCTGGCTCCAACTGATAGAAACTTTAAGCTGAGCTGTAGGTGCTAGAGCTACATTGCCCGGGGGCATCCCCACCCCACCACCTGTCTCTGAGATTGTATGGCCTCAGCTGTTTTCTTGGTCTTCTGCCTCAGTTTCCTCATCTGGGGGATGGGGTGTTGATGGCACTTACTTCCTAGTGTTGTCAGGATTAAGTCTGAGTGAAAGTACTTGGAACAGCACCTGCCTGTGGTGGGTGCCCCCAAGTTCACCATTGCCGTGGTTACTTGCCTGGAAGAGCAGGAATGCAGATGATGTAAGGATGAGATCCTTACAGGTGATTAGAGACTTTGAAAACAATCCTAGTTCTTAACAAATGTCGTTTGGATCCTTAGTCTTGAGAAAAATAAATCAGATGGGTACTTTGATAAGGTCACTTTTAAATACAGTAGCATCACTATAAATATGGGTTGAGGAGGTGATTTTGAAATTGTGAACTAATTGTTTTAAGGTATTTTCTTAAAAAACCAAATATAATGTTTAGCAGTACTTGGTGCTATCTCTAGAGGCATCTCCGGATGTGAGGGGGTCCTGGTGGAAGGTGCCTGCCTGAACAAGTGTTTAAGAACAAGTGTTAAGAGCCAGTGTTTGAGTCAAACTTGAAGTTCTTTCGACAGCCTTTAGGGGTCAGTGGAGAACTACGAAAGAGCCTGTTGCTTAGCTGCTGCCCAAGCGGGAGGAGATAGTGGCCACCCAATTTTGTGTGTCGGCGGTCCAGTGTGGCGTCGGCCCTGCAGGAGGTGTGCCTCCTGTATTCATTGGACCTTATTGCCAATGTTGCTTTGCTTTTGGGATTCTTATAATTACACAGTTACTTGTGGGTCAGCCATAAAAACACATTTAAAACACGTTCCTAAAATATATATTCAGAGTGCTAGGTAAAGAGATCCTAGGCATGTTGGCAGGTGTAAATGGAATTTTTTAGGAACTAACGGACTAGTTGTGCCTTGTGAATTGAGTTCATAGTCATTACAGCCTTAGAGCAAGTAGAAGTTCAGAAATAACTATTTTCTATAGTGTTTAATCTCTTATTTGGGAAAGAAAAATAACTGTGGTATTGTAGGGATTTCAGACTTCTGTCATGTGGATGATTTCCCCAGGTTTCTTTTCAGTAGCAGCATCCTCACAGCAGCAACCAGATGTCTCTCACTGTCGCGGGGCTTTGCCTTAAAAGAAGACCATTGGAGATGCTGTCCGCTGTGCTCATTGTAGACACGGTAAAAGGTGATTTTTCTAGAAGGAGAACTATATTCACTGGCAGTACTTTAAGACTGTAAAAGGAAAGAACACCTGTATTCACATTGTTGCTAAATTGACCTTGCTTATAGAAACCTTTTGAAAGGTGTGAGTTTGAGTACTCAAGATCTGAAGGAATGCAGACTGCCTGCTCTGACGTTGAGTGTCCAAATCACGCACTTTTTTCAGGAAATCATCGTTGAGGGCCCACTTAGTGCTCTCTGTTGCTGGTTCCCAGTAACGGTGTGACAAACCAGCTCCCTGTGGCTAAGCAGCTCATGGCCTGTTAGGGCAGAGCAGACATTTACACAGGAACTTACAGTCAATCAATACGGGAAAATCCAAGTGGCATGGGAATGTTTAAATGAGGCATCTGACAGACGTGGGGGTGGTTCCCGAAGGCTCCAGAGGTGATGGTGTCCAGTCTGGCCCTGACAGGTGAGGATGAGCTCTTCGGGTCAGTGGGGAGGAGAGCAGGATGTTCGGCAAAGCTGGGGAGGGGGACTGTGCTGCCAACATGGGGCCGGGGAGCCCAACCGGGAGCACGTCCTGAAGGTCTGGATTCAGGTCACTGAGAATAATGAACCTGGGGCGTGACCGTGGCGATTAGCAGGGCAGCCAGTTGTGATAATCCGTGTGCAGTGACGTTGGCCTTTATGGTTACAGCAGCCGCGGGGCTGGAGGGAAGGGAATGGATTTGAGGGTGACTTGGCCTGTGGCGCCAGCAGGACCAGGTGATGCGTGTATGGAGGCCAGGGGGTGGTTGGAGTCTCAGTGGCACCTGGGTCTCTGACTTGAGGACCTGGTGGGTGGTGGCATCTTTTACCACCCAGGGAGCACTGGAGGAAGAGCTTCTTTGCGGGGGATAATGATTCCATTCCAATACGCTAATTTGAGGTATTTTTTAGGATACCTTGTGAGGCCATTAATTAGACTGGTCTTAAACTTTAGATCTAGAGGTAAATGTTTTAGATGTCATCAGCCTGGATATGCTTGAAGTTGTGGAGTGGAATGCGGAAGGGGCATCAGTGAGTGGGAACTGCAGTCTCACAGGGTGGCATGGCTAGGAGGAAGATGGGGTTGGGGCGGGGGCTGTAGACCTGTCATGGTGCATGATACCTTTTCAACTAACAGACCCCTTTGGAGCTGCCATATAGCATCTGAAAATTTAAAGATATACTATGGAAGAGTTGGGCAAAATCAAAGTCAAAACTTCTAACGAAGTTAGATGCTTTGTTTGTTGGGAGGCTGTTTAAAATGCCCATATGGAGAAGGAAGTGGAGGCTGAAAATCACAGAGGAGGAACAGATGGATTCAGAGTAAGGGGTTCGGGTTAGCCTTTAAGGAGGGAGAGGTTAGCATGCTAGGAGGGAGAGGCGGGCTTGGAGTGACTGGGGGCACGAGGGATGCAGGCAGAGCTGAGGCCGAGACAGCGAAGCAGTGCAAACCTGGTGGAGCCAGGGCTGCGGGATGGTGAGGCTGGGAGTGAGGGAGAGAGGGGGAAGGCCCCAGGCAGCACTGGGATGGGCTGGAGTGGGATGTCAGGAGTTTAGGTGGCACTGAGCATTGCATGACAGTGTTGTTTGGTAGATGTGTTTGTTCTGTTTTGTGGCCATTCAGTAGCATTTTTATTTCCCAGTGTGACATTAAAGAATCTAGAACATTAATCAGAACATTAATCAGAGAAATTGTACACTCAAGAAAATCAGAGATTCTGAAATAGAATTAGTGATTTAATCACTAATCACTGTGTAGCTACTTTCAGATTGATTTGAAGCCAGAGAAAAAAATTTCTGGTTTCTTAATAGAGCAACAGTGAAACGTAGAAGATGTTAGCAAAAGCATATTCGTGCCACGAAAAACCGGCATGTTACTCAGATGCTGCTGGCTTGACTGACCCTGAAAAGAACTCTGGAGGAAGTCTCAGAAATGCAGGCGGAGCAGAGCACCATAGCCCTGAGCGTTCATGGGACTGAGCTGCTTCTCTCATGCGCGGAGCACCCAGCAGGGGCTAGAAAATGGAGAATAGCCACAAAAAATTTTTATGCTTCTGTAACAAATCTAGAGTCCCTCAGAGAAAGTGCTGATAGTAGCCGGCTTCGCATGTTTAGGTGAAGGTAAACTTTTAGGTGAAGTTTCACCTTTCATTTTTCGATGAAATCTACAGTTTTGTCAGTCGGCTTAAACCTTCTCTGAAAGAGGTCAGGATGGATAAGTATAACCTGGATAGTTGCTTGAAAAGGTAGAAAATAAAACAGATTGTACTCACTGTGCACAGGTGCACAGCTAAATGTTCGGGTCACACCGAGCGTGTACCTGGGAGGGGTCGATGGAGACGTCGATGTCAGGGTGAGACCTGCGAGTCGTGGCTTGTGACTTGTAGAATTCGTGACTTTGTTTCCCAATGAAAAGATCCACCAGTTCTGTGATGATATTAACATAAAAATACAAAAACCTTCCACAAGTGGTTTCTAAACTATTTCGTATAACTTTGCTGCACTGGAGAGAAATCAAATCACATCCGAGAAATATCTTGAGGACAAATCTATGTACACTCTGTGCACCTGTAGAATGTTTTAAATACTCACCGTTCTCCAGGGAAGACTGGCTGTAGATTTTCCGTTATAGTCCAGTGACTTCAGTGGGGGAAGACACAGTTCTCTCATTTGAGCTCTGCGTTAAAACCTAAAATTCAGTGCAAGTGGTATTTTCCTTAGAATCTTACTGAAACCATAACATGGCTGAACATCACTTAAAACAACACTTTATTATACCCCTTTACATTGAAAAGTAATTGTTGTTCGAGGGGTTTTGAGTATTATTCGATTAGAAATCTTAGACTCTATTTATAGTTTTAGTAGGGAAAAGTACACTTATAATTCTAGGATTTCAGATGAACCTCAAAGCTGAACCCTTTCTTCAGATACACATTGACCATATCTGTGGGTTGTAGATTCCTAATGGCAAGAAGGATACTTGGGGTATGTGGAGTGCACACTGTGCTGCAGGAACCTCGTGAGTACAGATGCCCGGCAGATATCCCGGGTCTGCAGGAGCCCTGTGAGTACAGATGCTGGGCAGATGTCACAGGTTTGCAGGAAGCCTCGTGAGTACAGATGCTGGGCAGATGTCACAGGTTTGCAGGAAGCCTCGTGAGTACAGATGCTGGGCAGATGTCACAGGTCTGAGGGCAGCTGGGTCTCTTTTGAGGGTGTTAGAGCTGAAAGTGCATCTCATGGCTGTGGACACTATAGTTCACTGTGTTTTACTGTCTGTGGGGCCATATAAGGAGCGCTGAGGATTCTTTGCAGAGTTGTAAACTTCATAAGTAAATCTTGTATATGCCTCTGATACATCAGTCATAGCCATTGGCAGGGGAGGCACTTGAGCCCTTGAGTGTGTGTGTTTCCTTGTGAGGCGCTGGGTGGCACATGGATATGGACGAGGGCCCTTTGGAGCTCCTGGTTGGTTGGGTTGCCTCCTCCCGCCTGTTCATTGCCTGAGGGACAGTGTGTCATCCCTCTCTTTAAAAAATGAATTTGCTCCTTCTGAAAGGTGCATTGTCTGAGTCTGCCATCAATGATCCCTAACTAAAAATTCTTCTGCCTCTTTGAAAGCAAGCTCTTTTTTTGTCTTTTGAAATTTATTTTTTAAAACATCTTTCTTACTGGCTGCCATCTATTTCATTTAGGTAGGTGCTGGTATATAATGTATATTAATGTCTGCTTTACACCTCTCTGGTTCTCCCTCACCTGAGCCCTCTGTGTTCGAGAATTCTAGCCCCATCCCGAGGCCCAGGCACCAGGGAGGTGAGGAGTGTCCTCCTCTGCAGTGCGCCCTCCTCCTCTCCCCGGTGCACAGCGCGTCCCTGGAGACCGGGCACCAGGGTCAGGTGGTGATGCTGCCTGTTAGTGGAATCTGTGCTTTCGGACAGCGTTCATGCAATTCACATACATATTTCATGCTTGTGTAAGTTGATCATCTGTTTAAGGATTTACATTTTTATAAGGCTTAGAATTCTGTCTCCTCCTCTCCCACTTTTCTCTACTAACTGGGCTGTCAAGTGTTAAACCAAGACAGCAAAACTGCAAGGTGTCAGTTAATCTTCAACTTACAGAAAGAGTGTTTTTAAAAAGTTTGCATTGCCATTGTTATTTTTACACACCTCTATAAAGAGGCTTAAGTCCCACTACTTCTTTCCTCTCTTGAGAAGAGGCAAGACTGACGTCTCACATAACTGCATGAGTAGCAAGTCTCGATCTCGTTATCGAGGTAACTCATTGAGGGCATTTGAAGCAGTAACAAAACATGTCCAAGCTGACCTGTGCTACAAAGCCTTTTTGTAATCACCTCACTGATGGGCCTAGCTCTGATTTGTAATCACCTCACTGATGGGCCTAGCTCTGATTTGAGCCATCACATACATTAGTGTAACAATATGCTGCCATAGTCTTTGAACAAAAAATTAAAAGTGCGAGCAGAGAACTGTGCTCTGTGGTGACCTTCCAGCCTGGTGATGGTTGTGTGATCTCCTAAAGGATAAAAGGAGAGTCTGAGCTCGTCCCTGACCTCCCTTGAGGCTCCTCTTTCTCACAGGCGGTAAGGCCACAGTCGGTTCCTTAAAGAAATGTCACCTTTATCTCCAAAGAGCAAGGGAATAGTAAATGTTTCACGCACAGCAGGCAGACTAATTGTAAAGCCATGAAGCAGAGCTTCTGTTTATTCAGTGCACTGCATTATTATAAAATAAATGTTTTGTATTTAATTTTTAAATACAATTATATTTTGTTTCATGTATTCCTTATTAGGCTCCTATTAGGTAAAGTAGTATAGTACTACTTGGTTAGATAGCTCAATTCTCGTTTAGTTTGAAATGTTCAGAAATTGGTTATGGAGAGGTTTTTTCCTGTTAAGGGGTCAAGAATTTAAATGACTGATTTTTTGTTTTCAGATAGCTTGCAGGTGGGTAAGGGAGAACAGCACGTTGTCGGTAAGTGTACCTGCAGTCACCTCTGACGTCAGCTCTTCCCTTGCAGAGTTCTCTGGGGTGCTGCACCAGTGTCATGTTTTGGCCTCTGAGATGGTCCATTTCATTCATCAGATGCAGTATTATATCACATTTGAGGTACACTTCAGTCACTGTGTTGATTTTAGTTTCAATAAGTCATGTCTTGGTATATGTATATGTGGTGTATATGTATGTTTTACATGGTCTATATATATGTGGGTATATATATGTGTCTGTGTGTTTATGTGTGTGTGTGTATATATATATTTTTTTTTTTCTTTTTTTTTTGAGATGGAGTCTTGCTATTGCCTAGGCTGGAGTGCAATGGCGTGATCTCAGCTCACTGCAACCTCCGCCTCCTGGGTTCAAGCGATTCTCCAGCCTCAGACTCCTGAGTAGCTGGGATTACAGGCACCTACCATCACTCCCAGCTGATTTTTGTATTTTTAGTAGAGACAGGGTTTCGCCATGTTGGCCAGGCTGGTTTCGAACTCCTGATCTCAGGTGATCCGCCTGCCTCGGCCTCCCATACGTGGTATATATTTTGTGAGTGATGCTACACTAGGAAGAACATGAGCTTATCTAGCATCTTTAAATTGTTGTTTCCCAGGTGCTTGAATGTTCTTGGGATGAGCTTTGGAACAAAGTCCAGCAGGCCCAGGATTTGGATCACATCATCGCTGCACACGAGGCATTCTTAGACACCATCATCTCTCGCTGCCTGCTGGACGGTGACTCCAGGGTAAGACTCCGACCTGCTTAGAAACAAGAAACCAAAAGAATAATCTTCTTTTCTTGGGTTCTTGTCAAGTGAGGGAATCTTAGAAATCCCCTGATGCAGCCACTTTGGTAATAATTCACATAATTTTATTACAAGTTTAATGTTGAAGGTACAGTTTCTGAACAGAACTGGAACAGTAGTGCAGTAGTGCTGAAACAAGAATATACTCTAAACTAGATATAAAAATGGTAGAAAATAATAATGCCTTTTCATTTTCTAGATATAATGATATCCTATTGTGGTATTCAAAAGAGAAAACCATGAGTTTTGAGGTTAATATCTGAACGAAATAAGCAACACAATATAAGAACAAAACAGGCCAGGCACGATGGCTCACACTTGTCATCCCAGCACTTATTGGGAGGCCGAGGCGGGTGGATCACCTGAGGTCAGAAATTCAAGACCAGCCTGGCCAACATGGTGAAACCCTGTCTCTATTAAAAATACGAAAACAGTAGCTGGGAGTGGTGGTGTGTGTCTGTAATCCCAGCTACTTGGGAGGCTAAGACAGGAGAATCACTGGAACCTGGGAGGCAGAGGTTGCAGTGAGCTGAGATCACGCCATTGCACTGCAGCCTGGGCAATAGAGTGAGACTCTGTCTCAAAAAAAAAAAAAAAAAGGAAACGAAACACATGGTAACATGTATGACATTTTTTGCAAACATTCTTTTCCTTTAGGGTCCATGTTCTGAAAGTTGCACGTTCCATGTGGCAAATCTTCTAGAGCTCTGCTTTTATCCTGAGGTCTGGGGCAAGAAGGAACCACATTGCTTTCACTTGAAGCAAATATATTGTGAAGTAGGGGGCAAATATCAAATGCATTTTTGACATGAACTCCGTGACTTCACAGACGTTTCCGGCTGGCGGAGGCTGCCTCCAGCTGGGCCTGCACTCTCCTCGGGGCCTGTCAGTGGAAAACACACCACTGCAGGGCGGTTACTTCATCTAAATTTTAGTATATGTAGGTTAACCAGCCATGAATTTCATTATTAAAGAACTATTATGTCAAAAAGTGGTTGAGATCAAAGCTGCTTCTATATGGAATTTTTTTTTTTTTTTTTTTTTTGAGACGGAGTCTCGCTCTGTCGCCCAGGCTGGAGTGCAGTGGCCGGATCTCAGCTCACTGCAAGCTCCGCCTCCCGGGTTCACGCCATTCTCCTGCCTCAGCCTCCCGAGTAGCTGGGACTACAGGCGCCCGCCACCTCGCCCGGCTAGTTTTTTGTATTTTTTAGTAGAGACGGAGTTTCACTGGGTTAGCCAGGATGGTCTCGATCTCCTGACCTCATGATCCGCCCGTCTCGGCCTCCCAAAGTGCTGGGATTACAGGCTTGAGCCACCGCGCCCGGCCTATATGGAATGTTTTACATGTTTTTATAAATATGTGGAAATTTTGTCAGAAAAATAATTTAAAATGCTTCGAGGATAATTAATAATTAAAGAAATATACATCTTGAGGTTTGAGGCCCTTGAAACCTCTATTACTAACCATGGTCTTGTTATTGGACTAAAACCACAGAAGGTTTCATGGTGACTGCCAGCCGTTGCCTCTCTGTATTCAGTAGATGCCGATGAGCATCGTCCGCACACGTTTAGGACGTCAGTGTAACAAATAGCTCTGTGTTCCTAGACTCGTGTGCCATTGGCCAGCATGGCCTGTCTCACAGTGCAGTTGCATGGCAAGACAGACACAGGCTCTGTAGCCAGGTAGACCGAGGGTTGAGTTTCACTTCATAGCTTTTGACTCCAGTGTTCTGTTTTAAAGGGCGTGATCCTAGTCTCTTCAATAGATTTGTAAGAATTATATAATTCAAGTATAATGTTGACCATAGTGACTGGCAGATAGGTGTTAGTTGCTATTTTGTGCCTGGGTGTGTGTTTTACAGAGGTGTTTACAGTCACTAGATTTCATGCATTTCAGAAAATGTTTGAACTACTGAGGACTAGACCCATACTGGTATCAGTCCAATTGTGGCAAATAAGTAGCACTCCACACAGCTGACAGATAATGTAGGAGATTTAGCCCGCCTACAGGTATGAACATTCTGTATAAGATAAATTGTCATAGCTTTTGCCCCTAGACAGTTTCCACTGATAAGAACCCTATCTGGGGGAGGAAAATCTTCCCATTTGTAGCACAGTGCTCTTGTGAAAGTGGGAAGTGGGGTGTTCGTGTGTGCGTTGCTCCCACCTGACGTCGTTGAAGAAGTCATGCCAGAGGCTTCCTGATCGTTTCTGAACTTGCCTTTGCTGATGGCTTTACTCCTAATTTGATGATTTGTTTAAAATGAGGTTTTTTTTTTTTTTTTTAATAAAAAGAAACCCAGTATGTAAAGCAGATTAAAACAATCCATTATTGACATAAGCAATTTTAAGTAGAACAGTTTTATTATGTCACTCACTAAGAAAACCAAGACGGTTCTGATACGTGTAATTTTGAAGCTGGAGTCTGTGCCTGTTTTTGTGGTTTTTGTTTGTGCATTGTTGAGAGAAATTGTGAATTGGTACCACTGAGGTTGCCAAAGAACGGCCTCCTGAAGGTGCCCTGTGCAGACAGATTGCCAGCAAAGCCCTGCCTGGCAGCCTGAGCTTGAAGTCGATGTCAGTGGGTCACCTTGTAGATAGATTAACTCTTCCAAAGATAATAAATTATTCTTTATTAGACTACATAAAGAAACAAATTAGAGAAATCTTTACTAAAAACAACAGATTAATCCGTCTCTTTTATGTTGCTTGTTTAAGATCCTGTCAAAAGGACAGAACAGCTTCTAAGATGAGAACGTGTAAGATGGAAGATGTGTTTACCGCATTAATCATGTGGTGGTTTTATGTTAGGAACAGCATCCCTTGATCACATCCTTCTGTCATTTGCCAAATCAGTCCACATTGTTTTTGTTGCCATGTACTTTGGAGACCTGATTTTGCATAAGGGCATTGTAGTGAGTGAAAGAGAGCATGGGTTGTTCACTGCCCAATACCGAGTTCTCCTGCTTCCGTTTGTTCAAAAACCCAGTCAGCAAATACTCATTTCAGCTTTGTCTCGCTTGAGATCAGACATTAGTTCAGCTCTGAATGGTGCTGCTGTGACTTAGCAAATGTATTTTGAACCAAAGCATTGCCAGCCTTTCATAACGGAAAATATTTTTGCAGAATAGTATTAGTCCATTAGACAATGGGTGGTGAGAAGTGGCTTTGCAAATGTCTTCATTAACTGTAAAGTTGTGTTAAAAATACAGTTAACTCAACTTCTTAGTTTCTCCCCAAATCGACTGTATTGTGTCTTCCCAACCACAGGCTTGGAACCTCTCCTGTTATCTCGGTTTCCTTTATGCTTCTCAAGTACAGTTGTGTCATTTTTCTCCTATAAACTTCTTGCAAATCTTTTGTTACATTATTGCTACATTTGAGAAATTTGGCTGGTCTGAAATGGTATTGATTTTATTACTTTGATCTCTTAAGTTTTCTAGTCTAATATTTTCTTGGCGCATATTTTTTATAAATAAAACCAGTTTTGTTTCTTTCATTCCACACAGTCTGCGTTTGCTTCTTTTTTACGCTTCAGAGTGTTAGCTAGGCTGACTCTAAGCACAAAGGGAATCCCAGTCTTATTCCTGACGTTAAAGTGATGCTTTGTTGCTTCACCATTGGCTGTTTTGTTTGCAAAGACATTTGATAGGACCTTTGTCAAACTAAGAGGGTTCTGCCCTACTCCTAGTTTGCTTAGATGCTTTATTTAAATTATGAGTGGGTGTTGAATTTTATCACAGTTTTCTTCTGCACTATTGAAATTAATCCCCGCTCTGCCCTCAGACTGTTAGTGTGTTTTTTCAAACCTAAGATGGCAGAGGGTAGAGTTAACCTTTCTCTTCAGTCATAGCACACTGCCATCAGTGGTCCATGAAAAGCCTCTCATATTTTGTTAGGTTTAATTTTATCCTCTGCCCTGCCAGTACTCCAATTCCACCCTCCTCTACCCCCTTCCCTGCTGTTTGCATCAGTTTTAATGTGTTTGCTCTATGGCCTTGGGTATATAGATGGTATTTTCTGTGGATACATTTTTAATTTATGTAAATGATTTTGTGCTGTAGATTTCATTGTGTCCTTCCATGCCACACTACGAGAAAGATTAATGAAGTACAGTAGTTGTTTACTGAAGATTACTGTATAGTAGTTATAAGCAATGAACGGGAGATCCCTGCTGTGACACTGATATTTGTTTAAAACATTAGGAGTTTTTTCCTCATATTAAGGTATCCTTTTATTCCTGGTATAAAATGTGATACACTTTTTAAAAACCTTGCTGAATTTGCTTTTTATATTTTACTAAGTACTTCCTTTCTCATATTTTTGATTACCTGCTTTTGCTATACCTAAAGAAAAATGGAGATGCTTTCCTATTCTTTTTTTTTCTTTTTTTGAGACGGAGTCTTGCTTGTCACCCAGGCTGGAGTGCAGTGGCATGATCTCGGCTTAGTGCAAGCTCCGCCTCCCCGGTTCATGCCATTCTCCTGCCTCAGCCTCCAGAGCAGCTGGGACTACAGGTGCCCACCACCACGCCCGGCTAATTTTTTGTATTTTTGGTAGAGACGGGGTTTCACCGTGTTAGCCAAGATGGTCTCGATCTCCTGACCTCGTGATCCGCCCACCTCAGCCTCCCAAAGTGCTGGGATTACAGGCGTGAACCACCGTGCCCGGCTCCTATTCGTTTTTAAGTCTTGGAATAGTTTTACTCATTACTACCTGCTATCTAGCTTTGAAATTTGGGCAGAACTTCATTTTTGTAAACTTGTGAGGACTGGAGATGATTTGCAGAGAGCTCCTGGCCCACCATGGGACTCGGGCAGTCACACTTACTCTTGTTACGGGTGCAGGTGCAGGACCGTCTTGTTTTGCTGGTGCCCAGCGCAGCACTGCTCAGCTGGAGGGTTCGGGATATGTGTGGCGAGGGAATGAATGAACAGCTAATGAGCACTCTGGGAATTTTAGTTGATATCTTTTATATCTTTTCACTAAATGTCAATGTTTTAAGAAACTTAGCTTGTTGAGGCTCTATTCATAAAACATTGTCATCTCTTTCAGGCACTCTTAAATCAACTTAGAGCTGTGTTTGATCAAATTATTGAACTTCAGAATGCTCAAGATGCAATATACAGAGCTGCTCTGGAAGAATTGCAGAGACGATTACAGTTTGAAGAGAAAAAGAAACAGCGTGAAATTGAGGTATGGCCTTTACACTTGTGAATTTATCTATTTGAATAATGAACTCCTTGCCACACACGATAATCACCAATGCCAACAAATAACTTACTTGCCAAAATTGTCAGACAGGTTGAGATGTGCCTATACTGCGTTTGAAGTCCCGAGAAATCACTGACAGTTGTAAAGAGAGAGGGGCCACCCTCACTGTCATCATCATCATCCTGTTTCACAAAATAAATAAAAACAGCAACATTCATGAGAGTCACAAGTCTCCTGCCTGTTTTTGTTACTGAGTGCCACAATGCCGACGTCACCTGTCGGAGTCTCCACAGCCGCCTCCACTCTGCATCGCTCTGGTGTTTGAAGCTTGTGGATCATGCACCATGCTGCATTTTGCAAACGTGTGCATCTACAGATGCTCCTCAACTTACAGCAGGCTTATGTCCCAATAAGCACCTTCTACATTGAAAGTGCATTTAATACAGATGGAGCATCCCTAATCTGAAACGTGAGAAGCTCCTAAACCTGAAACTTTTTCATCTCTGACATGACGTCACAAGTGGGAAATTACACACCTGACTCCTTTGCTTTCTGATGGCTTATTGCACGCAAACTTTGTTTCCTGCAGAAAATTATAAAAAATATATAAATTTACCTTCAGGCTACTCTGTATTTAAGGTGTGTATGAAGCATGAATGAATTTCATGTGTAGACTTGCGTCCCCTCTCCAAGACATCTCATTGTGTATATACAAATACTGCAAAATCTGAAATTCAAAATACTTCTGGTCCCAGGCATTTCAGATAAAGGATACTCAACCTGTACCCCGATAAACCCATCGTTAAAGTAAAAAAAATCTTAAGTCACACGATCTTAAGTTGGAGACTGTATATGTGTGTTTATATACCTGTAATGTAAGTATATGTGTATATATAATATGTATAGGTATATATGTATGTGTATACGTGTGTGTGTGCATTGCATGTATGTGTGTTTACAGGTACATGCGTGTATGTGTGTGTACATGTATATGTACATGAACCAAATTTCTGTACTTAAACGGTTATTTTCAGATTTATTAAGCAAGTTTGGCTGTTTATGGGATTTCGTTTATTTTCTATGATCTGTATAATCTTTTACTTTTTCAAGATACAGTCATGTGCCACATAACGTTTTGGTCAATGACAGACTGCATATATGACAGTGGTCCCATAAAATTATAATGCCATATTTTCACTGTACCTTTTCTACGTTTAGATATGTTAGATACACAAATACTTACCATTGTGTTACAGTTGCCTACAGCGTTTAGTACGGTCACACGCTGCCCAGGTTTGCAGCCTGGGAGCATAGGCTGTGCCATATAGCCAGGGTGTCGGCGGCTGCACCACTGAGGTTTGTGTAAGGCACTCAGTGATGTTCACACAGGGACAAAACCACCCAGCGATGCATTTCTCAGCATGTGTCTGTCTTTAATGTCATATGACGGTACTAACTCGTGGGATCGTCAAAGACATTATTCAGTCAGTACAGTTCGGTTAGTTTTACTGTTGAGTGTTGTTTCCCTTAAAGCCTGTGTTAGAGGACCGCATGTAGCTTAGAGAGTCCTCCACGGGGAGCACAAGTTATTTCTTTGGTGTATTTTGGAAACATTTGTATTGCTAAGGGCTCTCATTATTCAGAGCGGATTTCGGTAATTCTGGAGTGTTGTCGAGTTGGCACACAGAAGCTCCTGGACCTTGTCCAGGCAACCTTGTGGATAACTTAAAGTCAGACATACTCACGATTCTACCTAACTCTGTAACTTCCTGGCTTTGTGCCTTTGGGTGGCTCACCTCTCCAAGATGTCGTTTCCTTATCTGTAAAATGGGTGATAAGGAATATGACCTCACAGAGTCACTTACCTGTGTGTGATGATATATGACGCTTGTTTAGTAGGCACTCAATGGATGCTGGCCACTGCCATTTGTAAAACTGCCCGTGTGCCCCAGAGAAGCTTCCATTCTAGAGAATTACTAAACTGTCTAAAAGTCGACCAAAATCAATTCTTCGGATTTTAACCCTGTGCTAATAGCGCATCTGCCGGCCATGTGAGAGTGGAAGGTTCTCTTGGGCACTTAGCTGTCACAGTGAGTGGGACAGATGAGCAGGCCACGTCCACGCTGATTCGGGATATTCCATTCAGACTTCCTTAAGGATACAGGAAGAGACACAAAAGCTAAAACCGTATCCGAGAAGTTATTTAAGTTTAAAAGGCAAGATAATATTCAAAGCCATCATTTCGACCTGAGGTCCCCTGAAAGTTCTGAAGAGATCATGCCAGTCGCCTCCTGGAAAGGTGACAGAGCCCCGGGTGTGTGCTGGGACCGAAGCGGCGCCCGCCGGCTGCACCCCCGGTGCCGCCATGTTCTCCTTGTGCTGCCGTTGGGTGGGGGACTCCAAAGGGTCCTTCTCCTCCTCCTCATGGCTCTTCTGTTTCTTTCCACTTTTCTTCTCACACACTATAAATATCAATTTATAGTGATTTTACAATACAAATGTAGGATTAAAGGACTTTTACTTTCATTTTTTATCAATGTATCTTCAATGTTGAAAACCTTGGTTTCTAACATGATCATACTTAATTATTTGCCGTCTTACGATAATGCATCCGTGCTTGCACCCATACATGTGACTGTCTCAGAATGAGAATCCCGATGCTGCCACTGATACGGGAACAGTATAGTTTTGAAAATAGTTTTACTTTTTTTGCAGTTTTTTTTTTTTTGAGGGAAAAAATATTTCTTCTGTTATTCTAATAATTTTAAAAAATTTTTTGCTGAAATTTTTTCCACTAAATAGAAGCATTCAAATTCCATGTGGTAATGTCCTTGAAATAATTTGGCTCTCATAAAGGTCTTCCACCAACTCACTGCACGGTTAGGTTAAGTGGTTTCATTTTGGCTTTTAATTTTTAGGGATTGCTTTTACTTATCAAACAGAATTGAATATAGTTATCTAAGATAGTAACCTAATGCCAAAACAAAGCATCTGGGGAGTTTAGCTTTTGTTGCTCTCTGTGTCCTAGTCTCCCTTGTAAACAAGGATTGGGAAATCCACAGTATTATCACACTGATAGATCAAAACGATAATGTGTTACAAGTTTCAGCTTATTCCAAGCATAGAACCCTCCCTGTTATTATTCTAATAAAAATATTGTAATTCATGCTTATAAACTAAAGTGGAAAAATTATATGATCATCTCAATAGATGGAGAAAATCATTTAATACCAAGTAAAACCCAATAAAAAGGTTTGCATGAATAATCTTATAATAAAACATCATACTTGGGGTGAAATATTGGAAGCACATCCCTGAATGAGACACACACGCTCCTGCACGGATGCTCCCAGCCAGGGCTGCGAGCTGAGAGGAAGTACAGAGAGAAGGAAAGAAAGCTGGCATTTTGTTGTTGTTGTTACAAAAGTCTGTGGTTGTGTAAAATGTCTCTTGCCATGTACAAAAATCAAATCGAAATGGATTAAAGACTTAAATCTAAGACCTCACATTGTGGAACTACTAAAGGCAAACATTGGGGGAAACTAGGACATTGGTCTGGGCAAAGATGTCTTGAGTAATACTCTACGAGCAACGGCAAAAATGGACAAATGGGGTCACATCAAGTTAACAAGCTTCTGCACCCAAAGGAAGCAATCAACAAAGTGAAGAGGCAGCCCAGACAACGGGAGAAAATATCTGCAAACTACCCATTGGCGAGGGATTGATAACCAGAATATATAAGGAGCTCAAACAGCTTAACTGGAAAAAATCTAGTAATTCAGTTAAAAAATGGGCAAAGGATCTGAATGGATGTTTCTTGAAAGAAGACATGCAAATGGCAAACAGGCATCTGAAAAGATGCTCAACATCATGGATTATCAGAGATATGCAGATCAAAACTACAGTGTGCTATCATCTCACCCCAGTTAAAATGGCTTTTATCCAGAAGTCAGGCAAGAACAAATGCTGACGAGGATGTGAAGTAAAGGGAACCCTCGCACACTGCTGAGGGGACGGGAATTAGTCCAGCCACCGTGGACATAAGTTTATAGTCGAGCACATGGATGTCCTTAAGTTACAGAATAAGATCACATTAGTTAAAAGAATGGTGTGGGCTCAAGGAAAGACAAGTAAGTGGAACAGGGTAAGGGCCAGAAGCCCACAGGAAGACTTTACTCTGTGGCACGTGGCGCTGAGAGCCGTGGGGCCTGGGCCTAATTAGGCAGCATTGGCTAATTTTAAGCAGCTCAAAATATACTATTTTACTCTACTAAGTTTAGATGTTTAATGTTAAAATTTTAAAGGCATACACCAACAAATGTTGGTCAGGATGTGAGACAACTCTTCTGCTGCTGGTTCTGGATAAACTGGAATAACCACTTTGCAATACTGTTAGGCAGTGACCAGTGCTGAACTCAGGACTACTCTGACCCAGCATTCTCTCTCCTAGGTGTAGTGCCCAACAGAAGTGCGTCTCAGGCACACCAGGCCCCATTCCCACAGCCAGGGTGTCTCAGGCACACCAGGCCCCGTTCCCATAGCTAGTGCGTCTCAGGCACACCAGGCCCCGTTCCCATAGCTAGTGCGTCTCAGGCACACCAGGCCCCGTTCCCATAGCTAGGGTGTCTCAGGCACACCAGGCCCCATTCCTGTAGCTAGAGTATCTCAGGCACACCAGGCCCCGTTCCCATAGTCAGGGGCGTCTCAAGCACACCAGGCCCCATTCCCATAGCTAGAGCGTCTCAGGCACACCAGGCCCCATTCCCGTAGCTAGAGCGTCTCAGGCACACCAGGCCCCATTCCCGTAGCTAGAGCGTCTCAGGCACACCAGGCCCCGTTCCCATAGCCAGGGCTTCTCCGGGAGGAGAGGTGGTGATTGGAAGGGGCCACAGGAACATCTGGGTGCTGAGTTGCCCTTGCTCTGCATCTGCATGGGGGTGACCTGGGCATATTCATCTTGTGATAACTTATTAAGCTGTTCACGTATGAGTTTTTACACTTTTTAATGTGTGTTATATTACAGTAAAATAGTAAATTTCAAAAATTTGTTTAAAGAAATAAAAGAGGTTGGTGAGGAAAAGATGGAAAGTAAGTACTGTTATTTCTTTATCTTTTGTAACCAAGCATCAAAAGATACTGTTTAAAGCTCATAAATGAAGTAAAACAGGTATACCTGTGTTAAAAGATGTTAGAGATATGAATAGAATGTTTTCTAAAATCAGATGGCAAAAGGAAGGAGGACAACAATTATTATTGCCCAGATTAGAATATTGATACCATCCGAAGAAAAAGATGGAATGTCTTATGAAGTATAGGTAAAAAGGTAACCACTGGGACACAGTGTCACTGCCTGGCTATTAGAAGAAACACAGGTGATACGGTAGAAGATCACCACCCTCAAACTGGAAAGCGCAGTATAAATAGGAAGACAGAACTAAGAGCAGATGTACGTCACGTCGATCAGGGGACCTGGGTTCAAAGCTGCTCGGCAGAGATGGTGTTTGCGTGATGGCCCCGGTGGGGGTGCTGGATGGCTGGTAGCTGAGGGCTGAAGGTCATTATCTGGGCAGACCTACAAACTGGGAAGTTCTGGCCAGGCGCGGTGACTCACGCCTGTAATCCCAGCTCTTAGGGAGGCAGAGGTGGGAGGATCGCTTGAGCCCAGGAGTTGGAGACCTGCCTGGGCAATATAGCAAGACCCTGTTTTCCACAAAAAGGCGGGAGAGGGAAGAAGACAATTTGGGAAGTTGTGGCGTCGAACAGAGTGATGTAGACAGTTCAGAAAGAAAACAGTGGACATGAACAAGGCACATAAAGCAAATTAAATTATTCAAAGCAAAGCAGGTTGTGGTTCAGAGCACAGAACAGTGAACACGGCAGGAAGGGCGCGTTGGAGTGATGGGAGGAGCAGGGCACAGTGAGGACCATGCAGAGCACAAAACAGTAAACACGGCAGGAAGGGCGCGTTGGAGTGATGGGAGGAGCAGGGCACAGTGAGGACCATGCAGAGCACAAAACAGTAAACACGGCAGGAAGGGCGCGTTGGAGTGATGGGAGGAGCAGGGCACAGTGAGGACCACGCAGAGCACAAAACAGTAAACACGGCAGGAAGGGCGCGTTGGAGTGATGGGAGGAGCAGGGCACAGTGAGGACCATGCAGAGCAGGCTCCCTGCAAGGCCCAGGTCACGCCGTATCAGTACTCACTTAGAAAACCACCAGCAAACAAGGAGAAATGGGTCAAAACACATGGATATTAGACAAATAATCAGTTTCTTACAGACTATGGAAGATAAAATGCACATAAATAAGAAAATATGAAAATTCATAACTGCCTATATTAATAAATTGGAGAGAATGAAAGTAAATAAACATCCCACTCAAAAAGTTGGAAAAGCAGGAATGAAACCTAAAGAAAAAGCCAAAGGACATAATTAGTAAAGATGAAAGTGAAAATTAGTGAATCAGAAAATAAGTTAATAAAGTCCAAGAGCTGGGCCTTTTTGGGGGCCAAGGAGTGGAGGGAAATTAAGCCATGAAGGAATCTGAGAGGTAGTGGGAGGAGAAGGCACAAACTTACAAAACAAGTGAAAAGAACATACTCTTTTGCTCAGCTCTGTGGAAAAAATCTACTTGAAGGAAATCATTTTCCATAGGTTTCCGAAATTGGCCCCATGAGAGAAGGGAAATTGTAAGCGGGACAAATACTAAAGAAGAAACAAAGCCGTTGAAGGGCTCCCACCAAAAAGCGTCAGGTCAGCCGTGCTGAGAAAGCCTCCCAAACGCACCAGTGGTCAGCTTTGTGCTCTGTGAATTGTTCCAAGTCAGAAAAGGAGAGTTTCTAACTTGTGTAGGAAGCATCACGAGGCTGATGCCCTATCTGAGAAAAAACAAATCTGGGTTATAAATATTGATGGAGAAATTTCACATAAAATATAATTGAAAAATGGCTAGCAGAATTTAAAAGCGTAATTTATGAAGACTAGGATTTATTTCAGGAATGCGTAGGTTTGGGAAATCCAGTAGTATAATTCACCGTATTTGACAAGCGAATTAAATCATGGCTGGGAGCGGTGGCTCCTGCCTGTAATCCCTGCACTTTGGGAGGCCGAGGCGGGCAGATCACCTGAGGTCAGGAGTTCGAGACAAGCCTGGTCAACATGGTGAAACCCTGTCTCTACTAAAAATACAAAATTAGCCGGGCACGGTGGTTCATGCCTATAATCCCAGCTACTCGGGATATAGGCAGTAGCTGTTGAGGCAGAAGAATCACTTGAACCCAGGAGGCTGAGGTTGCAGTGAGCCGAGGTCACGCCATTGCATTCCAGCCTGGGAGAGTGAAACTCCACCTCAAAAAAAGAAAAAAAAAATCCTATATATGCTATCTGAGAAGACATTTAGTCAAATTCATCATTGATTGAAATGATCTTAAAAATAGAAATAAATGGGTATATCTCCAGTACTAAAAAATACATCATGGTTAGGGAACTAGAAGCATTCTCATTAAAGTCAAGATCATAGTTTAAAGGGTGCGGACACTTTGAGCCAGCTGGTTCCACTTTCACACATACTGTCTTTGTTGTATAAAAACGTGTACAGCACAAGGGAAGGATAGAAGGCTGTTTACATCACACTAAATGAGATGAACGATATACATTGTTACACGTTATACAATGTGATATTAAAAACAACAGAGGCAGTTCTCTGTGCTCAAATGTGTTCATATGAAATATTTTCAAGATACATTGTTAACTGGAAAAAGTAAACTGGAGAGCAGTCTGGCATCGGAAAATTATTGTGAAAGTATTGAGCGGTACAGAGAGGTATAAAAAGCAGACACCTCCCGCTCCTCACATACCTGTTTTCAGCCCTACTCTGTAACCTGTTTTCCATCGTGATTTTACTTACGTTTGGTACTTTTGATGCTCCAGGGCCAGTGGGGAGTGACGGCAGCAGAGGAAGAGGAGGAAAATAAGAGGATTGGAGAATTTAAAGAATCTATACCGAAAATGTGCTCACAGTTGCGAATATTGACCCATTTCTACCAGGTGTGTATGAGGAGTGGCTCTTCACACCACTCTGCCCATGTTCTGTTCCTGACACTTGCTTTCACAGTGACGAGAGCTGAGTCAGCCCTGTCAGTCTGGCACTTACTTGTGTAGGTTTGAGTAGCACCCATGGTGGACCCTGTGACCCTCTGGGGGACTCAGGTATACCTGGGCTCCGGGCATTGCCATTGTGCCGCCAGTGAGAACCCTGGTCAAAGGGTGGCCCCTGTGCTCCCCCGTGGTGGGTGCGGGGACCCGGGGGTAGCTCCTGTGCTCCACTGTGGTGGGTGCGGGGACCCGGGGGTAGCTCCTGTGCTCCCCTGTGGTGGGTGTGGGGACTTGGGGGTGGCCCCTGCACTCCTCTGGTGGGATGTGGGGACCCAGGGGTAGCCCCTGCGCTCCCCCGTGGTGGGGTGTGGGGACCCGGGGGTGGCCCCTGTGCTCCCCCGTGGTGGGTGTGGGGACCCGGGGTGGCCCCTGCGCTCCCCTGTGGTGGGGTGTGCGGACCTGGGAGTGGCCCCTGCGCTCCCCTGTGGTGGGTGTGGGGACCCGGGGTGGCCCCTGCGCTCCCCTGTGGTGGGGTGTGCGGACCTGGGAGTGGCCCCTGCGCTCCCCCGTGGTGGGGTGTGGGGACCCGGGGGTGGCCCCTGCTCTCCCCCGTGGTGGGGTGTGGGGACCCGGGGGTGGCCCCTGTGCTCCCCCGTGGTGGGGTGTGGGGACCCGGGGGTAGCTGCTGTGCTCCCCTGTGATGGGTGTGGGGACCTGGGGTGGCCCCTGTGCTCCCCCATGGTGGGGTGGCCCTGGCGCTTCCCTGTGGTGGGATGTGGGGACCCAGGGGTAGCTCCTGTGCTCCCCCGTGGTGGGTGTGGGGACTCGGGGGTGGCCCCTGTGCTCCCCTGTGGTGGGACTGTGGGGACCTGCAGGCGTCTCTGCAGCCTTCACTTGGGCTTTTCTGTGACTCCCAATGGGGACTGTCCCTGAGGCAGCTGCCCAGCCTGGGTGAGGGGCCGGGCAGCCAGCAGACGTTGTATAGACCCCAGAAGCCCGGGGACGGCTGCTCTGCACGCCTGTACCTCTGCTTTTGCCTTCATGTATGGGTCCAGTTTCTCATTTCTTCCATTTCTCAGTGTGATCTTAGAAGTAGAGATGAAGAGATTTCATGAAAAATATTTGTTTAGTCGCTGATCAGTAGTTGTGGAGCATCAGTCCTCCAGCCCTCCGACATCGTGCGTTTGTGTGCTGGTGCCTTCATGTGGTTCAGAATTGAAAGTGAGACCTCACTCGCTCCGTTCTGTGGCATCTAGTTTGTTTCCCAGGTCCTCATATTTTTTTTTTTTTTTGAGACCAAGTCTCGCTCTGTCACCCAGGCTGTAGTGCAGTGGTGTGATCTTGGCTCACTGCAACCCCCACCTGGTGGGTTCAAACAATTCTACTGCCTCAGCCTCCCGAGTAGCTGGGATTACAAGCATGCACCACCACACCCAGCTAATTGTTATATTTTTAGTAGAGACAGGGTTTCACCATGTTGGCCCGACTGGTCTTGAACTCCTGACCTCAAGTGATCCACCTGCCTCAGCCTCCCAAAGTGCTGGGATTACAGGCATGAGCCACCATGCCCGGCCCTCATACTTTTTAAATATTCATTTTTCTTCAAGATAACTAAGAAGGAACATTGTCCCTTTTACAAGTGGTCTTACTCTGGCCTTGGCCTACTTTTTGCATTCTTGTTGAAGTTTCATAAAAGGGGATAGTGACTGGCAGTCATGCTCTGTGCACAGGCATCCCTATTGAATGGTGTTTGGACACGATGCCTTCTTGAACTCATGTTATTTGTACAGTATGTATTCCTGTTTCTTAAAAATGGGCACCTACTGGTTAGGTCCATACAACTCACTGACATCAGGCAGATAAATCCTTTGTGTGGCTACAAGGGAGCAGCGTGGAATTGTGAAGATTTGTCTGTGCTTATTTCTGAGAGAGACAACGATGTTCTTGTTCATGGTTCCACATTTTCCTGAGGGAGTTAATACATTTTTAAAAAGTAATTTTAATCACCGTAATCCCAGTTTTGCTCAAATTACAGTCTTAAATCTGAATGGTAATGATTTACAAAGAAGATTCTTTTCTGTAACAGCAGAAGCCTGTCTCTGCTCTCTGTGGTGGTGCCGGAGACAGCAGGGTGTTACTGCCATTGACTGGGAAAGAACATCCAGTCTCAAACCTGTG
Organism: Macaca nemestrina; assembly: GCF_043159975.1. Classification (NCBI taxonomy): domain Eukaryota; kingdom Metazoa; phylum Chordata; class Mammalia; order Primates; family Cercopithecidae; genus Macaca; species Macaca nemestrina. The sequence continues at coordinate 1,678,047 of NC_092140.1, forward strand.
AAGAAATATTCTTAGATTTCCTTTTAGTCAGTTTCACAGATCGTTGTATTTCGATTTCATCACATCATCACAAAACAGGAAGTCACTGTCTATATTTTGGCAATATAACTTCTTAGGAGTGTTCTCCCCTCACCTAAAAAGGCAGTGATTCACACACACACGCACACACACACGCATGCAGGCGCGCACACACACACACAGTGTTTGCCTGATCAGAGGTGAAGTTACTTTGTCAACACACTAGAGCCTGTGCCCAGACCTGCCTGTGAGTTTCGGCATTCGTGTTTCTGACCAGAAGCTGGGAAGGGGCAGCGATAGCTGGTGAAGACTTGGGTGGGGCTTGGTGAGGGCACGGTGCCTCAGTGACTTTTTCTCTGCAGATGAGGCCTTTCCAGGCCAGTAGCTGTTGAACAGATCAGCACCCCGTGGCATGGAGCAGGCTCCGGCACTGGGCAGGCATGGGCCTGTACTCAGTACGCAAGTCTTTCAGCCTGAAATAGAAGCAGCCGGTCCTTTCGTCTAATGAGAGTTAGGGGAAACTTCTGTCACATCTTTACAAACGCCCTTCAGTAACAGGATGGTAGTGACACCAGTGCCCATGAAGAGGGCGGCTGCAGCCTCACGTACTGCAGCTAGACCCCCAGACCCGACCGATGCTCTCAATTTGTTCTCCAGCGAGGGCTCTAGGACGAAATCCTCTTTTGTGAGTCATGTGAAAGATGAACTGTGTGGCACTGAGTTCTCCATTCAAAATGAAAAGAATAGAATGTTCTAACATCTGTTACTTTGCTGTTTTGCTTATTCTCGTGGAACTTAAGAACAAAGTGAAAAAACCTATTGGTTAGTTGTTTTCAAATAAAATGTATTCTTCACTAATTTGTCCTTGTGAAAGGGCGCCTGTTCCTAATGCAGGTGCACTGGCCATGTGCACTCCAGGGTCCCAGCAGCTCTCGCTCCCTGGACACCTGCCCTGGTGGGCATTTACTAAGGGCCTGTTGATCTGGAAGGATAAACAGACCCAACCCAAAGGGGATTAAGGTCTGGGGAATACATTTGTGGGTCGTTCTTTCCTGAAACAATATTTCACTCCTTTTGCTTCTTTTCAGGGTATCGTACAGCAGTTTTTGGTGTTACTGACGACCAGCTCTGATGAAAGTCTTCGGTTTCTTAGCTTCAGGCTGGACTTCAATGAGCATTACAAAGCCAGGGAGCCCAGGCTCCGCGTGTCTCTGGGTACTAGGGGGCGGCGCAGCTCCCACACGTGAAGCTCGCAGTCCTCGCAGGGAGCTGCAGATGATGTTCGTTGCACCGCTAGACACGAAATTCCCATCGACGTCCTCCAGGACCTGCACGCTGCGGGTGTCCTGCCCTTCTGCCCACGAGTGCGCCATGTTTCAGCGGAGCGTTGTGCGGGAGAAGCCACGCGTGTTTCTCACGTCGGAGTCGAATGCATTTGTAAATCACTAAGTCAAGTAGGCTGGCTGCCCTGTGCACATTTGTCTCTAAAAGTCTTCATCGCTAAAAGATACCATAATTTGCTGAGGCTTCTTAAGCTTTCTATGTTATACTTTATATTTGTCACTTTAAAAAATCCATTTCTTTTAGAAAAAATTAGGGTGATAGCATATTCATTAGTTAAGATGGTAACGTCATTACTATTTTTTTAACATCCTCTTTAGAGGTAATTTTTGTTAACATAACCAAAAATTAAATTGAAACAAAATGTCCCAACTAAGAACATATATAGAGCATTTTATTTTTTTTGAGTGTTGTAAAATATTAGCCTCTGTGAGATCCTTTGTATCTTAATGCATTACCTTTACACATATTTATTCTTATTTTCTCTCCTTCCAGAGTTTACATTTTTATATTTAATTTACTATTTCAGATTTTTAAAATAGTATAGAAAAAAGTAGGAGTGATAGAGAACAAAAATACTGTTACACAGTGCAACCCAAATACCGTGAATGCGTCAGCTAAAGCAGCGTGTACATAGGAATGATGAGAAAAAGTTAATGGAGTATTTTATTTTCAAAGTCCCTGATAAGCATTGGAAAGAAATCGACATGGATAATGAAGATTTCCTTTTTCCTTGCCTATTTTTTCATTGTAAATATTTATATACTACTGACCAAGATGTTGGGGTGGGGGGGATTGTTTTTTGTAAAAATGTCATTATCAGGTCACATAAATCTGCCTTTATGTTGCATAAGTGAAAATTTAGAAAATTAAAAGCAATTATCTTTCAGATGCATTCGTTATTTCTTGAATAGTTAAGGAAGGGACAGTTTACTTGCTGGATTTGAGGGTTGATAGGATTTGATTTAATATACTACAGCATATGAATTATTTAATAAACGAAACCAGGAAATTAGACTTTGCATGACTTTCGGTGTAGAAGCGAAGGCAGTGCCACCAGTCAGGCCTCAGGAGCTTCACACCTTGGACTCCTTTAGGTGTGAATTCCATTTAAAACTGAAGGGGCTGTCAGGAATCTTGGCCATGCAGAAATGAATCCATGGCGAAGGCCGGAAATTCAATGTTATTTTAGTTTTAAACTTCATAAAATCAGAAATTTGAAACAGGTTTTTCTACTGCAAGGTTTTCTAGAAAGTATGGCGTATTGTGTATCTCCGAGAGAGATGTGCCCAGGTTATTGACCATGCAGCCAGATTTTATTTTATTTTATTTTAATTTAATTTAATTTTATTTTATTTCAGAGAGTTGTTCCAGGGATTAATCCTCGGTAAAAAGCACCCTAGCAAAGCCCCCCCTCGATTTTAGGGATTACGACTCCATTGGAGTGTAGGAGTCACCAGGATTTAGGTCAGATTTGTGGACTATGGAGGGCTTCTGGGGGGTGTGGCCCTGGGGGGGTGCCTGCGGGTCTGAGGGTGGGAGCTGGGATGGGGTGAGGCCTCTGAGGAGCTGCGTGGGACCCACTCCCCGTCATTGTGGATGCACAGCTGGGCTAGTTAGGGAGCCGGGGTCCCAAAACCCAGCATCAGGCAAGCATGGATGACTTGGGGGCTCCACACTGGGCTTGTGCGAAAAGGAAAACCCACGGTGTGGGCAACCGCACCAAGCTCTGGGAGGGTCGCGTCTTTATCCAGAAAATGCTAACTGTTCTTACGTATCATGCTTATTGTAAAGATTAGTGATGCTGTATCCTTAGGGTCCTGGGCAGCTCAAGCAGGCCACCTGGCTCCGTCCACGAGGACACCTCTCGCCCACCAGGAAGTTGAGTGACTGTGGCCGAAGACACAGATATCCTTGGTTAGAAGGGTTGGTAGCCCTCATATCCTGCTGCATGGGTAGGCTCGACTGGAGAGGGGAATATTCTTGCCTTTCTTGCCTGGTTGTCAACTGCAGTGTTCATGGCATCATGATTCTCAAGTACCTCTGGAAAAATGTGCCTCCAGACATTAAAATGTAGGACAGAAGGACACAGCTTTGTTGAAGGAAAAGAGTACTTTTACCAAATAGCCATAGGCATACTTGAATCGTGTTAACGTGGCCTGTGTGGAAGAGATGTGTGGTGCAGCTGAGGCATATGTAAGGGGCAGCCTTCATCCACAAACGATGCGTGTGTTCTGAGCGCCCCACTGCGTGGCCATTCCCCAGCCTCTCTGCCTCTTCTCAGCCCTCTCTATTCCTAGACACAGCAATATTGAAATTAGGCCAGTTAACCCTACGGTGGCCTCTAAGTGTTCAAGTAAAAGGTAGAGTCACACGTATCCCACTCTAAGTCAAAAGCTAGAAATGACTAAGCTCAGCGAGGAAGTCGTGTTGAAAGCCAACATAGGTTGAAAGGCCTCTTCTGCCAAACAGCTGGTCATGTGAATGCGAAGGAGAAGTTCTTGAAGGAAATGAAAAGTGATATTCCAGTGAACATAGAAAGACAGGAAAGCAAAACAGTCTTATTACTGATATGGAGAAAGTCATAGTGGTCTGGCTAGGAGATCAAACCAGCACAACATTCACTTAAGCGAAAGCCTAATCCAGAGCAAGGCCCTCACTTCAATTCGGTGAAGGCTGAGAGAGGTGAGGAAGCCGCAGAAGAAAAGCTGGAGGCTAGCAGAGGTGGATGGATGAGGTTGAAGGAAAGAAGCTGTCTCCATAACACAACTGCAAGGTGAAGCAGCAAGAGCTGATGGAGAAGCTGCAGCAAGTCAAGGTGAAGCAGCAAGAGCTGGTGGAGAAGCTGCAGCAAGTCGTCCAGAAGACCTAGCTGAGCTAATTGATGAACGTGGCCAGACTGACACGTTTTCATTGTAGACGAAAGGGTCTTCTGTGGGAAGAAGATGCCATCTAGGACTTTCATAGCTAGAGAGAAGTCAGTGTCTTACCTTCAATGGAGAGGCTGATTGTCTTGCTAGGGGCCAATTAATGCAGCTGGTGATGCTCAGTTAAGGCCAATGCTCACTGGCCCTTCTGGAAATCCTAGGGCACTGAAGAGGGATGCTGAATCTCTGCCTGTGCTCTCTAAATGGAACAACAAAGCCTGGATGACAACACATCTATTTACAGCCTGGTTTACTGAATATTTTAACCACACCCCCGCCCCCCCACCCCCCGAGATCGATTGCTCAGAAAAAAAGGTTATTTTCAAAATGTTACTGCTCATTGATGGTGTACCTGGTTGCCCACGAGCTCTGCTGGAGATGTACAAGGAGGTGCATGTTGTTTTCCTGCCTGCTAACACAACATCCGTTCCACAGGATCAAGGAGTAATTTCAACTTTCAAGTCTTATGATTTAGGAAATACAGTTGGTAAGGCTATAGCTGCCATAAATAGTGCTTCCTCTGAAGGATCTTGGAAAAGTAAACTGAAAACCTGGAAAGGATTCACCATTCTAGATGCCATCATGAACATGATTCATGGGAGGAGGTAAAAATGTCAGCATAAATAGGAGTTTGGAAGAAGATGATTCCAATCCTCATGGATGACTTCGAGGGTCGAGACATCAGTGGAGGAAGGAACTGCAGATGTCATGGGACTAGTAAGAGAGGGAGAATTAGAAGTGGAGCCTGAAGATGTGACTGAACTACTGCAATCTTACGATGCAACTTAAATGGATGAGGAGTTGCTCATTCATGTAGCCATCTAGTTGCAACGTTCATCTGTCCATCATCTTTGCTTATGGATGAGCAAAGAAAGTGGTTTCTTGAGATGGAATCCACTTATGGTGAAGATGCTGTGAACGTTGCTGAAATGACAACAAAGGATTTAGAATATTCCATAAACGCAGTTGGTAAAGCAGTGGCAGGGTTTGAGAGGATTGTCTCCAATGTTGAAAGAAGTTCAGTGTGGGTAAAATGCTATCCAACAGTATCACATGCTACAGAGAAATCTTTTGTAAAAGGAAGAGTGGATTGATGTGGCAAACTTCATTGTTGTCTTTTTTTAAAGACTGCCACTGCCACTCTAACCTTAAGCAGCCACCACCCTGATCAGCCAGGAGGTATCTGCATCTAGGCAAGACCTTCCACCAGCAAAAAGATGACAACTTGCTGAAGGCTCAGATGCTCAGTAGCATATTTAGCAATAAAGTATTGTTTATGCACGTTGGTTTTTTAGGCATTGTCTGTTGCACACGTAATACACTATAGTGTAAACATAACTTTTGGATGCACTTGGAAACCCAAAAATTCGTGTGACTCATTTTATTGTGATTCTTTCTTGTGGTCTGCAACCAGACCCATGATACCTCTGAGGTCTGCCATATTCTTTGGTATGGCAATAATGATTAAAAGAATGCAATTCAGTGTGTAAATGGTAGGTGGGGCCATGTTCTTTCTGTATTTGGTGAACCTGGACTGGAACGTGCAAGCGTCTGTTGGAATGTGACTTGGTGGAAAGAAAGGAAGAAGGGCGGGTCAGATGAGCTCATGATGTGATTCTTAAAATTTTGCCAATTGTCAGAAAAATCACTGTCTTGGACAAGTGTTTGTACTAATGACTTGTAGTTTTAGTAGCATATGAACTGGTCGGCATCTTTGGTGGGCAGGTTATAAAGAATGTTTCCACTTTCTACTATGGTTACTGCACCATTCAGATATCCTGATTCTGAGGTAATGTATGCATTTTCATTTAGGTTTTCAAATTTGTTGGCATTCATTTTTACATAGGTTCCTTGATAATTTTTCAAATATTCATTTTTGAGTTATATTCCTTAATATTTTCTATTCATGGCTCTCTTTGCCCTTGCTGGTCACATTTACCAAATTTTGTTTATGTCTTTCAAGAATTATCTTTTTTTTGGGGTGGGTGTTACTTATTTTACTATAGATACATTTTTTTTTCTTTTGCTTTATTCATAAATTACTTTTTTTTTCCCCCTGAGACGGTGTTTGGCTCTTGTTGCCCAGGCTGGAGTGCAGTAGCGTGATCTCGGCTCACTGCAACCTCTACCTTCCCGGTTTAAGTGTTTCTTCTGCCTCAGACTCCCAAGTAGCTGGGACTACAGGTACGTGTCACCACGCCTGGCTAATTTTTGCATTTTTGGTAGAGATGGGGTTTCACCATACTGGCCAGACTAGTCTTGAACTCCTGACCTCAGGTGATCTGCTCGCCTCGGCCTCCCCAGGTTACATGTAGGTGTGAGCCACTGTGCCTGGCCATAAATTACTATTTTATATTTAATATCTTCTTTTGGTTTAATGTTTCATGAATTGAATATGTATAGAATTTGTTGTGTCATTGTTTAATAAGCATTTCCAACTGTAAGTTATCCTCTGCATGTAACTGTAGTTACTATCACAGGTTTTTACATATATAGTTTATTTTCAATGTTATTAATACCTAACTAGTATGTAATTTCTGTTAATTTTCTTAATTCTGGATATAGTTAACATTTCAAAATTTCCAGGAAGTTTGGTTTTTTTTCCTTCAATTTTTTTCTTTTGGAAAAAGAAAAAGGAAAATTTGCCAAACATGTATCAAAATATATTACAAAGCTATAGTATATATACAGTGTGGTATAGGAACAGAAAGAAACATCCATAGAGTGGAATAAAGTGACTAAAATTGCCAGTGTTCACAGGTCTTTAGTAGGTTCACTACAGAAATACGTCAAGTGTCTGATTATTCAACAAATGCTTTGGGGTAAATTGTTTCAGGCACAAACCATTTGGAGAAAATTTAAATTAAAGATTTTTGCTCAGAAGAAAAATTCAGATAGATTAAATTCAGGTAGGATAAATATGAATGATTAAAAGCAGAATTACTAGAAAAAAATGCAATATTTTTATAATCCCAGGGTTTCTGACTTTTAACATGACACCAAGGATGAAAACTATGAAGGAAGGTGATGAAAGATTTAACTACATAAAATGGAAAACTGTTTCCCAGTGAAAGTCAACATTACAATAGTCAAGACAAATAACAGACTTAGAAAATCTAATTACAACATTGACCACAAAATCTATATTCTTAATTATAGCAGGCCCTTGTAAATGAATTTAATGTCTGCTAATAATTCCAAGCATATCAGTGAGGAATTTAGGAAAGAAATACAAAACACAAGAAAACATATAAAACACAAAGAAATATGCTCAGTCGTAGCCTCACTGGTTAGGTTGTTGTGACACAGAATGTATTATTGTGTTAATATTAACACAATTCAAGTCTGTAATCTGATGCGTGTTGATGGGCATGGGCAGCAGGAGTCCAACACTACAGTCCTGGAGAAAGCGTTCTTGCGTAGCGCCTTCCCCACCCCTCTCATCATGGTCCCGTCACCAGGCAGCTACTGCCCTGCTTTCTGTCATAGATGGCTCTCATTTTGTAGAATTCTGTTACATTTGGTTTGTCTGTGTTAGGTGTTTTCAGAAACCCTAATTATGTCCAGGTGCATTTCATGTGGTTCCTGCATCAGAAGTTAGCTCTGCTTTTTTTCTGAGTAGCACCTGCTATGGCTGCATCACCCTGGGCTCATCTGTTCTCCTGTGTGGGCCTCTTTGGGTTGTTCCCAAAGTACATTATAAACAAAGCTGCTGTGAACATTGGTGCACAAGTTATATAGATAAATGCTTTCATTTTTCTTGAGTAAATTCTTAGGAGAGGAATGGCTAGATCATGTGAAAGGTTTACATTTAATTTTTTAAGAGACTGCCAAAATGGTCAAACCATTTGACATTCTCAGCATAAGTGTGTGAGATTCCAGGGGCTCCAATCCTTGTCCATTCTTAGCGTAGTCAGCACTCTTCATTTTAGGCATCTTTTAGGTGTGTAGTGGCATTTCATTGTGGCTTTAATTGATCTGGTTTGTAAATGGCATCAGTATTCCTAATGTGATGTTATTGAGCATCATTTCATGTGCTTATTTGCTGTGAAACCTTATCTGTCAAAATATTTTTCCACTTTTATTGTTACTGAGTTTTGAGAGTTTTTAAAATATGTCTGGATAAAGTGTTTTATTAGATAGGTGACTTGCAAATGTTTCCTTCCAGTCTATGGCTCATCCTTTTTTCAAATTGAGCATTTACTAGGTTATATCCTCATCAATATAGGGATTTTCATCTAAGTCCATGGTGTGGACAGAGTCTCCCAGGGGTAAAGTTTATAGGATTAAAATACAGACAAATGTTGACATGTACAGGGAAGCTGCTGCTGCTGCTTTTTTGCTGTCATTTTTTTTTTTTTTTTTAGATTGAGTCTCACTCATTACAACCTCCACCTCCTGGGTTCAAGAGATTCTTGTGTCCCAACCTCCTGAGTAGCGGGGACTACAGGCTCCCGTCACCATGCCTGGCTAATTTTTGTATTTTTAGTAGAGGCAGGGTTTCACTATGTTGGCCAGGCTGGTCTCGAACTCCTGACCTCAGGTGATCCACCTGCCTTGGCCTCCCAGATTGCTAGGATTATAGGTGTAAGCCACTGCACCCAGCCTTTGCTATCATTTTAACCATGAAATGGAGCTCTTCAGAGGAAGCAATGTCTATGTATTAGCCTACAGTTAATGGAGAGTCCTCACTGTGATGATCGTAATTTCAATTGCTGGCTTTAGATCAAGGCTATTTATTTAGCTCTGCCCTGTTCATCACAGGTGGTTGCCAGGCACTTGAAATATGGCTAGTCTCAACTGGGATACGGGGTAAGTGTAAAATGCATCCTAAATTTCAGATATTTAATATGGACAAAATGTAAAGTATTTCAATATTTTTTCATACTGATTACATGTTGAAGTGATACTATTTTGTATATATTTGGTAAAATAAAATACATTATTAAGATTAGTTTTACCTATTTTTACTTTTTTTAATATAACTGCTAGAAAATTTATACTGCTTATATTGCTCATGTTATATTTCTGTCAGATTGTGCTTTCTGCTCCCTCCTTCCCTCCCATTCTTCCTTCCTTCCTTCCTTCTCCCTCCCTTCCTCCCTTCTTCCTTTCCTCTCTTCCTTTCTTTCGCTTTGCTTTGTCGCCCAGGCTGGAATGCAGTGGCGCGATCTCAACTCACTGCAACCTCCGCCTCCCAGGTTCAAGCAATTCTTCTGCCTCAGCCTCCCGAGTAGCTGGGATTACTGGCGTGTACCACCATGCCTGGCTAATTTTTGTATTTTTAGTAGATAGGGTTTCACCATGTTGGCCAGGCTGGTCTCAAACGCTTGACCTCAGGTGATCTGCCCGCCTTGGCCACCTAAAGTGTTGGGACTACAGGCGTGAGCCACCGCGCCCGGCCAGATGGTGCTTTTTCACATGACCTTTCTCCCTTCCCAGATTCCATCCAGGACATCACGTTACATTTGGTTGTTTTATCTCCTTAGGCCCCTTTAAGCTTTGACATTTCTCAGATTTTTGTTTTTGATGTCGCCAGCAATTTTGAGGATTAGTGGTCGGTATTCTATAGAATATCTCTCAGTCGGGTTTTGTCTGATATTTTTCTCATGATTAGACCGGAGAGTATAGGTTTTTGGGAGGAAGACCAGGGCAAAGTGCCATTCTCATCACATGTTGTCAAGCATGACTTCTCACTGGTGGTGTTGACCTTAACCCCTGCCTGGCTGAGGTCGTGTTTTCTCCACTGCAGACTAGCTGCTTTTCTCCTCCTTTTCCTATTTCTGTCTTTAGGAGGGGCCACTGTGCAGCCCGAACTCGAAGGGCTGGGAGCTTCTGGAGAGTAGAATATCTGCATACATTAGAATATCTGCATATATTAGAGTATCTGCATACATTAGAATATCTGCATACATTATTTGAAGTTCTGCATGGAAGACGGTGTCTTTCCCCCACGTATTTATTCAAGCATTTGTCCTCTCAGCGTGGACATATGAAGATTTATTGTCAATTTTGCATTATAGTCCAATCCTTTATTTTGTTGTTCAAATGGTTCTCAATTGTTTTTGAGTTATGGTAGCTTGTATCTTTCAGGGAATTGGTCCATTTCATCTAAGTTGTCAAATCAATGGGCAGAGTATTGTTTGTGGTATTTTCTTATTCATTTAATATCTGTAGAAACTGTAATGGCGTTACTGTAATCTCATTTCTGATATTAGTAAGTTGTGACTTTTCTCCTTGATTGGCCTGGAGAGAGATGAATCACTTTTCCTTATCTCAAAGCAGCGGCTCTTGTCATCGATTTCCCTGTATTGTTTTCTGCTTTATGTCTTACAGATTTCTGCTCTCATCTTTATTATTTGCTTTCTTGCGCCAGCTCCGAGTTTCTCTTTTTCTTGAGGTGGAGGGTAAGGTGACTGAAATCCTTCTGCTGCATTCCACAATTAGTTCTTTTCTTTTTTCTTTTTTTTTTTTTGAGACGGAGTCTCACTCTTTCGCCCAGGCTGGAGTAATGTGGCGCGATCTCAGCTCACTGCAACCTCCACTTACTGGGTTCAAGCAATTCTCCTGCCTTAGCCTCCTGAATAGGTGGGATTACAGGCACCCACCACCATGCCCAGCTAATTTTTGTATTTTTAGTAGAGATGGGGTTTTGCCATGTTGGCCAGGCTGGTCTCGAACTCCTGACCTCAGGTGATCCACCCGCTTTGGCCTCCTAAAGTGTTAGGATTACAGGTATGAGACACCATGTCTGACTCACAAATGCTGTGCTTTCATTTGTATTCATTTCAGAATACTTGCTAATTTCTCTTTTCTTCTTTGATCCGTGGGTTGTTTAGAAGTTTGTTATTTGGCTTTCAAATATTTATGGATTCTCCAGATATCTTTCTGTTACTGACTTACGATGTAATCTCATGGTGGTCAGAGAACATATTGTGTGTAAATTCTTTCACATTTACTGAGATTTGTTTTATGGCCCTGAGGAAGGTTTGTCGTGGTAAATGTTCTGTGAGCGCAGAATAAAAGAATCTTACTCTGCTGTTTGGTGGTGGAGTGTCCTGTGATGTCAATCGGTGTCAGTTGGTTGGTATTAATCATATTACCCGTTGAGGTCTTCTACACCCTTACTGACTTGTGTCTACTTTTCCTTTTCAATTATTGACAGAGTGTTGTTGAAATCTCTGACCATAATTAGGAATTTGCCTATTTCTCTTTGCACTTCTCTCATTTTTACTTCATGCATTTTGAATCTCTGTTATTATTAGGCTCTTAGGTATTTAGAATTGTTATGTTCCCTTGATTAATTGTCCTTTTTGTCATTATAAAGAGACTTTCTATTCCTGGTAATATGTTTTGCTTTGAAATATACTTTGTTTCATAGCCACTCCAGCTTTCTTTTGATTTGTATTAATTTGATATATAGTTTTTTCATTCTTTTACTTTTAGTCTTATTTGTGATTTTATATTTAAAATGATCATCTTGTAGACAGCATACAGTTGGGGTGTGTGTGTGTGTTTTATCTAATCTGGCAATCTCTACCTTTTAATTGGAATTTCTAGACTTTACATTTAATGTGATTATTCACTTGGTTGGATTTAAATCTACCATCTTGTATTTGTTTTTCTTTATTGCTGAGACAAGACCGTTCTTAGCACTCATTTTAAAATTAGGTAGTTAATTCAACAAATATTAAGTATCTGTGATGTACCATTGTTAATCTGCACTTTTAAAATTATTAGAGAAGGAAGACTTCAACTTCTGGTTCAAATGGAATAGTAGTGACCAGATTTACCCTCCTGCCTGGTACAAACAAAAGTCCCAAAGAAACCAGACAAAATAAAACAGTGGGTCTCATGTACACCTGACAGCGGAGGACAGAGACCTAAGAGACTGGAGAAACCAAGGTGAGTGCTGCAGTTGCCCTGACTTACCGCCTGGACGAAGCTGACACAGGGAGCAGGGCCTACGCAGAGCGCGGCAGTTTCTCTGAGGTGAGACGGAGCTGGTTGTCCTGGGAAGCTGAGGTGGCTGGAGTTTATAGCACAGAATGTCCTAAGAGACACTAACTAAGCAGAGGAGAGGTCAGGGCTAGAACTCCATGTGTGGGAATTGTCAGCATAGAAATAGTACTTGATGGTACGGGATTTCCTTGAAAGAAAGTACAGATAAGAAAGTTCAGGACCAACCCTGAATTTTTAGAGGTTGAGCAGGAGAGTTGGAGAGTCTCAGGATCCAAGAGAACAGAGTTGCAAGAAACACACCGTTAGCTCTTTTGAATACTGCGGAAAGACAGAATGAGATGATGATAGAAAATTGGTCATTGTGTTTGGCAAGATAATTTTGACAAGAGGTATTTTATTGTAGTGCTGGTTTTTCGGATTTATTGGTTTTTTAAAAGAAGCAGCTTTTGATTATATGGACTTTATATAATTTCTCCACACGTGTATAGTTTAAAGTTTAATCATAAAGCCAGCAGCCACTACTACCTCCTAGGTTAAAATACAGGACATTTCTAGTAACCTGAAAGCCTCTTGGCTCTTTCTGATTATATTTCCTGCTCTCTGTGCAGGTAAATCATCTTATCTTTTGTGGCAATCACTCTCTTGCTTTTCCTTATAATTTTACCACCTGTGCATACGCTCCTCACAATAATGGATTCATTTTGTCTACACTTGAATTTTATGTTAGTGCCATCTTTCATATTTTATAAGTGAGGTCATACTGATACCTGTAATTTGAAGGTATCACGTTGATATCATGTCAGCTATAACTGACATTCACTCATTGATATGTACTATTCTGTTTTTTTTTTTTTTTTTTAGTCATACCATAACTTCTTCAGCCATTCTACTGTTAATGGGTATTTGGATTATTGGCAATGTTTGCCTGTTAACAGATGTTGTGGTGTGAGCATCTCTTGGGCATATACGCCAGAGTTTTTCTTGGGTAAATACCCACAGGTGGAATTGCTAGGTCATAGGATATCATCAACTTTACTGCACAGTGCCAAGCTATTTCACAAAATGCCAGTTACGTTCCTACCACCAGTGCGTGAAAGTTACCATTGCACAGCATTCTGGAACATTCTGGAACATTTGGCATTGCCAGGCTTTGAAAGTTTAGCTTATCTGGCTACTGCATGATGGTATCTCATTGTGGCTTTAATTTTTTACTTATTAAATACTAATGAGGTTGGACATGTTTTTTATATTCACTGGCCCCTTTAACTTTTTCATTTTTGAATTTCTGGTGCAAGTGTTTTCCACTCTCTGGAGGGTTGTTATGATTTGTAGGAGTTACTTAGGCATTTGTATACTGATCTTTTGTTGGTTGCATATATTCCATATATCTTTCAATTTCTAGCAAGATTTTAACTTTGTGTTGTCCTACTTGAACAGACATTTTAACTTTCAATATAGACCTATCTATATTTATGTTTTTAAAAAATGTTATGGTTAGCAAATGTGTATTTTTGCTTTTTAGTTTGTTTGTGACTTTTATTTTAGTTCAGGGGCTGCATGTTCAGGTTTGTTACATGGGTAGATTGTGTGTTGCAGAAGTTTTGGATACAAATGATTCCATCACCCACGTGGTAAGTGAGCATAGTAGCCGATAGGTAGTTTATCAGTTCACCCCCACCTCCTGCCCTCCCACCTCAAGTAGCCCCCCGTGTCTGTTATTTCCATCTTTGTGTTCCTGTATGTTCAATGTTTAGCTCCCGCTTACAAGTGAGAACATACAGTATTTGGTTTTCAGTTTCTGTGTTAATTTGCTTAGGATAATGGTCTTCAGCTACATCCATGTTGCTGTAAAGGACATGATTTTATTGTTTTTTTGGCTGCGTAATATTCCATTGTGTACACGTACCATATTTTCTGTATCCAGTCCACTGTCAATGGGCATCCAGGTTGATTCCGAGTCTTTGCTATTATGATCGTGCTGCAGTAAACACATGAGTGCATGTGTTTTTGTTTGTTTTGCTTTTTTGGTGGAACGATTTATTTTCCTTTGGGCATATACCCAGTAGTGGGATCACTGGGTTGAATGGTAGTTGTGTTTTAAGTTCTTTGAGAAATCTCCAAACTGCTTTCCACGGTGACTGAACTAATTTACATTCCCACCAACAGTGTATAAGTGTTCCTTTTTCTCTGAAACCTCACCAACATCTGTTGTTTTTTGACTTTTTAATAATAACCATAATGACAGGTGTGAGATATTATCTCATTGTGGTTTTGACTTGTGTTTCTCTGATGATTAATGGTGAACATATATGTTTATTGGCTGCATGTATGTCTTCTTTTGAGAAGTGTCTTTTCATGTCCTTTGCCCATTTTTTAATGTGGTTGTTTGTTTTTAACTTGTTGAGTTGTTTAAGTTCCGTATAGATTCTGGATGTTAGAACTTTGTCAGATACATAATTTGCTGATATTTTAACCCATTTTGTGAATTTTCTGTTTACTCTGTTGATAGTTTCTTTTGCTGTGCAGAAACTTAGTTTAATTAGGTCCCATTTGTAAACTTTTATGTTTGTTGCAATTGCCTTTGGGAGCTTAGTTATAAATTCTTTGCCATGGCCCATGTCCACAATGTTATTTCCTAGATTTTCTAGAGTTTTTATAGTTTTAGGTCTTACATGTAAGTCTTCATTAACCCTGATTTGATTTTTGTATATGGTGAAAGGAAGGGGTCCGGCTTCAATCTTCTGCATATGACTATCCAGATATCCCAGCACCATTTATCGAATAGGGAGTCCATTGCGTGTTATGGTCAACCTTGTCAAAGATCAGATGGTTGTAGATGTGCAGCCTTATTTCTGGGTTCTCTATCCTGTTCTGTTGGTCTGTGTTTTTGTTTTAGTTTTCAACCCAGTACCCTGCTGTTTTGGTTGCTGTAACCTTGTAGTACAGCTTCAAGTCAAGTAGTTTGATGCCCTATATATATACTTCCCATCACTGAAATCATGGAAGATATCCTTCTATATTTTATTCTAAAAAGTTAGTGCAGGTTGAGTATCCTTATCCAATATGCTTGGGGCCAGAAGTGTTTCAGATTTTGGATTTTTTTTTTTTTCAGATTTTGGAATATTAGCATTATGTTTACCTGTTCAGCATCCCTAATTCAAAAATCTGAAATCTGAAATGCTTCAATGTACAGTTCATTTGAGCATCATGTTGGTGCTCAAAAAGTTTCAGATTTTGGATTTTCCAATTTGAGATGCTCAACCTATAGTTTTATCTTTAAGTTTTGTTTTTAATGTACATGGGATTAATTTTAATGTATGGTATGAGGCAGGAACCCATTTGCATTCATTTTTCATAAGTGTATTCAGTTGCCAAGCACCAGTAATTGAAAAGCTGGATCTAAAGTACTGTTTCTGTCATAAAGCATGAATCTGTATATGTGTGTTTTGTTCCATTGATCAAATTGTCTTGCCCCACACCACTACAAGACTGTCTTAATTTCTATGGTGGTTATTCTTCAAGAATGGCTATATCTGACCTTTTCTCTTTCGTGTACATTTTAGAATCTAGTTCTACCTGCCCCACCGCCAATAACATTGGTATTTTGGTTAGGATTGTAAGGTATCTGATGTGGTTTGGATCTGTGTCCTCACCCTAATCTCATGTTCAGTTGTAATGCTCAGTGTTGGAGGTGAGGCCTGGTGGGAGGTGATTGGATCATGGGGATGGATCCTTCATGAATGGATTAGCACCATCCCCTTGGTACTATTCTCTTACTCTTCTCCTGGTAGGAGTGAGTTCTCACAAGAGCCAGTTGTTTAAAAGTGTGTGCCACCTCCCCCGCTCTTGCTCCTGCTCCTGCCATGTAAGATGCCTGCTCCTGCTTTGCCTTCCACAATGAGTGAAAGCTCCCTGAGGCCTCCCCAGAAGCAGATGCTGCCATGCTTCCTGTGCAGCCTAGGGAACCATGAGCCAATTAAACCTCTTTTCTTTATAAATTACCCAGTCTCGGATATTTCTTTATATAGCAGTGCAAGAAAAGACTAATATAAATTGAATTGGAGAAAGATGACATTATAATACTTATTCTACTGATCTGTGAACATACTATATCTCTCCATGTTTGCCTAGGTCTTTCAAGATTCTATAAATTTCTACATGATGGGTTTGCACAACTTTTGTTAAATTTATTCTTAGGGACTTTATTTTCTTAATACCATTGTAAATGGTATCTTTAAGGTATAATTTTCTACTTGTTGCTGATGCACAGAAATACAATTATATTTTATCTTGTATTTTTTTGAGATGGTGTCTCACTCTGTCACCCAAGCTGGAGTGCTGTGGTATGATCTTGGCTCACTGCAACCTCTGCCTCCCAGGCTCAGGCGATCCTCCCACCTCAGCCTCCCAGTAGCTGGGACCACAGGCATGTCACCATGCCCAGCTAATTTTTTTTATTTTTTGTAGAGATGGGGTTTCACCATGTTACCCAGGCTGGTCTCAAACTCCTGAGCTCAAGCGATCTGCCCATATCAGCCTCCCAAAGTGCTTGGATTACAGGCATAATCCACCATGCCTCGCCAATTAATTTTTATATATTATTTTATATCCAAAAGTCTTGCTAAATTATCTTTGCCATTATCTATTAATTCTAGGAGCTTATCCGTTTTGTTCATTGGATTTTCTATGTACCTAGTCTGGCTCTCCCAAGAAGGAGGTAGCAAGATGGAATTAGATTTATTAGGGAACACACCTGCAGGGGAAATGGGGAGGGATTCGGTGGGGGTTGGGAAACCCAGCAGACCAAGACTGAACGTATATCCTCATGAAGAAGGAGAGGAGGAGGA
Source organism: Macaca nemestrina (assembly GCF_043159975.1). Taxonomy (NCBI): domain Eukaryota; kingdom Metazoa; phylum Chordata; class Mammalia; order Primates; family Cercopithecidae; genus Macaca; species Macaca nemestrina. Next base: position 1,695,142 of record NC_092140.1, read on the forward strand.
AGATTGGCGCAAGGATCTGAGACTGCAGTGCAGTTCTGAGGTGTTTGGCAAAGCCAGTGGGGATCCTTGAGCTAAAGTTGTCTGTCAGAGGAGTCTCATGTCTTTCAGGAAGGGCATGGGCTGGGGGCAGCCTGTGGACAGCATGACCTCTGTCTGCATGGAGGCTGGGAGGCCTCTGCATGTTCCTGGGCATAACAGCTGTGGCCTCAGATCACATTCCCACAGATGAAGGTCTCAGCCATTTTCGTGGCCACACAGACCTGTTTCTCCAGACATCTAGAGAGCAAGTCTTTTATGTTCCTGTGGGCCTCTCTTCCCGAGGGGAGACTAAAGAGGGTGTATGGGATGGGTGCAGCCCTGACCACTGGTCTTCCCCTCCCGCTCTGTTCATGTTAAATTCTCCTCATCCTCGGGGATCTTTTGACGGGTGTTGGTGGCTTACCTTGTGATGTAACCCGAACTGAAACTCTTAGGGTGCGAGGGCCTGAATCTTTGGTAATTCACCCCTTTCAGGCCAGGCTTGCTGCACGAAAATGAGACAAGGAAGTTCCAGGAGGCACCAGCTGGGATTGTCTGGGTCCCACGTGTGCTGCTTCCTGTCCCAGCATGTCTGCCACCCTGCCTCTTCCTGTGCTCCTGCCAGGGTGGTGGCTCCTGGGCACAAGACGTATGGGTTCCCTGGCAGCAGCTGTAACCCGTGGTTCAGAGGGAACCTTGCCCTGGTGTGGAAGGTTTGAGTTGGGGGACACAGTGCTATGTAGAAGCCTTAGCTGGTGCAGAGACCTGAGGAGTGGCACCGTCCTTGCAGGAGGCGCTGGAGCGGTGCTTCAGCTGTACCTTGAGTCACCTGACCCATGTTCTGGGTGGTGCATGTGGGACCCAGCCTGCAGGGACCGGCCCCTGCGTCCTCACGGGTCACTTGCCTCCCAGCCGTGCAGCTCGTGTGTCCATCTAACGCCTGGATCACATGGACTGAAAGTTCATGATCCTCAGGGGTCAAGCCAGAAATGTCCCATGTTCAGCAGCTGAGGTTTGCTTAGTAAACACCTGTACCACCATATAGAAATCTAAGGGGACAGTGAAACCAAAGCTGTGGAGGAATACAGTTGCTCCTCGACTTACCATGGGGCTTCGTCCAGTAAACATGCCTAAATTGAAATCATGTGGCCCAATCGGGCACGGTGGCTCATGTCTGTAATCTCAGCACTTTGGGAGGCTGAAGTGGGAGGATGGCTTGAGTCCAGGAGTTTGAGACCAGCCTGGGCAACACAGTGAGACCTCATCACTATGTCGGGGGCTCATCACTATGCCTGGGGGCTGCCCGACATTGTGAGAGGACAGCTCCTACTGCCTGCTCATCCCTTTGCATTGTGGTGAGGTCAAAAATCCGACCTCAGGGACCTTCTCTATAGTGATATGCAGTGTAATATAAAATATAATATAAAATGGCTAAATATAAAATGGCTGTATAAAATGCCATATATAAAACGGCAATATAAAATGGCTAAATAAGCAGACCTCATACAGGAAGTGTGCTACATATCTCTTTCAGTAAAGGGGGACTCTTTAAAGTATATATACTTTATATATGTAAAGTTACATAAAAATATATGAATTTTATTATATGTAAGTATATTTACCTTTGAATTGACCAATCAAGATAGAAAGACTAGAAAATATGCCCCCAAATAGCAAGGGTGCTCTCTGATTATAGAATTAATCAGGATTTTTGTTTTCTTCTTTGTGTTTTAAAAATGTTATTGTTTGTGACGAATTGCTTTTGTAAGCCAAATAAAAATTAGAGAACTAATGTATAGGTTCAGAAAAGCTGGGAGTGAAAGCAGCCTCTTTAGAGGGCTTTAGTGCGGGTGTTGGGGGAGCGTCACTGGCGGGACCCCCACTGGCGGGACCCCTGAGCCACCACGCCTGAGAGTGGCGGGTGTGCCTCGGGCCACGTGGTGTCCCCCCAGCTGCGCAGAAGAACCAGCCACGTGCTCTCATCACGGCGTTTTCAGCCTTTCACCTCCCCAGTGTTGAAAAACACCACAAGCTCTTCCCTGAATGTCCCCTGTGTAGCACAGTCAGTTTCGGGATCTTTAAGGACACGTGCCTTGGAGAGCCTGTTCACGAGTCACCAGGTGCATGGAATTGGAGATTGGCGAGGAGCCCGGCATCCTGACTTAGACCCTTGCCCCTAGCCATGTCCCCTGCTCTCTGTGGAGTCCGGCACAGACGCTGGTGTGGGATCCGAGCATCTCTTGGATCAACGGCCAAAACCTGCACATCCTGAAGGCACCCACAGTGTCACCTTCTGGGGGTCCTGAAGGCACCCACGGTGTCACCTGTCTGGGGGTCCCGAAGGGTCAGCAGCCTCACCTGGAATGGAGATCTCATGCCTGTAGGGGTTTCCCAAGAATACAGAGGTGTCATTACCTCTGAGGTGCTTTTGGTTATTGTGGCCTCTCTGCAGTAGGGGACAATTTCCAAAATCGTTGTCAACACCTAATACGCACCAGGCACTTCCTACGCTTACCTCTCGCTCTGACAGCCACCCTAGAGCATTTTTAAGGTATCATTCTTTTTTCATCTGGGGAGATCAAGGTTCAGGGAGTGAAGTGGACCTGAGTCACCCTCCTTCAGATGCAGTGTAAGGCACCAGGCACCAAAGCTCCTCTCCCAGTCCAGCCAGAGAGGCACCCAGGTGGGGCTGTGACCTGCTTGGGGCGCTGCGGTCCAGCTCCTCTTGCCGACGTGGTGTCCCGCAGGGAGCTGTCCGGTCCCCACCGAGGTGGTCCACGTAGGGCCTGGCAGCTTCCAGCGCCCCTTCCTCCTCTGCTGGGGGCCTCGGCCTCTCCCCAGCCAGCGCCCGAGGGGGGTCGGGTTGCCTAAGCATGAAGCCTGCTCCGGAAGTGGGGTTGGCAGGAACCCAGTCCCCGCCTAGGGCTCCTGGGGGAGGATGTGCCGGGAAGGGGAAGAGGAAGGGAAGTGAAAATTGCACAAAGATCTCTGCTCTCCAAAAATATACCTCTGCTCTCTGGAAAATTGAGTAAAATGGGATGGAAATTTGGCTAAGTGATGATGGATATTGTTCTGTGGACGAGTTGCCAGGTGTCTCATAAAGAAGAGAAATAAATTTTTATTTCTCTGCCTTTAGGCTGGGCTTAAGGTTTTAATAGGAATGCAGCGAGGGGATGTCGCACAGCAGCTCGCCTGGAGCTGAGATCATTGTTTCCGACAGAGCCTCAGGCCGCCTTCCTCTGGCACCGCGGGGCCGGCTCCCCTCACACCGAGGGACCCCGTGGAGCCCGGGATGGGATGGAGACCGCGTGTCCGGCGTCTCATCCACGTCCCATCCACCCGCGGCGTGTGGGTGGCGCTGGGCTGGTGTCCTGGGGGAGGAGGCCCGGGCGCCCTGGGGGCCTCCTGGCCGAGCGGGCGCCCGTTTCAGCTTCTGCGCGCTTCTGGTGTGGGCAGCCTCCTCCGCAGGCCGGAGAGGAAAAGCGCTTCCCATGCACCCTGCGGCTGGGGTCCTGGGGAGAGGATCCGCCACCTGCACGTGGGGCTGTGCATGGAGAAGCTGGGAGGAGGCGCCGCTTCTGGGACCAAGCAGGGGTGTCCAGTGTTTCTGGGGTGAAGTCTGCGCCCCACGCCTGGGTGTCTAGGGGCTGAGCTGAGTTGGACACCCGGGTGGAAGGAAGCAGCTCTGAACGGTGGTACAATGTTGTCCTCGGAGCCCTTTCACCTTGGGTCCCGATGTGGCCCCTAAGAGACAGTCCCTAATGTCAAAGCCACGTGCTTTAGCGGGGCCAGGAGGCTTCTGGGCCCTCAGCACCGGCAAGGTACAGTCCGGAGCTTCTGGACGGGGAGACTCAGGGCTGCCTGTCTTCAGCCCGGTGATCTCTGGTGCAGCCCGTGTGTCAGAGGGACAGGAGGCACACATGCTGGGAGGGCTCCTGAGGGAGGGTGGGGTCCCGTGGCCTCCGAGTTAGCAGGGCCTCGCTCTACCCTGCTTTGTGCACACTTCAGTGTGGCCCTTTCTCTGTGCCTGACTCACCAGGCTTCCTTTGGTGTGCGTGTGCATATTCACATGTGTGTGTACATGGAGGGGGCACTGTGCCTGTGTGCATGCCTGTGTGCCAGCCTGCTTTGACATTTACGCTTGTGAAAACTGAGGTATGAGAAATGCGCGGTTTGGCTGCTCTGATAGATGCTGGCTCCCGTGCCACCCACTTCCCCTCGCCCCACAAATCTCCTTTTGTCCCCTGGCCCAAGCCACCGTGGAGCTGGTGTCTAGTGGCACCGGTGAGCTCTGCCTGTCCCTGAACTTCCCACCTGCCACACGTGCCCTCTGCACCTGGCGCTCTGCTCTTCAGAGTCCTCCTGGTGCCGCCTGTCTCTGGCTCACGGGTTCTTACCGGCAGGTGAGGGGCATCCCACCTGTGAAGGGACTACAGCTGATCCGCTCCTCTCGCTGGACACCCAGGCTGTTTCCAGCCTCTGGCTATTTTTTAATATGTTATTAATAAAGATGCCATGAACATTTGTGTGCAAGTTGTGTGTAGCACACGTTTGAACAACTCTTGGATAAATGCTTGAAGTGGAATTTCTGGATTATGCGCTCAGTGTATGTTTAACTTTATAAGCAACTGGCAAGTGCGTGTGGAAAGAACTCACGTTTCTGCATTCTCACAGCAGCTTGTGGGTTCTGGCGACTGCACGTCCTTACCAGCATTTGGAGTTACCAGCCTTTTTCATTCTGGCCGTTTCAGGGACGTGAGGCGGTGTCTTGCGCCCCGCACGCCCACCCGGTGGCTGCGGCCCTGAACACCTTTCCTGGGCTTGCTGGCCATTTGCTCATCTCCTTTGTGAAGTGCCTCTCAAGCATGTCGTCCACTGTTACTGGGCTGTTTTTCCTTTTCGTTGGATTGTAGGTGATGGTCGTAGATTCTGGCTGCAAGCCTTCTGTTAGGTATGAATTGCAAATACTTCCTCCCTGTTTATGGCTTGCCAATTTAATTTTTAAAAGCTTCCTCACTTTGAAACAATCTCAAACTTACAGAAAAGTGGCAAGTACAGTAAAATAACTTCCTCTTGAAGGATTTAATGATAAGTTGCAGACCTGTCACCCCATCACCCCCAAGTGTTTGAGTTTGTTTTTTCTACGACCAACCATGTTCTCCTATGTAACCACGACACAGCCAGCTGAACCCGGAGCTGAACATGGATCGACTGCTTCCCTGGCAGCCAGACCTCACTCCGCTTCCACCCACGGTCCCCAGCAAGGTCCCGTTTAGATGGCGAGTGGCTCAGTCCAGATCACACCCCCACCAGTCGGCAGGCGCCTAGTTCTTGTTCAGCCTGGAGGTGTTAGCAGTCTTGCCTTGGCTTTTCTGGCCCTGAAACTTTTGAAGAAGATAGACAGTTATGCTGTAACTTTTCCCTCAATTTGGATTTGTCCAGCGTCTCCTCACCATGACATTCAAATTATGCACCTGTGGCAGCAAAATTGCTGAAGTCATGTGGTCTCCTTCCTGTGCCCTGCTGTTGGGTGGTGCCTAAGTTGAGCTACAAGTACCCAGTGAGGCGCCTGCCAGACTTGTCCACTGTGGGCTCAGTCGTTCCCTCTTTGGAACTAACCACCTTTGGGGGGTGGATTATGAGAATATGTAAATATTCCATTCCTCATCAACCCTTCAGATTATTTATTTATTTATGGAGACAGAGTCTTGCTCTGTTGCCCAGGCTGGAGTGCAGTGGCGTGATCTCAGCTCATAGCAACCTCTGCCTCCCAGGTTCAAGCAATTCTCCTGCCTCAGCCTCCCAAGTAGCTGGGATTACAGGCGCACACCATCATGTCCAGCTAATTCTTGTATTTTTAGTAGAGATGAGGTTTCACCTTGTTGGCCAGGCTGGTCTCAAACTTCTGGGCTCAAGTGATCCACCCACCTTGGCCTCTCTAAGTGTTGGGATTATAGGCATGAGCCACTGCGCCCGGCCTATGTATTTATTTTTATCAGCGTAGATTCATGGTTTTCCATTTTATTCAATGAGATATAATCTGTTACCTTCACTTGTTTTTTTTCATGCTAAAATTCTCCCATATATGGCCCACAGGAGCCCCTCCAGCTGGCTTCCATGCCCTCTCCCCATGATGCTGTTGCTGCTTGAGTCCTGCCTTACTTCTGATGAAACACAATATTCCAGGTTTCTCTGGTGCTTTTCTTGCCCCTGGGATCCACCGTTTCTCCAAAGAGCCCTGGGTCCTGGTAGTGGAGAATGGCACCCAAGACCTGGGTCCCGCTCTAAGTCCATCTTCGGACAGTTTTTGCTTCAAGTGTTAGCTTTATTATTAGATGCACACATTTAAGATTATGATGTCTTCTTGATGAATTCACCCTTTTATCATTATAAGCTGTCCCTCCCTTTCTCTTAAGCTGTTGGATTTAAGGTCTGCTTTAGTATTAATAAAGCTATGGCAGCTTTCTTTCAGTTAGTGTGTACAGGGTATATCTTTTCCCAACATTTTACTTTTAACTTCTTTGTGTCCTTAGGATTAAACTGTGTTTTCTATAAATAATATATAGTTGGTCTTTTATTTTTATTAGTTTTATAATATCTACCTTTAAACTTGTATATTAAGTCTATTTAGATACAATGTCAATATATTTGGGTTTGATTCTACCGTGTTTCCCTGTATTTTCTACATGTAAATCATCTCTTCTGCCCTTTCTTTATCTGTGCCTTTTCCCCTGCCGAGGTGAATTCTCTAATTTTGGTTGGTATTGAATCTTATTTCCTCCATTGATTTGGTGTTTTTGTATTGTCCTTTTTTTGTGTGGTTGCTCCAGATATTAAAATGTGCATCTTAAAAAAAATCTGCTACTTCATAAACAGTGTAAGAAATTTTTCAATAGCATCATTCCAACCACCACCCTTTCCCCTTTGTATATTTTGTCTTTGTTTTACTTCTACAGATGTTGTAAACAGCAAATTACTTTTTAATTATTTTTACTTTAAACAATCAATAGCCTATTCAACACATATATATGTTTGGGAGAATATATAAATATAGAGAAATAGAGAACACACACACACACACACACACACACATATATATATATATACACATATAAATATTTTTAAGGTGTTTTGAATTTAACATGATACTTTTGTTAGTGTTTATCACGTCTATCAGGTATAATTTCTCACCAGACTAAAGGGCTTCTCTTAGCATTTTGGATAATGCTGTTCTGGAGATAAAGTCATTCAGCCTTCACCTATCTGAGGATGTCTTTGTTCTAAAGAATGTTTTTGCTAGATATGGAAATCTAGGTTGATGCTTTCGTCACATTAAACATGATGTTTTCTCGTCCTCTGGCCTCCTTTGTTTCCGACGGGAAGCTGGTGGTGGTCTCATCTTGTCTCGCTGTGCGTGCCACGTCTTTTTGCCTCTGGCTGTTTTCAAGACCTGCGCTTTCTGGGTGGCCTTCGGCAATCTGACCACGACGTGCCCTGGAGTGGTTTCTTTGTAGTTTCCTGCTTGGAGTTTGCCAAGCTTCTTGGACTTGTGGTTCTCTTATTTTTGCAATGTCCTTGCCCATTATCTTTTCAGATAGTTCTATGCTCCATTCTCTTTCTCCTCTCCTTCTGGAACTCCAGTACCACGCACACTGGCTGTTACTCTTCACCTACAGGCCTCAGATGGTTTTTTTTTTTTCCTCCCTCACTCTATTTGTCCCTTTTGATCAGCTTGGGTAATTTCTATTCATGTCTTCAAGGTCACTGACTCTTTCCTGTGCTATCCACAGTCTGCAGAGGTGCCCGTAAAGAGAGCTCTGACCTGATACAACGTTTTCACTTCTAGCATTTCCATGTGTCTGGTGTCGCCTTTTTCCCCCTTGATTTTGTAACATATTTATCATAGTTGTCTTAAAGTTTTTGTCTGAAATTCCAGTATCTGAGTGATTTCTAGGTTTGGTTGTGTTGGCTGTTTCCTGTCTTGATGGTGGGTGGCATTTTCCTGCTTTCTGATGTGTCCTGTCATGTTTTGTGGACTGCTGGAAGCCTGTTTGTTGGCATGCATATGCCGCCCACACCCAGGCTGTGGCCTCTTCTTGCCAGTCTGTACTGCAGTGGATTTGGTCAGCCCGTTCTGTAGCTGAGCTGGGTTTTGGCTTTACTGTTAATTTAGTTAAGATTCTGTTCACCACAGACTTCATGTGATTTGAATGCCAAATCGGAACTCTCCTTTTCTTGGGCTCAGGTGCCTGTGGGTTCCATCTTATCTCCCCTGCCTTTCCTTGGATATCTTCTGGCTCCTGGCATCTGCACCTGGTGGAATCCTCCACCTCCTGCCCCTCCCTGTGGTAAACACCCTCTGCTTTGTACTCAGTGCAAGCCCTGGGGTGCCTCTGGGGCTTCACTCAGCCTTGGTCCCTGCTCTTAGACTGCAGCAGGCTTCATGGGCTTGCGCCCGAGGGGTGGGGCCCTCTGCTTCCCTGACTCTGCAGGCCTCAGAAGAAGGCATGGGGCTTCTCAAGGGCTTCTCCTCGTTCTGCTGCACCCTTGCTCCTCAGTAGGCCCTTCGTCCCCATGTCTTGGGGGGCATCTCTCAGCCTTCCGCCATGTACCCTGTCCTTCTTAAGGGCACCTAGAGAAGGACCATGAAAAATCGCTGGATGTGGGGGTGGGAGCACTTGAATGCTCATGCCACCCCACATTCAGCCTTTACACATTTGTCAGAAGCTTATCTTTTTTCTTCTTATTTGTGTCCCTGGAAGCTTCTGCCTCCCCCACGGCTAGTCCGTGGCTGACGGCAGCTGTGGGCACTTCTATCCTGGGGAGGCTGCCGATTCGTGGATTCAGCTCACTGGGCTTCTGTCCAGTTCTAGCTCTCTAATGGGCTTTTAAAAGATGACAATTTTTAGATTATCTAAGTTTTTCTCACTTTGAGGAGGGAGCCACATTTCCTGTGCCATCTGCACCCTGAGTGGGAACGGAGTATTAGTGTCTTCTTTCAGCTGGCAGGATCCTCAGAGGATCTCGGGAGGAGATGGGATGGCGTCCTGACACTCTTCTGTGAAGCACAGAGTTTTGAAGGCCGGCTCATGGCCAGGCACTGTAAAGAGATGCTGAGCCATTCAACAGTTACACATTTCATTTTACAGAGGAATAAATGCTCCAAATTTGCCAGTATTCCCTGTGATGATAAATGGCTACCCATAGTATGCTACTGATCAAATATTTTCAAAAATATTAAAATGCTCAACCCCTTCAAGTTAGAACCTCGCTAGTAATGTTTTCACAATGAACGAAGCAGCTATACCTTTCAAAAGAAATGCATCTATGGAGAAAACATTTTGGAAATGAATGTTCAAAAATGTTTTATTATGTGGTTTTGTGGCTAAGAGTGATGTTTCACTTTTTTTTTTAAGTTTGATTTAAATCCTTAAGAAACTTGAAAAAATAGTTTTCAAACTTGTTTAAAAATATACCAAGAAAAGGATTCAGTTGATTGGCCCTATTTGTTAAAATTATCAAAATTCAATACATCCTAATTAGCCTGGAGGAACAGCTGATTGTCATCATGGAGTATAGAAACGTACTACCCAAATTTTAACAAAAACCTGGGTGGGGTTGGTCACTGGAATTGAATAATACACAACACTGTTTAGAAGTATAGCAATGATGTGCTTCTCCATTGTGATGAATGTATCCTTGTGAGGAATCATTTTGAGGAATCATTTTTCAGATGTCATAGTCATTAAAACCGAGTATCAAAATTAACTAAACTTAAATGTCACTTCAGATAGTTGCACTGCAAAGGGTTAAAGCAAGTGTTTCCTAACAGCATCCAAGCCAGGAACCAAATCAGGGGCATAATCCCATTCACAACCGCCACAAAAAGAATAAAATACCTCAGAAGACTCTAGCTAACCAGGGAGGTGAAAGATCCCTACAAGAAGAACTACAAAACACTGCTCCAAGAAATCAGAGAGGACACAAACAAATGAAAAAACATCCCATGTTCTTGGATAGGAAGAATCAGTATCATTGAAGTGGCCATACTGCTCAAAGCAAAGTACAGATTCAATGCTATTCCCATCAAACTACCAATGACATTCTTTACAGAACTAGAAAATCTATCCTAAAATTCTTATTGGAACCAAAAAAGAGCCAAAACAGCCAAGGCAATCCTAAGCAAAAAGAACCAAGCTGGAGGAATCACATTACCTGACTTCAAACTATACTACAAGGTTACAGTAACCAAAACAGCATGGAACTGGCACAAAAACAGACACATAGACCAATGGAACAGAATAGAGGGCCCAGAGAGAAAACCACACACCTACAACCATCTGATCTTTGAAAAAGTCAACAAAAACAAGGAGGAAAGGAATTCCTCTTCAATATATGGTGTTGGGAGAACTGGCTAACCATATGCAGAAGATTGAAGTTAGACCCCTTCTTTACACCGTATACAAAAATCAACTCAAAATGGGTTAAAGACCTAATGTAAAACCTAAAACTATAAAAACCCTGAAGATAACCTAGAGTATACCATTTTGGACATAGAAACTGGCAAGGATTTCATAACAAAAAAGCCAAAAGCAACTGCACAAAAGCAAAATAAACAAATGGGACTGAATTAAACTAAAGAGCTTCTGCACAGTGAAGAGAAACTACCAACAGAGTAAACAGAAAGCCTATGGAATGGGAGAACATATTTGCAAACTATACATCTGATAAACATCTAATATCTAGAATCTACAAAGAACTTAAACTGAAGTACAAGCAAAACCCAAACAACTCCGTTAAAAAGTGGGCAGAGGACATGAACAGACACTTTTCAAGAGAAGACATATACTTGGTCAACAAGCATATGAAAGAATTCTCAATATCACTGATCATCAGAGAAATGCAAATCAAAACCACAATGAGATGCCATCTCACACCAGTCAGAATGGCTATTATTAAAAAGGCAAAAAAATAGCATGCCGGCGTGGGTGTGGAGAAAAGGGGACACTTACACATTGTTGGGGAGAGTGTAAATTAGTTTGGCCATTGTGGAATGCAGTGTGGCGATTCCTCAAAGGACTAAAAAAAGAACTACCATTCGGCCGAGCAGTCCCACTACTGGGTGTATGCCCAAAGGAATGTAAATCACTCTAACATAAAGACACATGCACATGTATGTTCATTGCAGCACTACTCACAATAGCAAAGACATGCAATCAACTTAAATACCCATCAATGAGAGACTGGATAAAGAAAATGTGGTACATAGAAACCACGAAATACTATGCAGCCATAAAAAGGAATGAGATCATGTCCTTTGCAGGAACATGGATGGAACTGGAGGGCATTATCCTTAGCACACTAACACAGGAACAGAAAACCAAATACTGCATGTTCTCACTTATAAGTGGGAGCTAAATGATGAGAACACACGAACAGAAAGAGGGAAACAAAATGCTCTGGGGCCTACTTGACGGTGGAGGGTGGGAGGAAGGAGAGGAGCAGAATGAAAACAAACAAAAAACAACTATTGGGTTGTTTGCTTAGTATGTGGGTGACAAAATAATCTGTACGCCAAACCCCTGAGTCACGAATTTACCTATATATCAACCCTGACATGTACCCTTGAGCATTAATCTGCACATGTACCCCTGAATATTAACTTTTAATACTTAAAATAGTACAAAAAAGCAAATCAAATGTTTCTGAAATAATTAAGCAAATCAAAGCATGGCACTCTCTAAAATCATTACTATTTATACCATATTTTAGTAGGAGCAGGAAATGATTGATGATTCCAAAATTGACAGAAAATTTTCTTTTATATAATTCTTATCTCATCCTTCAAAAATGTCTTTTTGTTATGTGATGTGTATAACCTAGTAACAGTTCTTGTACACAACTTAAATGTGCATGCCCATTGGGATTCACGTTCAGAATTTCAAAACGTAGTTCTTGTTTTAGGAAGTTCAGAGGTTACTCTTTTGGAGGATCCATTCTTGGGTGTGCTGTCAAAGCACTGTTGTAGAGATGCTTTTGGGGGAGGCTGCAGATAATTTATTAATAAGTCTCAAAGGCAGCATTTCTAATAACGCATTTTCTAATATACATTAGAGCTGGCTTGGAGGTGTCCCCGGGGAGCCTCTCTTTCCTTCGCATCCATCCTGGAAGCTCCTCGAATGGAGAGAGTCAAGGGTCGGCAGGGAGACAGCAGGAAGTCGAGAAGAACAGCATCTATCAGCTGTCACTGCTGGAAAAATAAAAAGTAAACACCAAACCCGAAGATGACCATCCTTTCAAACCTGAGTCAGCCCCAGGACCTGGGGGGCTTGTGGCCCCACCCAGAGCTTCCAGCCCAGCAGGTCTGGGTAGAGTTGGAGAGTCTGCATTTCCGAAAGGTGCCTCTGAAAGGGATGTAGCGCCACCATCCCTCTGGAGCTTTGAAGCCGGGCAGCCGGACTTCAGCAAGCTCGCATGGACCGTTCAAACCCGCACCTGCCGTTGCATGGACGGTTCAACCCCGCACCTGCTGGTCGCATGGACTGTTCAAACCCACACCTGTCGGCCAGGTGTTGAGCCCGTGTTGACCATAAGGGACAGGCCAGGCCTTCAGTGTCAGGTGTGTGACTGGAAAGGGAGCGCTCTCTGCACAGCCTCGGGGCGCTGCTGTGGCCCTTACCTGGGGCAGGCACCGGCTGCTGAGGACCAGCTGCTGGCCAGCCCTGTCCGACCAAGGCCACCTGGGCAGGAATGTGTTTTCCTTCCCAAATTTATTTTCTGCATACAAAGTCCCCATAACCAGAGAGGTGTCAATGTGTAGGTGGCAAACAGTTGTGTATTTATGGGTGTGGTTTGGGGAATTCTGTCTTAAAAACGCCCTCCTGACTCTCGGTGCCTGCTCCTGGGTGCCCCAGACGGGGGTTTTCCAGTGGCTTCAAGCTGCGTGGCCCAGTGAAGCCGGCGCTTGCCACATGGCCATGGCCGCTCCAGGTAGAGATGTGCCGTGGATATAAAAGTAAATATCTTATTAATCCGTGTTTTCTACTGATTACTTACGGAAATGGCAGTGTTTTAGATATATTGGGTTACATAGTAAAACATTTCTCCTGTTTATTTCGCTTTCTAAACATGCAGCTACCAGAGCATTTACAGTTCTACGTGGCTTATGTCTGTGGCTCGCACAGTTCCTTGCACAGCACACTCATTCCCTCTGAAGCAGACAAGACTCGTGGACTTCGGGGAACGTCCCTTCCTCTCCTGCTCCCCGTCCCATCCCCGTGCCCACCCAGGCCCCTCCCCTCTTTGTCTTTCCCTTGCCTTCCTTGTTGATGAAGTTCAGGGTGTCAGGGAGAAGCCTGGGACCTCCGGCCCTGGTGGATCTGCAGTCAAGGGGGCTGTCTCCCACCCCATTCGCTGTCCTCCTTCCTCTTTTTGTAGCAGAACCCTGCGTTGATCTGGGGCAGCAACGAGCCCTGATGAAAGCCTGCTTTTCTAATCTGTTTCACATCTAGGTATTGCCACATGACTCACAATGAGCGGTCACTAGACACTGTGTGAAGGAATTTCTCTAGTGGGTCTCTAGTCTCATGCTCTTCTCTCCATCTTCATCCTTCCAGCTGCTGGGAATGTGGTCATGAGGCTGGAGCTTAGGCAGCCTTCTTGACCACAGGAGGCCACTCCCAGAGCGGGGAGGCACTGTAATGGGAGGATCCCTCACCCGCGCATGGCCTGCCTGCCCCCTGGTTTCTTTCACGCAATTGAGAAATGGACTGCTTTCTTGGGTAGCCCTCTTCTATGCGGCCAACTCAGCCTTGACTTTTTTGCCCCTCTTGGTCTGGGCTCTTGCAGGGAAGGTGTCCACAGTCACCCCGTGCAGTGACTTGCTTGCAGCAGTGGCAGCCAGGGCTCCACCCACATCTCTGAGGTGCCCGCACTGTCCCATCCTGTCATTTGTCTGCTTACACACCTGTCCTTACATGGGACTGTCGGCTCCTTGAGGACGAGAACTTGGGGTTACTTCTGTGTTTCCTGTTGCTAAACCAGGCTGGCATAAAATGGGTGCTCAGCAGATGTTTACTGAGCCCAATCCCACGTACCTACAGGCTCCAGGGTTCCCGCTATGATCATTCAGGCTTGAGGATCTCCTGTGAGGGGACAGCCGGAGGCGTTTACAGAATCAGACACTGGAGACTTTCTCCTTCAGATGGAATCTAACTGGTCAGTTTGAAAGCTTCGGCATTCCCTGGAAGGGCCACTCTGCTAGTTCTCCCCACGGTGGGCTTTACAGGAAGACCCCCTCTTCACACAGAAGTCGGGAAGGCCTGCCTTGGGCAAGGGCATAGCCCTGAGGGTACCCCCCAAAACCCCTGCTCCCTGCTCATCTGTGACAATCTGACTTCAGATAGTTAATCCTTCTGGCTCAAGCATTTGGAGTGGAGATGGGCTGAACCCATTGGGCGTTTTAGTTGCACTGTAAGCCACACTCCGGGCTGAGCTTGCTGAGGTGACTTCACTATCTGGGCTGCCTGCCTGGGGTGCTGGGAGCCGAGTGCCCATCTCTAGGAGCTCGCCCTGCTCCCCCAGGTCGGCTCCTCTCTGCCTCACCTCACCGTGGCCTCCTTTTCCTAATGCATGACACAGACCAGCGTCACATGGCATCCATGGACTCCAGCGGGACCCTTTTGATCAGTGGTAGGGTTGTGATGAGGACAGAAGGTAGTGGGGTTGGGATAGGGACAGGAGGTGGTAGGGTTGGGATGGGGACAGGAGGTGGGAGTTGGGATGGGGACAGGAGGTGGTGGGGTTGGGATGGGGACAGGAGGTGGTGGGGTTGGGATGGGGACAGGAGGTGGTGGGGTTGGGATGGGGACAAGAGGTGGTGGGGTTGGGATGGGGACAGGAGGTGGTGGGGTTGGGATGGGGACAGGAGGTGGTGGAGTTGGGATGGGGACAGGAAGTGGGGGGTTGGGATGGGGACAGAAGGTGGTGGGGTTGGGATGGGGACAGGAGGTGGTAGGGTTGGGATGGGGACAGGAGGTGGGAGTTGGGATGGGGACAGGAGGTGGTGGGGTTGGGATGGGGACAGGAGGTGGTGGGGTTGGGATGGGGACAGGAGGTGGGAGTTGGGATGGGGACAGGAGGTGGTGGGGTTGGGATGGGGACAGGAGGTGGTGGGGTTGGGATGGGGACAGGAAGTGGGGGGTTGGGATGGGGACAGGAGGTGGTGGGGTTGGGATGGGGACAGAAGGTGGTGGGGTTGGGATGGGGACAGGAAGTGGGGGGTTGGGATGGGGACAGGAGGTGAGCCACTGGTGGTATTGATTTCTCCTCACAGACACGAGGAGATTCAGAGGTCCTGTGTGTGCCTCTGTCTGCTTTTTGTATAATTTTGTTCCTAGATTCAGGACTGAGGAAGGAGCTGGGTCAGTGATGTGCCTGGTGAGTCCCGAGCAGCCCAGCCAGGACCTTGGTGGGTGCGTCGGGAAGTTCCAGGTGGGGGCCACATGGCAGAGGTTGGGAGGTCCGAGCATCGCCTCAGCTTTGGGGCATGAAACCCACCTGGGCAGATCAGGCTGACCTCTGGGAAGCGTCTGAGTGGTTTAGACGGGGAGTGGTTTAGACAGGGAGAGAAGCTGGGTGTGGGGGAGTGCTGTTGAGCCAGTGGGGGTTCAGCTGCTGAGCTCCAGAGGGGGGTCTGGGCTGCAGGTGGCCCTGCGTCGCCCGCTCAGTGGGCCTGGCGAGGAGGCTTCCTGGGGCCCTCAGGCGGCCCTGCGTCGCCCGCTCAGTGGGCCTGGCTGTCCCCTTAGCACAACGGTGAGTTCCAACAGGGATCTCTGGGAGAGCGTCTTTTGTTTGCTTTTGTGTAGTTTAAAAACAGAGATAATAGGAATCAAGATGAGATGAGGTTAGTCCCCAAAGTTAAATTCCTCTTCCTTGCTTCTGAGCTGTGCCGTTCCAGACGTGTCTCCTTTAGTCCTCCTAGGATCCGGTCTGGGCTGGACCTGTGGACGCCAGGCCCCCCACAACCCACCGATGTCAGGGCCAGCTCCATCTGTCCTGTGTCGGTGGGGTCCTCACACAGGATTTATTTTAAATCGTCACTGCAGGAGATAATCTGTTTTCCATAATAATCTGCAGGTAGCTTTATTAATTTCCTCTGGAGGGGGGATGGAGGCTCGTCTCGCTTCCGAGAGGCTGGGGCTGCGCCTGGCCGCACTGATACCTTATCGCCCGCATCCTCACGCAAGGCTTCACTTTGGTGTCAGGATCTCGGGGGCTCGGAAATGTGGGTTCGTTGTGGATGGAGAGTGAGCCCTTCCTTAGTAGGTCATGACCAGAGGTGGTCAGACGGCAAGGGCTGCTCTCCAGGTGCGTCCAGCTGGGACAGTGTGGCGAGACCCTCCCCTCCAGGTGCGTCCAGCAGGGACAGTGTGGCGAGGCCTCCCCTCCAGGTGTGTCCAGCAGGGACAGTGTGGCGAGGCCCTCCCCTCCCCTCCCCTCCAGGTGTGTCCAGCAGGGACAGTGTGGCGAGACCCTCCCCTCCAGGTGCGTCCAGCAGGGACAGTGTGGCGAGGCCTCCCCTCCAGGTGTGTCCAGCAGGGACAGTGTGGCGAGGCCCTCCCCTCCCCTCCCCTCCAGGTGCGTCCAGCAGGGACAGTGTGGCGAGGCCTCCCCTTGGCCGCTGGAGGCTGCAGCCCGCAGGGTTCTGGCAGTGACAGGTGTCCTCCAGGGAGGGTCTGAGTCACACCCTCCACATTGGCTGAGGACCCAGCTCGTGCTGTGGGAGAGGAGGAAGCCCCCAGGGCTCCAGGACTGTCTTCCTGAAGGAAGTTCGTGGGGGCGGGTGGTGGAAGGGGGTCCGGCCCTAATGGGGCTCCTGTTGTCCCTCGTCATGGCCTCTGCTGGGGGTGGTGGCCCGAACCCTCACCCCGGGGGCCCGAGCTCCAGGTGGATGTGTCCAGCTCAGCTGCGTGGTTGCCCTTGGGAACCACAGTGGGTCGGGAATCAGGCGCCCCAGGGATGTCTGGCTCCACACAGTCCCTCCCGCCCACGGTACAGGGGCCCCAGCAGCCGGGCCTAGTCCCCTCCCTGCCCTGCCCAGAGCCCCCAGTTCCTGCATTCGTGACCCAACTCCTTTGTCCCCACCGGCTCCTTTGTCCCCACCTTTACAGACCGTCCCTGTCCCTCTGGCGGCCCCGCTTGCATCTGCTGCTTCCTGCTGCTGTTACCCCTCCCGGCACAATATTCTGGTCACTTACGATCAGAGCGGCACTCAGGCCTCTGGACACCCGAGCACGACTTCCGGGACAAGCTGTGTCTTCTCCCCCAGCCTTTGAAAGTGTGAACCATGATTCAGGTGGTGAATAAAAGCTGGCACGGAATTAAGCGGTAGATGGATGCAACATCTTTATCGCCTTGTCCTGGTTGTGGTGCAGGGTGGCCCTCACGGTGCTGTGGCTGTTTCTGTGGTGGTCGTCGGCGCACTGTGGTGGTGACTGTGGCTCACGTGCACCCTTGGAGGCCCTCGGAGGCGGCACCACATCTGCGGACACAGCAGCCCTGGCGGCCTCACCCTCTCACTGAGGATTCCCGCCATCACCTGGCAATGTCCCCCGAAGATTCTTTTTAAGAAGTCAGTGGCCTACAAGGCAGCATCAGGCTGTGGGCATCACGCTCCTGTGACTGTGAAAAGTCAAGCGACCGTGGCGTCGGGTGGGGCTCCATGCTGCGTGCGTGGCCCAGGCCTGCAGCTGTCAGTGCTGGGGAGACGTTTGGGGGTCCCAGTGTCTGGGCAGTCCTTCTCCGATGCCCATCCTGGGCGTGGAACTACCTGAATGGAGGGGCTTCTCTCCGTTTTCTCGGGGCAGTTTTGTGATTGGCGTTGGCCTCGTCTTCCTTCCTTCCCTCACTGATGTGCACTCAACACCCGCATGTGGGCTGACAGCCTGGGGTCAGGATGCTGCTGGGGGTCAGGGGTGTGTGGTGGGCTGTGGTGGGGTGTGGTGAAGCCTGCCTGGTCTCGAGCCTGGTGGAGGCTGTGGGAAGCCCCCCGCTTCCTAGTACTGATGGGGGCTGATCTCCAGCTTCCTTTGGTGTTCCAGAGACCTGAAGCAGAGCGGCCGGTGTGGCTCCAAGGTGGCTGGGGCTGTGTGGTGGGCTCCAGAGCCCCCGAAGCCCTCTCTCCACCCTCTTCCTGCACAACCGCATCTGGGCCTCCAGAAGGAAGCTGCAAGTGAGCCAGCAGCGGCTTCCCCGATGGCCCTGTCTCGGCAGCCCTCACCCGGGCAAGGCCTCTGTGGGAGAGCAGGGCCGCTCTCTGTGATGCCACCGCCGGGATGGCTGAGCTCGTGTGGTGCCTGTCCTGGGTCTGAGGGCCCGGAAGTCACCCTTTCGTCTGCTGCCAGGAGTGTGCGTGCCCAGCATTGGAGAGCAGTGAGAGGCACTAGTTTCCCAGCACACAGTGTGCGCCTGCCCGCTTGCTCTCCCGGCTGTGTGTGTGGGCCTCTCACTGGCCAGGTGTGTAGCTGTGTAGTGTTTCTGGGGGGCTGCTGGCCTGACAGGCATGGCTTCTCAGTGGCCAGCATGGGGGTCTGGGAGTGGTCTGGGATGGCCAGGCGAGGGGCTGTGGGCTCGGGGGCGGCTGTCAGGCCTCGGGTGTCGCCCTGCACTTCCCACCCCGTGGCCACGTCCTCCCACCCTCTTCTCTGTACATCACGCTCAAGAACAAACAAACAAACTCACCAAACACGCGTTGGAGGCGGCCGGGCTGGCTCCACTCCGGGGGCCCTGGCGACAGGTTTCAGGACGACAGCAGCAGGGCCTTGGGAGTGGGAGAGTGGACTCAGCTGCTCCCCCCGTGAGGACGGGGAGGGAGGGACAGGACGTGTAACTGTGGACGAGGAAGGGCTGGGGATGGAACACGGTGAAGAGGAAGCATCAGGGTGAGGGACTCCTACAGATTTGATAGGACCACGGCTGACGGCCGGCAGGGCTCCCGTGACACTGATGTGCCAGGATTTTCACCCAGTCCAGTGGCTCCCCTCACAAGGACAGAGCGGGAAGCCCCAGGCCAGGCCTCATTAGAAAGGGCTCAGGGCCGGGCGCGGTGGCTCACGCCTGTACTCCCAACACTTTGGGAGGCTGAGGTGGGCGAATCATGAGGTCAGGAGATCAAGACCATCCTGGCTAACACGGTGAAACCCCGTCTCTACTAAAAATACAAAAAATTAGCCAAGTGTAGTGGCGGGCACCTGTAGTCCCAGTTACTTGGGAAGCTGAGGCAGGAGAAGGGCGTGAACCCGGGAGGCGGAGCTTGCAGTGAGCCGAGATTGTGCCAGTGAACTCCAGCCTGGGCAACAGAGCAAGACTCCGTCTCAGGGGGAAAAAAAAAAAAAAAGGCTCAGGAGCCAACCAAGTGTGGGCCAAGGAGAGCCTCTGCGGGCCAATGTGACCACCTCCATCGTCAGCCAGGGCCCTCCCGTGGCACCAGTCCCCTGCCAGCCTCCTGATGCTGTCTAGGTGGGCAGGGGCCTTTCAGGCCAGGGGAAGAAACTGACGTCTGCCCTTCTTTACCTGGCCTCAGGACACCTGTCCCCATCCCAGAGCGGTGTGACACAGGTCTGAGGGCTCTGCTGGGTCACTTGGCCCCTGAGGCAGCCCCACCAGCCCAGGCCCGAGCACCTCTTCCCTCCAGGCTGGGCGCAGCCAGTCCCTACCTCCCACTTTCCACCTCCGCCAGGCCCGGACATGGAGTCATGGCTTGGACGAGATTCTTACTGTGTCATCGGCTGGTGCGCAGGTGACTCTGGAGCGCAGGTCGTGCCGATCGGCCCGGGGAGGCTCCACCCGGTCACCATCTCTCCCCGCATCCTCCACCCATCCCCGTCCACCCTCTGACCCACACGCCCGTGGCTCTGACCCGGGATTTCGGGTTTTGCTGCCATTTAGAAATGACGTTCTTACTTGTTGAATTCTAAAACGGAAGCAACACAGCTGTCTCGTAAATCAAATTTAGTGAATAAACGAGCCGTTCTTGTTTAGTATTGTCTTTAGGTCTTATTTCTCATGTCTCCTTTCATTAGAGGTTTTCATTGTAATCTCTTCGGCTCAACAAAGACAACCAAATCTGCCCTGTTAATTTTGTAATTGAGGTCTATGCAAACATATTGCCATAGCCATGGAAAATGTTTACTCTTTTTCAGCTGAACACACAGTACATTTTTAGTTGAATAAGATCCAACTGAAAGGCATAAATCAAGGGTTTAAAAATAGAAAGAGGATCGCAAAGCCTAGTATGTCAATATGCTCGTCAAGTGTTAATGCAGCCAGGCAGAGTTAGGCAGCCCTGGGTGCTGGAAACTGCGTTCGACCTCCTCGCTGTTCCTCTGCGTCTACAGTTTGGTTTTCACAGAGGCCTCTGGCGGGAGAAGCCGACATTTAGAATACAGATGGGCAAAGGAAACACCATTTTAAAATAGTTACTTAAAAAAAATCCTTTCAGATGAAAAAATCTGCTATCGTTGATCTTTCTGGTGTTGGTGAAAGGAAAGAGAAATCCCAGTGTGGGGAGGCCCCGGGCGGCGTTCGGGACCGAGCCCTGTGGAGCGGAAAGGCTCGAGACTGGACCTGTCTTGCAAAAACAAGGCGCATGTTAGCAGAATCTAAGTCAATTGAGGAGCTGGAAGAAAACAGGTCCCTTCCCTAAAGCACTGTGGTTAGCTCAAGCTCCTTGGATTTGCACTTTTGGAGACGATGTGGTCAGTGAAGGCTGGGGAAGGCTAGGCAGGCCAGATGCCCGGCTAGAGGCAGAGCCTGGAGACAGCGGAAAGGAGAATGTGCCTTCCAGACGCCACCTTTCCTGAAAAACTGCCTGGGGCTGCATTTGTGGAAGCCACCCTCCTAATCAACAAATCAACAAATACCGAGTTTAATTTGTGAATTTTCATTTTCATAATTTTACTTGTACATATTTGAACACCCTGAGGTTTGTAAACATTTAGTAACTTATCCAAAGGTCACAGGACTATCCACGCTTCACATCCAGGCCCTGTCCTGGACTTGCAGGGGTGCAGGATGAAGAAACCTCAGCCCCGCTGTGAGGGACCCGAGGCTGCTGGGAGAGCTAGGAAGTGTGTGCGGTTGTGATGAAGTAAGTGTGCACGGCACTGGGAGAGCTGGGAAGTGTGTACGGTTGTGATGAAGTGTGCACGGTGCTGGGACAACTGGGAAGTGTGTGCATGGTTGTGAAGTGTGTGCGGTTGTGAAGTGTGCATGGCGCTGGGAGAGCTGGGAAGTGTGCGTGGTTGTGATGAAGTGTGCACGGTGCTGGGAGAGCTGGGAAGTGTGTGCGGTTGTGATGAGGTGTGCACGGTGCTGGGAGAGCTGGGAAGCGTGTGCGGTTGTGATGAGGTGTGCACGGTGCTGGGAGAGCTGGAAAGTATGTGCGGTTGTGAAGTGTGCATGGTGCTGGGACAGCTGGGAAGTGTATACGGTTGTGATGAAGTGTACATGGCGCTGGGAGAGCTGGGAAGTGTGTGTGGTTGTGAAGTGTGCACAGCCCTGGGAGAGCTGGGAAGTGTGTGCCATCATGATGACTTGTGCACGGTGCTGGGAGAGCTGGGAAGTGTGCGGACCCGAGGCCGCGGGGAGAGCTGGGAAGTGTGCGGACCCGAGGCCGCGGGGAGAGCTGGGAAGTGTTCGTGTTTGCTATGACGAAATGCACACAGTGGCGGCACCGCAAAGCCTGAGGGAGGCTCCGAGCAGGGCTTCCCAGGCCGGAGGCTGGGTCTACCCTGGTTGGGGCTGGCTCGGGGGAAGGAGTGAGAAGGGCAGTCTCAGGAACAGTCACGTGTGGAGGTGGGAGGACGAGACGTGCCCCCAATTCTGGAGGTGGCAATGGCAGGTTGGGACAGAACGTAGGAGGCTTATGAACATCAAGACATTAATCTGGACTCATTTATAGTCAGTATTTTTTCATGAGTTAACCAAAAGACGTGTGGCATTTTGGGGTCTGGACACTTTTAAATCAATGACTCCTAAGTGTTTACAAAGGAGGAAACGAGGTTTTTTTTTTTTTTTTTTTTTTTTTATACTTTAAGTTCTAGGGTACATGTGCACAACGTGCAGGTTTGTTACATATGTATACATGTGCCATGTTTAACCATGAGCTTCAGGAGCAGGATGGGCTCCTGGAGCCTGGAGGGAGCCCAGTCTCCCTCTCTGTGGGCGGCTGGATGCCCCTGACTTGGATCAAGAGTGAGAGCCCTTCTCCTGGTCTCCGTCCGGGTCTGCGACCACTGCCTCTCGTTCGAGATGGCCCTTTCGGGGTGTCGAGGACTGAGGCAGCTCTGGAATGTCACCCTACCTGTAACCTAACACAACCTGCCCAGCTGCGTGGGTGCTGGGAGGAGATATGGGGCTCTGAGGTCAGGGAGGGAGGACAGCTTGTTACGGCAGTGACAGTGGCTGGGAACCCGCAGGGCCCCGTTTCTACTCGGCCACGTGAAGGGACCAGTGCCGCCCGCACACACCGTGAGTCAGGGTTATAGGAGAGCACCCCCGAGTCTTCCGCCACAGAGGAAGTCACCGCCTTTGCCTTCCAAGGCTGTATTTGCTTTCGGGTATCCTTGAACAGGTAGCCCTGAACAAAGGGGAGGCCAGTGTCTCACTTCATGGGGTGTATGGAAAATGTGCCGCCTGCAGAGAATTGCCTCCCGGTGGCGAGTCAGTGGCAGCTGGTAGGCCCAGCTGAGCTGTGCTGTGGCCAAGCCGGTGTTGGGAGAGGCCTCGCCCCTGGAAGCATGGTGCCCATATGTTGCCGCCACATGCCTGGAGTCTCTGGGCTGGAGCTCCAAGCTCGTCTTCATCATGAAGCAGCACATCCAGGCTGTAGGCAGAACTGCCGTGAAGCCATCCAGCGGTTTAAATTCTACATTCTGCGGGGCATGCATGGGGTTGGCTTATTCAGCCTTCCTTCCATTCTCCCTGTGGTTGGAGAAGACGGAGAATAAAACACCTCATTTCTGAGATGCTTGGCAGCCAGGTTCCAGAAACCAGGCAGAGTCCACCAACAAGAGGCACCCCAAGGCATTCCGAAAGGCAGACGGAAGAGGAGCGCATCTTTTCGCCATTGTGCTGTGTTTGCTGGAAAGCACCATTGTTGAGATGTGAGTATTTCTGTGTGATGTCCATTCTTTAAACCCCAGATGCAGTCGGATGGCAGCCGTGACCCCGCGGGTTCCTGGCTCCTGCTCCTGGTCCCCAGCTGGCTCAGGTGAACCCATGAGTCAATGGCAGCCCCAAGAATGGCGGCCCCCCTGTTGGGTGGGCTCTGCATTGTCCCGCAAGTAGTTTCTGGGAGCTACAGCCAAGTGAGAACCTGCTTCAATTGCCAGTCGCTTTCAGAGACACCGGCGTGACCTCCTTCCTGCGGAAGACACCTGGAGTGGCTTTCCTTCTCTGCCTCAAACCTGACTGGTTCACGTTCGCAGTTCATACCTTACTACTGGTTACAAATCACCTGCAAACTCCTGACCGCAGTGCAGCGGGGGTGGGGCTGAGCACTCTGCTCCTAGGGTGTGGTCAGGCAGGGTCTGGGCTGGAGAGAGGGCGGTCCCACCAGGGGCCATGAGATGCTCCCGAATCTGATTCAATTGTCCCTGCTCCTGCTTCTCAGCTCCCTGGAGCCGCATGTCTCCTTCAAGGCTGCTGTGGTGTTGATTTTCACCTGGTGTCCATGGATAGCCACGCCCAGTGCGGGATCAGGAGAGCCCCTTGGGGTCCCACCCTCCTCCTGGGCACACTGCTGCTGCTGGAACGGCAGGGACACAAGCTGCTCCAGATGCAGCCAGTCCTCATTAGTGAGCTTTCCTCGTGGGCTCAGGAGGATCTGTGGCCCTTTGTCTACTTTTTGTAACATCTTACTTTGTGTAAGACGTTATCCCAAATGCAATGGCTTAAAGCACACATTATGGCACAGTTTGCGGGGTCAGGAATCCTGGGTTTTGTGGGGTGGGGAGTCCAGGGTCTGTAGCCAGGAACTTCCCGCCCAAGGCTTCTGAAGACAGCAAGCTGTGGCCAGGTCGAGGTCTCATCAGAAGGCTCAGCAGGAGAAGGATCCTCTTTCACACTGGGCTCCCACTGACTGTGGCCAGGGCATTTCTCCGTTCCTTGTCGCGTGGGCTTTCTGGAGGGAAGCTATGGCTTGGCAGCTGCCTGCCTTGGAGTACATAAGAGAGAAAGAGCATGAGAGGCCCTGAAATGGAAGCCACAGTTGTTTTGTGGCCTGAGGTTGGAAGCAATATTCCATCATTTTTCCATATTCCCGAGTTCAGTTCGTGCTCAAGAGGAGGGGATTACTGAGGGGGAGTAGGTCCCAGGGGGAGGGATGGCTGGGCTCATTTAGGGCTGCCGGCCACCCTGGGCTTTGGGAAACAATGCAACCTGTGTCTAGGTTCGCAGCATGGAGACTGCTGCGTGGTCACCAGGGCGGTTTGGATGGCTGGAGGTGGCAGACGGGACTGACCTGCCCCTAGTGGCTGTGGTGGAGCTACTGGCTGGAGTGGGGGCCTTGGGGCTATGTGTCTGCAGGGAGGGAAGTCAGGGTGGCCGGGGAGTGCTGGTCATGGGCCTCGGGTGTGTCTGCGGGGAAGGAAGTCAGGGTGGCCGGGGAGTGCTGGTCATGGGCCTTGGGTGTGTCTGCGGGGAGGGAAGTCAGGGTGGCTGGGGAGTGCTGGTCATGGGCCTTGGGTGTGTCTGCGGGGAGGGAAGTCAGGGTGGCCGGCGAGTGCTGGCCATGGGCCTCGGGTGTATCTGCGGGGAGGGAAGGCAGGGTTGTTGGGGAGTGCTGGTCATGGGCCTTGGGTGTGGCCTTGAGCCCAGCCCCTGCAGAGGCGGTACTCCCTGTGCTGGGCACTGCATGGGGCTGAAATGTCTTCCCGTGGTCACCGGACTCCTTGGATCAGCAGAACAAGCCTGGCCATCGTGGCAGCTGTGGTCGCTTGTGTACACACACCCTGTAGTTCCTTTGCTGTCTCAGTACAGGAGAAACACCCTGGACTCCCCCGTTTCTCATTGGATGTAACTCTCAGTCCCTCACCTCAGTGTCCTGGCTGACTGCTCTTCTCCTTAACTCACAGCAACCCCTCCTGGGAACAGCTCAGAGTTGCCTGGGAGAGGCAGCGCAGCTTCTAGACACTCTTCTTTGTAATCCAGCCGTGCGGGTTGGATTGGCCATGGGAGCTCCATCCACCGCTGAGGACTGGGCTTCCTGGGCTCACCACGGAGCCTCCTGCATCTGCCCCAGACACACCTGCCTCCCGCACGGTGGCCACTCTTCTCGGACTCCGTGCCTGACCCCAGATTTATTACTTTAAACTTTTCTTTGCAGTACTCAGCCTGTTGTTCTGGGTCACCGTTCAGCTGATTAAAAACAGCAGCTTCCCTCAGAAACAAATGTTACTATAGCCCTTGGGTGTCAGAAAAGAGCAGGCAAACCCAACCTGAAGGCTCCTGGGCATTCTGCGGTTGTCTCCGTCGGCGTTCAGTAGGAACACACAGGAGCGTCGGAGAACTGGATCGTGTGGCTGGGAGTTAAAGGCAAGAGGGGATCCAGGAAGGCCGGGAAGCTGCCGCCTGGAGGGGGTGGGATGCTGGCAGGGGTTAAGCCTCTCCAGGACACAGCACCTTCGTCACTCTGACCACTGGGCCCCCTGCCCCACCTCTGACTACTGGACCTGAGTGGGGTGTGTCTATTCTGTGCCCATCAGCTCCTCCCTACTCCTCACCAAGGGAGAGACCAGCCCCTCCCATCGCATGCTCCTTGGAGGACTGGAATCCAGCTCAGCTTAGTTCAGCAAAAGACCGTGAACCCTACTGTGTCCAGGTACAGGATCGAGGTGAGTCCAAACAAAACAGACCCCAGGTCTGAGACAGTGACAGTGAGCCTCTGTGAACACCTGCGGGTCCCCAGCCCAGCTTCTCACTGTGGAATCTTGAGGGTCAGTGGGAAAATAGGGGCTGACCTTGCTCCAAGTCCCTAACAGGGAGCCCGCTTCCCTGAGGGCGAAGGCAGAGGGGCTCAGCTTGTCCAGTGAGGGTGGGCATGGCGGGCAGGGCATGGGGAGCAGACCTTGAGCGGCCGCCTGCTGTCCCCCTCTGTAGGGGGTGCAAGGAGTGGAAGCTGTGAGTGTGACGTGAGTGAAGCAGACCCAGGCAGGGCAGCCTCCAGCTCCTCGATGGAGGCTTTCTGGTCAGAGTGGGAGGGTCTGATGTCTGTGGTTCTGTGGCCACACAGCCCTTACCCAGTATTGAAAAGTAATGTTGCCTCGTTGGGAAATGGAAATGGCTAACAAGAGTGGGTAGGCCCGTCCTCCTCACCCGTTCACCTCAGTCCTCCTGTTCTCCTCAGTCTCCTCACCCCCACCCTGCTCTGTTCACCTTGTTCTCCTCACCCGTTCACCTCACTCCTCCTCACCTGTTCACATCAGTCCTCCTTCTCCATTCACCTCAGTCCTCCTCATCCATTCACCTCAGTCCTCCTCACCTGTTCACCTCAGTCCTCCTCATCCATTCACCTCAGTCCTCACCCGTTCACCTCAGTCCTCCTCACCTGTTCACCTCAGTCCTCACCTGTTCACCTCAGTCCTCCTCATCCATTCACCTCAGTCCTCACCCGTTCACATCAGTCCTCCTCATCCATTCACCTCAGTCCTCACCCATTCACCTCAATCCTCCCATTCACCTCAGTCTCCTCACCCCCACCTTGCTCTGTTCACCTTGGTCTCCTCACCCGTTCACCTCACTCCTCCTCCCCTGTTCACCTCAGTCCTGCTCATCCATTCACCTCAGTCTTCACCCATTTACCTCAGTCCCCCTCACCCATTCACCTCACTCTTCCTCACCTGTTCACCTCACCTCAGTCCCCCTCATCCATTCACCTCAGTCCTCATCTGTTCACCTTAGTCCTCACCCGTTCACCTCACTTCTCCTCACCTGTTCGCCTCAGTCCTCAACTGTTCACCTTAGTCCTCACCCGTTCACCTCAGTCCTCCTCACTTATTCACCCCGGTTCTCCTCACCTCTTCACCTTGGTCCTCCTCACCTGTTCACCTCAGTCCTCCTCATCCGTTCACCTCAGTCCTCCTCATCCGTTCACCTCAGTCCTCCTCACTCATTCACCCCGGTTCTCCTCACCTGTTCACCTCGGCCATCTTACCCATTCACCTCGCTCCTCCTCACCTGTTCACCTTAGTCCTCCTCATCCATTTACCTCAGTCCTCACCCGTTCACCTTAGTCCTCACCCATTCACCTTAGTCCTCACCCATTCACCTCAGTCCCCCTCACCCGTTCACCTCACTTCTTCTCACGTGTTCACCTCAGTCCTCATCCATTCACCTCAGTCCTCACCCGTTCACCTCAGTCACTTCTCCTCACCTGTTCACCTCAGTCCTCATCCATTCACCTCAGTCCTCAACCATTCACCTTAGTCCTCACCCATTCACTTCAGTCCTCCTCACTTATTCACTGCGGTTCTCCTCACCTCTTCACCTTGGTCCTCCTCACCTGTTCACCTCAGTCCTCCTCATCCGTTCACCTCAGTCCTCCTCATCCGTTCACCTCAGTCCTCCTCACTCATTCACCCCGGTTCTCCTCACCTGTTCACCTCGGCCATCTTACC